>NW_008824283.1:8298472-8312866 GCF_000699105.1 Pygoscelis adeliae | reverse complement strand
CAATTCCCAATCTGCAGTTTACAGAAAAAAATGCATTAGTTAATGGGTTCTCCAATATTAAACCTCCTTCTGGGGTCACGTGTTGTCTGACTTCTCTGAAGGCTTCCATTCCCTCTCTGCTTGATAGTGAGGATTCATATGAAAAACCTGTTGTAATTTCCTACTGCTAGCTGTAATTCTATTTTCTGGAATAGAAATGCTAAGCAATACTGCAGAAAGCATGGGGACAGAAATCACTTTAGTCAATGATGTTTAAAACATACACATACAGATACGCTCTGATAATTGCAAATGCTACTGCATTTTTATAGACAATCTAAACAAATAAGGTATTGCCATGAAAAGTTTTGATGTTTCTGCACATCATTCAAGGAAGCTGACCCACGTGTTATACATTTTGGGGGAGTTTGATGGATATTCCTTCTTTTTCTCCAATGCAGGGTAAGAAACAAATGTGTAAATGGGAGGCTTGCGCGACCAGCCTCCCTCAATAAGCTTCGGAGCCTCCACAGACCCAGCCCTACCTTTCCTTTCTTGAGAGCAGTGTAGACATCTTTATATTGCTGGTACTTTTCCAGCTCCGCCTTCACCAGCACCTGACGGATGTGCATGACTTCCTCCACTGTCAGAGCCAGACATTCCACCGGGTAACAGAACTCCTCCTGGAAGCCAAAAACCCCATATTATTTCAACGCCAAATAGCTTCTTCCAGGCTTCAACCTAGACAACCAGCCACCTGGTTAGTAACTCCAGAAATAGAGGGTTTCTCCCTTCAAACTGGAATAGCACTGGCTCATTCATGGGCATCACATAAGTTTCAAACCGTCGGAGACTGCGTAAGCGTGATCTAAATGCTCTGATGTTCAGCCTTCACAACAATGACAGTTTTCTTAAACTTTCCTCCTCAAACCACTTGACCCTTCTCTCCGTTTGTCTTTTACTATGAAGATCTGTTTCAAACCAATCAACGTTCAGGTTTATAATTTGAAAGGGAAAAGGTAATAGTAATACCATCTGCCAAATTAACTATATTGTTTGAAGATACGCAATTTCTCTGAGACTCTGTGGTGCCCCGAGTGGCCAAGGAAAGTTGTTAGTAGCCCATTCTAGCAGAAATTTTTATTCAGTGGTACCACACCCTGGTGCTCACATGATCAGAATCCCACCAAGACTATAAAAAGTTACAGCAGTTCAGGCAGAAAAGTTTCCCTTTCTGTCCCAGGAAAGTAACAGCAGCAATTTAAGCTTTATAGAATAATCTTCAAATATAAAGCAGGAGAACTGCTTACCCAGTGTTGCACTATTAACGGCAGTGACTCCAATAGAGACTAACAGCACAACTTCCCACTTGTAAAATTTTGCGTCTGTTCTGGATTACAGCATTCAGGAGAATACTGAGTAGAGGATTCCTGAATTTGGTACCAGAGAATAAAAAGCACCAACCCAATTTGTACTCCAGCCCTGTAGTTGATTATACATTTCCAACAGAAAGACAGAAACCTCTGTGGGAACTCCCATCGCTTTATGCTTAGTGAGCCTTTTCAGTCAGCCCAGAGGGGCTACTGTGCGGTAATGACAATGACGTGTAATGCTCTCTGAATAAATGAAGGAAATTTCTCCTGCAAACACAAAGACGTGGCTGACAGTTTGGAGATCTCGTTTACAAATTGAAGTGATGAATCGGATTAGTAGGGAAATGCTCCATTTCCATGTACTCAGAGGTCTGTTTTGTCTTTCCATTAGATTAAAAAGAAAATCTTTCTACGTTGCAGACCTGGCAAACATTAGCATTTAGGAACCACCACATTTTTAAAAACTGTTGTCTTACCTATCTAGAAAGGGAACACAAAGAAACTTCACTCTGTTTAAGGTACCCCACAAAAGACTAGAATTGAGTTAACTTTGTTAGATTTGCCAGCTAAACCTTTGGGGTATAGAATCACCAGTTTTCTGGAAAGAACAAGCTACATCAAAAGCAACTGCAAGTTGCTCTGAGGTGTAAAACTGCACAGCCAAAACAAAGTAACTTCTGTTCCTTATGAGCAACTTTACAGCTAACCAGCAGCTCTCAGCGTTTCATTCTGGGTTCTTCCCATAGCAACTGCCTCGCTATGGAGAAGGCACGGCTGAAGGCTGGGGCGAGACGGGAGAGGAAGTGGGTGGGAAAGCGTGATGCACACAATGCCAGCAAAAAACCTCGATTCTGCATCGTGGGAGACTGAGAGAAACTGTCCAAGGTGAATGAGGCTGGCTGAATGCTTGTAATCAATCAGAGCTTTAAGTCCTTTAGAAATACAGTTCTTACTTGAAGCTCTTCCTTCCCCCTCATGAACGCCCATTCCTTTAATTTACAGAACGATGACGTCAGGGAATATTGCTCCTTTGAAGAAAGTCTGCGGATCTGCTATAGGTGTAGAGCAGGTACTAGAGGAATAGTGTGGGCCTGTTGCTGTACCAATCGAAAATGATTATCACTAAAGCAAATAGAAATAGCTAGCAGGCAACAGGGGAAACATAGAAAATGCTCACATGTTTAAATGCTAATGTTTTAATTCCAGAGGTTACACAAGGACAACAAAATGTTAATGCAACATTAAATGAAAGATAAATATTATACTGATTTCAGAAAACGGCTTCTTTTTTTTTTTTTTCCTTTTTGGAATAGAAATAAGTACACGAGAAAATCTTCTGTTTCAACACTAGCTCTAAGGCATTGAAATTAATTAAAATTACGCTAAGCTCTGACTAAACTTCATTAAACAATGATGCTTTGGAGCTATTGCTCAAACTCCCAACAATAATCTGCACACAAGTTAGGCAGCTCCAAGTGAGAGAACTTCAGCTCTGTGCAACACTTGCATACAACAGAACATACTAAAGACAAAATGTGGTTTGAATGGTCTTGATTTTCTGGAATTGTACTCAATACTCATTTTATTACTGAAGACAAGTCAGTATTCTTATTTTTAAAGGGAAAAAAAAATCTTACTTAAAAATACTATTTTGAACTTGAAGTTTCCGTGATCCTCATGAGAATTGGCTTAACACTTTGACTGTGCGATCTTATTATATATACCGTGATAGCTTAAGGTGTATATGTGTAATTTTTTTTACTCAGGAAAAGCAGGTAGTAAGAATTTCATATCCATAATGTGAATTAAAGTGCTTTGTAGGTCATTCTCAGCATACACACACCTAATAGGTCCTTATGACTAACACATTTTTACACTAACATATTCCTTGTAAAAATTCTCATTAAAGGATGTCACTAGGCATTCAAATGAGCTGCCCTAGTAGTTCGCAATACGAACAAGTGCCGGATTGGTCTCTAAATTCTGCAATTCACAATTAGTCAAGCACTCTAAACTCTTGTTGCTTTTGCAGACTAAAAGTTTCTAAGAAGTCAGCTGGATATCTCAGCTATAAACTCTCCTGCACAGGTTTCACACTGTCACTTATTGGTTGGGACAAGAAAAAGAAGGAAAAAAATTAAATTATTAATGTTCAATTCTACATAGGGGTAAGTGACTCAGTTTTTCCTTCCAGTGGATTTGCCTTCCCTGGTACATAGCTATTAGTTATTCTGAAAGTTCTGATATGTAAGTGTGCTGAGGTCCAACCATACGGTTGTATGTACGTTTTCAAGTAAAACGAATTGCAAATGCCCTTCCATTCTACATAGTGTATCTTGTTAGAAACACAAAACCTTACTCCTTTCAACATAGTCCAAGGATTACAATAGTTTTGCTGGATTTTTGCTGTGGGATCTTCATGTGCTGTAACATTTAAGGTCTGTCCCATTGATAATCTTGTGATGTTGCATTTTTAGTTTGCTGTCCTTTCAGAACTGATTTCTTTTCCCCGTGAGGTGATTGAAGACACACAAATATCCTACACACATTGAAATCAATGTCAATCAGGTGCAATCTCCCAGCCTAAGCTTTATTCTTGCCACAGCTTAGGAAGTGCTCCCCTAGGAGGGAACATGCTGGTGAAGGTGATTTCCAAAGCCAGCGAAAAGAGGCAAACCTTTGCGGGTTTCCACCTGCTGGCAAAAGCTCTCTCACAGAGATAGTACATAGCCCCTGCCACCCCACACATGGCTGCTTCAACGGGATGAGAGCTGAGCAGAGAAGCTGTTTGCATAGTTGAAAAAAGTGGTCTGAAAGTCATCCTTGGAAATAAACTGGTTATCCTAGGAACCTGAATGATAGATAGGAAGCAGAGAAGCGAATGCTGTGTATAAACAAAACCATTAGCTTTGGTCCTCTGGGTCATGAAAAAAAAGAATGATGATGATGATGATGATGATGATGATGATAATAGCAAACAGACTACAAAGGCATCCATATGTACATCTCAGGACACTGGCTTCATCTCACTGATTAAGCACCAAGTCAGCTCACTACAGCAAGCACACCACCAGGGCTGACCCCCCCAAAATCACTGAGCTGCCCTGCCTGTCCATGTAGCACTGGTAGGGTGACATATCAAAAGGACTATGTTTGGCATTTTTCCAAGTTTGTTTCCCCTCCCCACCTACTTAGGTCTAACTCTGATGAGATGCCAGTTCACAAAACCGTCGTTAGTATGCAAGACAGATCAGTTTCTTGCTAATCCTGCTAAGAGACTGTAGCAAACCCCTGCCTGTTTTCACTGGCATTGAGGGCTATTTATTGACGAGGTCTCTTTCACCTTGAAGAGAAACTGCAGTCACAGGAGCAGGTGATAAGAAATGAAACTCCATCAATCCTGGAGGAAGGGATGAAGAAGTGTGAAGTCAAACAAAAATTAAATAATATTCTACACTTATCGAGAAGCGTTCGCTGCAGGAACGGCAATGTTACATATGCAGCATCTGGCACAGCCACTGAAAGAAGCTGGCATCTCTCTGGGGAAGGAAAGACTTGCAGTAAGCCAAAGCGTGGAACTGGGCCAGTGCCAGCGTATCAGAAACCATCTACCAAAACCAAAAACAAAAGTCCTGTGGGAGTTGTCTGTCACACCCTAGAGGGCACTATTACCAAGTTAAAGAACTAGCTCTCTAGGCATCAAATAAAATAGGTTCTTATTTACAGAACGTCATTTCACGACTGATTTTCCTTCTTTCTCACTTCATAGCCAAAACCAAGCTAGGTGACAGTGCTCTGAAGATTAAAAAAAAACCAACCCGAAAAACCCCCAAGCACAAAAGAAACTAGTAAAACCTTTCCCATGTGTTCCCACATTAGCCTGACTTATCTCTAATGTCTTTTTCTCCCCTTTCCTTTAGTATTTTTAAGGGGGAGCGGAATAATTGAATTAGTTTTTCTGCAATGGTTTTATTTTGTATATATCTTTTAGGCATATGTCAGCGAACAGACTGACAGAAGGAAAATACATATGTGGTCAAAAGGTCCTGTTAAGAACTTGGTTGACCTATTTAAAATAACAGCTTCATATATAAGATTTTAAGTCGCATGATCCCCTCAAACACATGATACGAGATCAGTATTATGATGTAACATGTTTAGATACACTAAAAGCGCGATGGAGCAAATGCCTCAGTATAACATACAATGCTTTCTCCCCTCCTCCCTTTAAACAATACGTCTGTGAATGACTCTGGGCCTATCAGAAAATAAAGCTTGTGCTTCCACGTATAGTGAGTGCAGCAGGTGATGACAGGGCAGTCCATTTTATATGATAGTGTCTTCAAACGCATGCTGAAGGAACCCTCCAGCTTGGTCCTGGTGCAATATGTTCTGCTCCAGATTCACTTTGGCAGAAGTAGTCTACTTGTGTTGTGCATTTATCAACATGCTACTCCTGACCTTCACCTGCAATGAGAAACTACATTCTACTTGGAAGGATATAATAAACAAAATCCAGCAGACCCTCTGAAAAGAAGAGGAGGAAGCACGTGGGAATATTTGGAGATTATTTTCTTGTTACCATTCAGCTTCATCATCTAATAGGTTTGGATTCTGGCCACCATCTCTTGGGCCAACAAAAACACTCTTCAAAGCCCATTAATGCCACTGCACTACAAGATGGGGTGACTGAATATTCCCTTCCTTTCAAAACTAGGATGTGTTTATCGATTTCCCTATTCACCAGCACCTCATGGGGCATACTTTGAAACCCTGCTGGTAGGAAAAGAGACGAGGAACATATCCTGCATGAAATTACAAAGCACTAATCAGTATGTCAGCATAAAAGAACCAAGATTTCATACCCTTTGCTGTTTATACTCTGTTGGAAAACAGCTCTCAATTAAAGCTAATTGATCAAATGTACTGTACTTTCTTTTCAAGCAGCAATACAGGTTTTTGCCCAGTAACTTCAACAAAGCAACACAGACAAACCTTGATTTGGATTACTGAAAGAGCTTTCACATGTATAAACATTACCACACAAGTTCTTAAGGTGGGAAGAAAAGAAACGATTCCATTAATTCAGCCATTAACTAAAATACTTCCAACAAGTAAAAAATTCCCCCAAATCCCAAAATAGATCCACTGCTTTGGAATTGTCTCTATTCAAATGGAAAATCAGTAAGGTGAAGTTCGTCTGTTTTGGTAACATTCTGAAATAAAATCAAGGCACGTGGCTTTACTCAGAGTCCTAATCAAAGTGCAAATGTTTTCTGAGGCACCTGTACCTGGGATTTTGGATAAATATGCTAGAGAGACAAAATTCAAATCTTGCTTTCAAAACGTCTTTAGTAGCCAAGGGCTGTTTCTGAATTGAGGAGTTTTCTTTGAGTAAAGTTCTAATCACACTGAAGCCAAGTTTTAATTTTCATTATACTCTTAGCATGCCTCTTTTTCTCTCTCCTACCACCCACTCCACTTACAAGTGATCTGGAGCTCTGTTTTGAAGGTGGTAGGAACTGTCTCACATTGGTTGGTGTTTCCTTTTCAATGGAGTGTCGTCTCTGAGGTGGCTGCCGTCTCTCAGGTTGTGGTGTAGATGATATGGGCAAGAACTTTGGAGGCACTAAAGATTCAACCAGTATAAAAAAAATTAGTTCTTGTAAGACAGACTGTTGGATAACATTGCTCAGTACTTAAACCAGCCACTGATTTGCTAGAATTCCCACTACTGGTGGCTGAAGTTACACATCCATACTCAGAGCATCTTCAAGACAGGTATCATCACATTTTCCAGATTGGGAGAATAGGAATACTCATAAAACTAGTGAATACAGGCACGCTACTGTCCAGTTACCATTGTGTATAAATTCGGTGTTTCAGGGTATTGGCTTATTCTACTTATTTCACCATCGTGCACAGAAAATACATGCACAGATGACACGTTTCATTACAAAACCTTTCCAGTGAAACTGAAACACTTTGAAACAAAAGAAAGATATTGTTACACAGTAAAGCCTACAATAACTGTGCCTGAAAAAAAGAACTGATCCTCCCCTCTTCCCAGTAAGTACTTATGAGAAATCCTGGTGATTACTATGTGTCTTTCAAACACGAACATTCACTGCCACGGTGACAGAGATGCAGGAAACATTTAAAGTGGTCTTAGGTTAGAATATGTTTCTGCAGCAACAAATTCTTTTATGAGATGAGCTAAACTAGCTAAACTAACCCCCGTTCACTTCTGACTTCCTCTACAGTTCCACATCAAATTGAAATAGGAAACCACCTTCTGTTTCACAAAGATATCCACATATAGTGTAGGCTAATGCCTTCCAATTGTTAATCACATTTGACCTATTCAGCAGGTTCTAGGGTTCAGCTTTAGAGATTTATTGCATTAACAACACTAGGCTTCAGCTTTCTATAAAAGTTTCAAAGTTCATAGAACGAAAGACAACAGAAGTGTGTAAAAGCAGCCACTAGGCTCTCTCATCAAAACTCACTCTTTCTGCTGCTGGTGCCTTCTTGAGAGGGGTCTTCCACTTGTGAGGGGGAGATGCTGCTGCTACTTGCTGATTTGTGTACTGATTCCTCCTGTGTGGCAAGAGGAAAAGAAACAGAATTCCTCGGGGATTGTTTTTTCTTCTCTTACTGCTTCTTCGCACACAGAAATCACAAGCTATCAAAGGTATTTTGCACTATTCAATCACTCAAAGCCCTAGAAGAAGTCCTGAGAAAACACTGACTCTAAACAGCACTGAGTAAATGGAATTTTCAACGCTCAATTTTTTTAAAAACTGGAATAAATGGTACGTGGTTGGAATTCAGTGTATTTAACTATCACATGAAAGAACAAGATCAGAAAGAGGTTCGTGAATCCGTTGTAACCTGTTAATTTTCCTCATTGTATTCAAGGACTTCTAAGGATTTGCAGCTACAGCAGATACATTAACTCAACTTTATATCTCACACTCACAAGGAATCAGCACTTGGATTTCTCTGGTCTCCAAAGGAATGAGAGCCACTCATACAAGGGACTCAGGTAAAGAGAAATTAATCTGATCTCCACTGCGCTGTTCTCTAATCCCTAATCCCGGTGCGCTTCTCCTTTCTTCTGTATTTAAAAGAAATCTCATTCATTATAGAAGCATGTTTCATCACAACAGCCCAGAGCAACTCCTGCAAGATGAATGAAAGTGAAACAGGCTTTGACTAACACCTTACAGCTACCTAAAGCATTATGCCACCCAAATTATTAAATCCTTTGCTTTCACCTAAAACCTCTGTCTTCAGCCACCACATACCAGCAAGATACAGATCATCAGAGGAGCCTCCCAAAGGAACAGAGTTGAAGGACTGAGTGTGAATGCTCTTTAGCTCTATTGTGAATGCTTTTAACCAAGGAGACTTACATCATTTAAGTTGTCAAGATTTACAGATCAAACACAAGTGACCTGCTCTAAAATCCAGCAAGTGGCTGAGCTTCTCTTCACAGATTTCCTTAGTTACGTGAACCGCAAGCAGGAAAACCTCCACTGGCTGAAAGATTGCCTTCTTTGGTAACAGCAAGTCAGGAAAGAAAAGCTGGCAGGATCACCTCAATGAGCACCATGCATCACAGGACAGAGGCCTCTACAAACTCCCATCAGGTGATCTGTACTTTATGCTTAGCCCAAGGGTATGCATTGTACGTGAGGACACTGTGATGTATGCTGTTCCCACGTACATGCCACAACACAGTATTCTGCAAAGGGACTCAAACCAGCTCAGATCCCCAAACAATATATTCACTTTAACATATCAAGTGTGACCCTGCAAAACAGTTGTGATGGGAAATCATCATGATTCAAGAATCAAATGAACAAAATCATGAATCAAATCATGATTCAAGCAACAGTGTATGCATTGAGTTTATTTACATGCTTTTCTGGCGTTTTTTTGTTCTCCTTTTTCCTTCCATTTTTCCTGTGTCTGAAACACTGGCACAGAGAGAAGACAGACAAAACAAGATGCACAACTGAAAATATCAAAAACCTATATATATTGTAATGTAAAACTGTAAAATAGGGATTACAGAAATGTTTCACATGTCTATCTAATTTTGCTAATTGCCACCTTTCAATGGAAAGAAATAGCTATTGACCATTCTTCATTCCACTTCTGAACTTGAGATGGACATGATATCTCAGTCACATGTTGCAAAACGAGGTAGCACACAGATGTGTCCATCTTGCTCCCATTTTTGTGAAAGATTTCCAGTTACTTCATTAGTAATGGATGAACACTGGCTATTCCAGTGGCCTAGGAGCCTCGAAAAAAACAGAGTGAAAGAAATGGACACTTAGAAATAGAAAAAGAAATAGAGAGTAAGGGGCTTCTCTATGGTGAAGACCTACAAGAAAGATTCCACACTTCTTATTCTAAAGAATGAGAGGGAATGAACTGTCAAAGCCAATAGGCTAAGTATAAAAAATAATCAGTATAACAACCAACCCAGGGAGAATGGAAGCCAGGAGTATGTTATATTTGACATATCATCCGACTTAGACAACAGGTATTCCTGGTTTGTCATTTCAAATTACTTTTTCTGCGCACAAACACATGCACTGAAAATGCTATTACTGCCCTACGATTTCTCAAACACAGAAGGCTTTTTTGAGAATGAAATCTTGTGTAGGAAGTACTGATGAACCATCACATGAATTTCTTCATATCAATACAGTAACTGTTGACTATTACGGTAGACTATCTGACGTTTTACATTTGAGGTTGGATCAACCCAAAATCCGGGACTGCGCGCTGGCTCCACAGAGCTCTAAACGATTAGAATTTTACATGGACTGAGAAAGCTGCAGCTTTAAAGGCATCACCTTAAAACATCTGAATATGTTACTGACATGATTTTTGTCTGGATAGCTGTAGCCTTATTAGGAAGATACCATTTTTATATCTGTATCAAAAAATCACTTGCTACTGTTAGTAGTTAGTAGCAAGTAGTTAGATTGCTACGTCTCTTAGCCACACAAAGCAAAATGGCACTTCCCGCTCCCCCTCTGAAACTGTGATTCTAGTGGCGATGCAGAAAAAAGCAAGGACAGAAAGTAGGAATGGTTTGTACAATATTAATCCTTGCCAGCAAATGGGCACAGGGCTGTATCAGACCTTCCCTTTCACCTCTGGCTGGCAACACTGAGTGTCGGGGCATAGTCTGCCTCACAACACAGCTGAGAGAAGAACAAAGGGGATGCAGGGGGAAGAAAATGCTTCCGCATCATAGCTCTTTTGGAGGTCCACAGCTCAGCAGTGCAGATATTTGCAGCCTGTAATTTAGGGCAGAACATAGTCATAATTTAACTCCCAGTGAGTAACTCTAAATAGGTTAAGCCCAATTCAAATTGCAGGCAAAGAGGTGGCCAAGTAATTTATAAGCAATCAAGACAACACATACGCTCTTCTGTGTGTTACATACAAAGTAAAAGTCAGGAAAGAAAGAAGACATTTTGACAGAGCAATCTTCACTTTCTTCAAATGTTCTTTGTCCCACCCCCTTCGTGAGCTCCAAAAATTTCACCCAAACTCCCTTCAGTTTATTTATTTACACTACTTTAGCACTGTTCCTGAGCCCCAACCAGTAGTCTGCTGAGCATCTTTATCGTCTTAATTGCTTCACCAGCTACTTCTGTTGACTCAAACCAGTACAGCATCTGTTCTCTGTGACAGCTTGATGTGGCTGATTTATTTTCAATTTATCTTTTGCTCTATGTTCCAGAGCTTAGCTATATGACTTTGCTTGCCTACACAGTATTCCCTAATCAATAGTCACAGTCAGACATCTTATTTTTCCTTCCTACAAGAATCACTTCACATTTCCCTTTACAGAATTTTCTTTTACTGACTTCTGCTCATTTTCCCATGTGAAATATCATGCTGCATTAGCTTCAGGATGCACGGAGCTACAAGCTGGGAAGCTCTAAGTTCAAGATCCAACTCTCATTGACAGGTCTTAATATTCCTGCATCCTGCCCAGCTTCATTCACAAAACCTCATATAGCCTCTATTGTCATTTTAAAGACTGCTGAGAGATTTCAGAATGCAAATCTCTTCTGCTTTCAGAATAGATGCACCAAATTATGCACCCACACAAGTCACCCATAGGATAACCCCTAATACAAAGAGGGCCAACCTTTCACAGAGCAAGAAAGCATGCAAAGAGATAAAATTTCTCCCCATGTATATTTCTCCCCAGCCTCCTATCTTTCAGCTTAGACGCCTTTGTAAGCACCCTGTCAGGAAACCCCTCCTTCCCCATTTACCAGAGAGAAAGAGAGTCAGGGAAGACTGCCTTCCCCAGGCTAAAATTAGCCTCTCTGAATAAACCCTGCCTGCATGTGCTTTCCAGACAGCAGATCCTTTCTTTTTTTCAGAAAGGTCCAAACTCAATTAATAATACTACCGGTCCAGAAGACAAAGCTCATTCTTGAGGATGTAATGTTGGTACTTCTTGAGGAGCATATATAATGCAGCTTTTAAGCTAGAGAGCTTTTTTAAGCTTTTTTCCTTTTTATGCTTTTTTAAATCTTTAACTCTCCATTTGAGAGAGGATGGATTCAAAGTTGTTTCTCCATCTAAGTGGTATTTGCTTGTCCCTATCTGTGAAACATTTGTTGGGTGTTACTTCCCAAGCCTGTATAGCAAACTAATGCACTCACATTTGTACCAACTTGCAACCCCTCTGGCACAGCTGATGCTCTTTATTTAACAGCTGGTATGGTGAGGCTGGCCTCACATCTGAGTCCTTTAGTGACAGCTCCTGCATGGGTGCCAGAAGGGTGCAACACATTTGCCTGCATTCCCCAAAAGCGTAATTGCTACATATACACTGTGGACAGATACTGGGCATTTAGAAAAATAAGTAAATACTGGGTTTAAGGCCAAAATTAGCATTTAACCTTTTAAAAGAATATTCTCATTTTTGAGGTCTGATCTAATATTTTTGAAGTTCTGTGGGCTGACAAAGCAGTCATGGAAAATTCAGTTGATAATCTGCAAAGTCACTTCTCAGCTGATCAGTTCAGCAAATTAAGGAATAAGACTCAATTCTGACAAATTGAGAAGCAAGTTGTGTCCTGATTTTTTACCTCTGAATCTGAGCTGTCAAGTTCAGCCAACGTGGGAGCCTTAAGGAGTCTCTTGCGTTGTACTGTCACTTGTGTGGCCCCATTCTGTTTTCCTTGTGGTGCCAGGCCACCGTTCACTACAGAGGCATCCACTAATTTTCTTCCAGCCTCTGGCGTAGATACATCTAGCAAAAGAAAGAGAACAATTGGTGTTTGGACCTAATTTTTATTTCGCCTTCTCAAATCTTACTGTCAGGGCAATACACACAAAAGGAAAAAAAAATATTGTGATAGTTATATGTGTGCAATTATTTTACTTTAGCAATACACTGCTCAGAGAACTACAGGCAGTGGCTTGTGGTACAGAAGCAATATGAAAGAATGAAAGCAGTGGAAAAAGCAGCAGTGCACAATACTAAAAAGCAACCTCAGACCAACACCAATCAACTTAAAAAAAAAATAATCCTGTGTTAAACCCCAGAATATTCTTCCTTCAATAGTCTATAATTAACTATATAACAAGTATCAGAAGAATGCACAACCGATCTGGACAAGTGGGTTTCCAGTAATCTGAAGACAAAGCCATACAGAAATTAGGAAGTTTAGCATGGAGTAAACCTAGTTTTTCCTGTGAGGACAGAATTACACTTTATTCTGCAGTATACAGAAAAGGAATGAAAATGAGCTAAATAACTACCATTCATCAAAAATATGCACAATTCTTAGGCTTGCATGGTCATTTGTATTAAAAATATGTCTGTGATGTCAAATTTTCATGTAACAGCAGAAACATGAGACTCCAGCTCTATTTTCATCTACATGAGTTTTACAAGGATGTAACTCCACTGAGTAAATTACTTGGGATTTCTGCCAGCGTGCAATGAAGATGCATCTCGGATAACATAAGCATTGGGTCTGCTGTGCTTAGTCTAGCTTAGTTTAGACATTAAGATAATGACGTAGGCTTTGATATTTTAGGAGAGCTTAGATTTTGGTCTGATAAATCAGTTTTATCCCTGTAAAAGTATGGAGTGCAGTATTCCAATCTGAAGAAAATTATGTCGGAGGGAGAAGGAAGAGAAGCTTTTAATCTCCCATTTGCATGTATGCCCTAGCATCTGGTTTTTCTACAAATGTGCTTTTCTACCCATGTAATTATAGGACTCCTTCCTCAGTCTTGTATTAACAAAGTACCTCCAGGTATTTTAAGGCTAGGGTAATGATGAGTTGTTATTCCCATTTTTATATGTGGTGAAAAGAGGCACAGAAGGTCAAATGACTCATACCTTAGGTTACCGTGAGGACTATGACAGAGAAATGATATCACCCAGATATTCCCAGTGCCAACAATGTACGTACTCACACATCATTTGGAGTTACTTACATAGTTGCCCTGGTATAAACAGACACAGTCACTGCTACTACAACACAATTTGCATTGATAAAAGATGTTCTTGCACTAGCTAAGTTAAAACTACACAGTCTAGACAAAGCCTCAGTTGCAGTAGTAGGTCTGTTTTACAACATTCTCACCGGAGCAGCTATTGAAAAGGAATAAGAAGAGGAATAAATTAAATCAATATATAAAGAATTAATTAGGCTATTGTTAAATGCTGGAAACTGAGCTAGAAAGGACAGGGGATGTATTCCTCTATAAATCATACCTTCAACTAGGAGTATAAGAAAAGGTGATTATTTGGACTATTAAAGTCATAGTGACATTCCAAGCCTATGAATCTGTGTACTACAGTGTTATTACTGCCTTCAGGTCCTCCCTACAAAGAGTTGCAATCAAAGACTTAGACTCTCTAACCCTTAGTTCCTATCTTCAAAGGCTTTGCTAATGGGTGTCCTGACTAGCACTATGGCTTATAGGTCATGGGGTTTTTTTCCTCCTAGATTTCTGCGAGTACAGCATG
>NW_008824283.1:8198949-8298451 GCF_000699105.1 Pygoscelis adeliae | reverse complement strand
AATCCCAGAAAGTGACAGCAGAAAAACAAAAACTGAACTGCCTCACCTCCCTGCTGCCAATACCACTTCTTGAGACCTCATAATTAGCTGGCATGCAGTTGATTGAAGCAGCTCAGGGTTCCCCAAATGAGCAAGATAAAATCCTTTGATTTGTCTTTTGACTGCACAGGGCGGTTCCTGAACAGACTGTCCAATGAAGCAGCCCCAGCACCACCAACACAACAGCCAAAAGTGGTGTCCCTTCTCCCAAAAATTTCCTGGGTGGTGACTCCCCTGCCTGATGGTAGGGAGGGTGAAGAATGGCCTGTAAGTACGGTTGGACTCACTGGGAGAATAAATGATGGGAAGGCCTTCTTCCAAAAAAATAAAACACATGATAGGTCTGGGGAAAGGAAAGAGGAGGGAACATCCACCAGACATCCCCTAGCACTATGGGAGGTGACGGAATGGATATCCAGGGTACATTATAAATTGTTTTCCATTGGGGTTTTTTGTTGTTTTTGTTGGTGGTGTTTTTTTGTTTGTTTGGGGTTTTTTTTTGTTTTGTTTTCTAAGAATTTAGGCCCAATTTCTTTAGACCCCAGAAATGGAAATTTCTGATCCATTTTGGAGGTAATTTATGTAGCCAATCACTATCTACAAAGCCTAAACCAGTTGTTATTTAAATTCACATATGAATGAGTTGTTCATACATATTGTTAAGTTGTTCATATGTTGGTTTATAAGTCTTCTTGAAATACCAGAGAAGTTTTAGGTGAATCGAGAAGACAATCCAACACAGTATTTGTTTTGCAGGGCTCTTCAGTAGGAAGTGTCATTTATCACCATTCTTTCCTCTAAAGAAAAAAAAACCCCAGGGAGTGTTTTTACAACTTACAAGTACTAAAGAATAAAAAACAAAAAAAAGTAAAATTAGAAAACCACCCTATTTATAAAATCTGTTTTGTCAATACTGCTCAAGTTCAGTTTATCATTCCTGCATTTACAGTACTGGATATACATGAATAAATGGATTATCATAATTCAAGGAAAGGACCGTGAAATTTTACTGTTTCAGCAAACAGATTTCAACAAAAATAACTTGTTCCAAAATTAAAACCAGAATTTGTTAGTAGATACAGACCAAAAAATTATTACTTTGCTTAAGCTATTTTAGTGATGCACTCAGACAACAGAAACATTACCATGTGGCAAATAATTGTACATCATCATAAACAAGATAAAATTAATCAGGATAAATAAGTCAGAAACAACAAATAGACTAATGCTTATAAAAATGAACATGACAGAAGAAATTCATGGACAATTCTTTGAAACAAAATCCTAATTTTTTTTTTAATGGATAGTAGTTTCACAATCCCTAGTTTCATAGAACATCTAAATGTTTTGAAGATTATTCAAATGATATTAAAAAAAGGCTTGTGTGAGTAACAGCCTGGGGTTAAGGTTTTATTAGAGAGTCCAACACACTGGGAGAGTGTCTTTTCAGGCAGCAAGTACAATGAACAGTACCTGCAAATTGGATGACTACGTTTGGTTTCTTTTGAGTTTCTTCTAAGCTATCATTACAACAGGCAAATGAAAGAAGAGAAGGTCTTGATTTGATTACTTGATCTTTGTGTTGGCCTTCCCTGACTAGCCTTAAGAAGGGGGAGACAAAAAAACCCCACCCAAGGATAACATGAAATGCACCTTTATTTACATGTAAGATTATGTCTCGTATGGAACAAGGAATTAAGCAGACCACAGATTACATGCAAACCACAGCAGTCATGTAACCATATGCTGTCTGCCTCCCAACCAGCTCTCCTTGGCAAATAACGACAACAGAAACCTGAATTTTGTTCTATACAGCAAACGTACTCCTCAACCCTATCATTTTTACACTGAGTTTAAAAGAAGGCTAAAATGGATTTGCAGAATTAATACAGGCTTACCTTTTGCTAGTTAGGATGAATACTGGGAAAGATTATATAACGAATAATGGTAAGAGAGATGTGCTGTTCCTTTCAATGAACTCAGATGTTGAAGTCAAACCTGAGAACTAATAAATCAGTATACCAAACTGCCAGTCTCCTGCTGGTGTTTGCATCACATTTATTATTGTGCTACCTAAATTAAGAGATTACCAGGACCCAGTGGAGTCCCTTCCTCACACTGGTCTGAGGCACAGATCATGCAAAGCCAACAGTGATACACATCACCTCACAGGGTTGGGAACAAGAGGAACAATCCCCGTGAAGTTTGGATTTAAATGCTTCGGTTTCCTTTTTCTTCTCTCCTTGTCCCACCACCCCCGCCCCCAATGTACAAATTGTTTCTGAAGTAACAACTTCAAGCAAGCCATGCATACAGCTTTGAGTCTTAAGAGTGGGAATGACTGGTCTTTTGAGCTGCATTCAATGCAGTGCATTGAAGTGAAGCCGCTTTTAAGCTATTTTTCTGTTAGAGGAAGCGGGCAATGACTGCCCTGGTCCCTAATCGATACCTGAGTACCTCTCAGATTACCCTCATTACAGGTGGCTACCGCTTGCTCCTTCTATTCTACCAGCAGGAAACAGCAGGGTACAAGGAGGTCCCAGGTGCCCCTCCTCTCCTCTTCAGGATGACAACAGCAGGGAGATGCGTGGAGCCGGGCAGTGTGACATACCAACTACACCGGCTTGGTGCCAGCAAAAGTCTTCTCCGAATCGGTCTGCATCATCCCAGTCACAGACAGCAAGCATAGTAAGAGCCCGCACCTGTCCTTCAGCACTTAGTAAGAAACACTTCTGGTTTTCAGCTGGTTTGTGTTTTTTTCACGACAGCAATTCCATCAAGCAGAAAGCAATGAAAGCAGTGAAAAAGCAAGTATGGGGAAACAGTGATCACAGAATGAAAGCACAGTATAGCTTCCCTGCCTCCAAAATAATGAAAAAAGTAAAAGCACGCAGAGCAACAACATTCAAAACTACCACTTATCTGCTTACTATCGACATCCCAACCCATCTAATTCATTTGTACTGCTCATCTGGTGTCTCACATCTACCTAACTGGAATGTTTTAATCATCCTGAATTTACTTCTAAAGACAATTTATCAGATCACTCAGTCACGCCATATGATACCACTTGCTGAGAAGCACATGACTTGAAAAAACAAAAATAATCACATTTGGAAGATGGATAAAGAAAACAGGAAGAGTTCTTCGGTGGTCAGTCGAAAAGGGCAAATCCCAGTACAGTATAGATTGCTATGAAGCTACTTCTTTAAAATAAAAACATTATGGTAATGAATTAATGGATTATGAAGGGAACTTTTACAAAATATTGTTTGGATTTAAACAAATAAGGATGTCTCACAATTCTTAGAAATAAAAGGCAAAAGAAGAAGCAAACAGACACATGTAGAAGGACAGATCTGAACATTTCTCTTTTGTTGGTCACTGGCACATTCAGTTTTATAGTCTTAAAACTGAAGGAACTTTTGGCATATCTGAAAGCAGCAATACTTTTTGAAAACTGAAGTTTACCTCTTTGTGCTATTATCTGACCTCCTGAGGACCCTTCAGCTTTCAGTGGAGTAAAACATGATACCAAGTATATACATAATTTGAATCCCACCAGACAGCTGTAGTAGCTGTACAATATGCCATGAGTGTAAGATTTCACAAAAGGGCTTGAGCTGGATTAACAGCCTGCCACTGCCTCTGACGAGGAGAGCCTGTTCCTTCCTCCCATCCACCCATGCTCATCATCTGCCCTCAGCCAGCTCTCTGATCATCTGATCAGATAGCAAGCAGGTTTAAATCACTAAAAGAGCAGAAAACCAACCTGGTAAAAAAATAAAAGTATTTGTTCCTGGGTTACATGAGTTTAACCAGGTCATCCTGTGAATAAATGAGCAGGACTGGCACAGAGGAGTCAGGAGAATCACATGCTTGGAGGGGAGCTTGGGGAGGAGTGGGAGCAGCGAGAGCCCCTCCTCGCCTCTTGACAGTGGCAAGCTGCTACTTGGCTCAGCCAGAACATGAAGCCACGTTCTTAGATAGGTCACTTGTGAACTTCATGCCCGTATTACAAAACTATTGTGTTTTCTACATTATGGCAATCAAATAACTTCTCTATGGTCTTTCTAGTTCACAATATGCTAGCATTTCAGTCAGATTATGCCTTTCTATGGGGAAAATAACCACATGAGGTTAAAGGGTATATGGAGAAACAGAGGACAAAAACTCTGCAAAAGTCCCAGATGAGATGTTTCTACGTGCAACTGGAAGGAAGGGGGGAGGGTGCAGCTGCTGTTGCTTCTTCACAAAATGAGAGCATGGATTTATTTGGAGACTTTTTCTCGGGAGTCATCTAGGGGAAATTAGGTAAGAGCCAGCATAAGAGCTCTCCTCAGTGGTCAGACCTTTGAGGCTAATGTAGAATATTTCCAACCTCAATGGTGGAGTCTTTGGGTCTGAGCATCCTGGAAAGTTCATGCACAACAAGGGAGGAATGAATTTATTTTCTGGCTAGTAGGCACAAACTCTCTCTGACACTGCTGTGTCTGAAGTAGAATATGTTCATACAGTTACTGCACATCCTAACTAATGGCCTACCAAGAGGAACGTTTAAATTTGATATTAGATAGTTGATGAAGGATCAGCTATCGAGTCCTCTGTGTCAGCTATTACCAACAAACCTTAGCAACTTATTTTGCTAACCAGTAAAGAAGGAAGGTTTAGCCTCTTTTGAGTGAACGTCTTTGATTTCACAACTCACAAAGCATTTACTATAAAGACACTCAGTAGAATTGACAGTTCCTTTCTAGATTAGTATTCACGGGTATATTTCATTAAATCTAGAAAGGTAGATGAGTTCAAAACTAGTTTTTGGATCCTCGTGAGAAATGAAGTACTGCAAAAGATGGCTTAGTCAAAAAGTGAGTGTAAAGACACAAAGGTTGGGTTAATAAATAAGCAAATCAGACTTGAAGGTGACACCGTATTCTGCAATCCTTTTTAGAGTTTGGAATAGCTCTGGGCCACCTTATTTTGGTTATTTATTTAAACAGAATTCCAGCACTCTATTTCAGGTGAAATACAGTTGTTTCCTATACCTAGGTATCCTTTTGTGGCAAGGGAAATGTCGGTATTAATAAGTAATTTATCTTAATTTTTATTTTCACTGACCATATCTTGGAAGAATCCCTTCAAGTTTCTTTCTTAGATGGGAATTCAACAAACAGATGGAACAAATTTCACAATAAGCACAATAACCACGTCAGGTGTCATTGCACCTTTTACCTGACAAGTCAAAACTGTAAGACATGCTAAGTGGTCGCATTGCTGTAAAAAAGAAACAAAAACAACAAAAAGAAAACGATTCAGGTATTATAAAAGCAGAGGGGTAATGAAAACAAAGGATTAACTCCACTTGAGACATTTTGGATTCTGTTGCCTAAATCCAAAATGTGTCAGACATACTATTGCTTTACTGTAGTAAAGCTCAAAGTCTGAAAACTACAGTAGCAGAAATGGGACTTGCATACAGAGCAATTATAAATATATTTGTATAGTTGTAGAATGAGATTTTTGGAATTCAATAAATCAAATATCAAAACAAGAGGCAAGTATCTTAAAAATGGAATATTTTCAGTTAAAATGAAAGAGAGAAAGGGGCAAGGGAAGAGAGAGGAGAGAAAGAGCTGGAAAAAAATTGAAAGTACAAAGCCACATTTCACACAAGTTTCAGTGACCTGAAATAAAGATATTTCTGATTTTTTTTAAGCATAATCTCCAATGATTATAATTAAACTAATAAAGAGAGACACTCAAGCTAAGCTTGAGCAGTAGTTTCCTTGAAGAGGATGGGAAAAAAGGCCGAACAGAGTGTGATTTGTGCTGATTCTTGTTCTTTTTAAAAACATTAGCTGGACTTAGCCTTTAAAATGTAGCCGTCATATTATCCTCTTCTTCCTGGGCCTCTAACTATTTTATTCCTAGATAAGAAAGTGGTCAGATGTTCTTTATTTCTGGAAAGACCTATCTATATTTCCAATTAAACAGTGTAATTCAAGGGAGTAGACACACAAAATATTTCTCAGCCGAAAACAAAATTTCAGTGCACTAATCCAAATAAGCAGGCCAAGCCCAGTGACAAGAATGTACAAGAACGCATCAAAACTGACATCAGCTTATCGGTCTTGCTTGACAGGCGATAAACATGCAAGTTGGTATGAAAGGGCCTGTCAGCCACACATACCAATGCATTAAAAAATGTTTAAAAAAAGGTTGTGCTGGGACAAGTTTTGCTCATGAGGATAAATCTATGTGGTGAACGCAGTAGGTGGCTGAATCAGAGCCAAGTTTGTGAGTCAGGGTATTTTTCCTGTAGTTCATTAACTAGACAACATCAGCCACAGATAACAGCTACAGAAACAGTATCTAAATCCCTGTCCAAACAGCATAAAGGCAAACACATTTTAAAGCATAAGGGAGTTTATCACCTAATGCTGAGTCCTAACTGAAGGTTGATAAAACATGTACATGAAACAAAGTTTTCTCCAAGCTCCATTAGCTCAACTTGCTTGAGTCACAAATCCATGCTTTTAATTAAAAGGACATGTACCTCAAGGCTGTGTTTGTCTCAATAGCTTACTCTGATGATTTTATGAGGTCATTCGAAAGCTCACCCCAGTTCCTCTACTCAAACCTCTCCCTTTGTGAGAACAGCTACCAAGATTAAATTACCATTTCCAAAGACCTTTTAGATTGAGAGCGGCCAGCCACAGGCTGTCTTTTCTCAGTGGCAGCTCAGGGTAGAGAAGTTCTTACCTGTACGCATGTGTTGTGCAGAGCAGAGGGACAGAGCCTGTGGCTGCTGGGAAGCACAAGCCATAGGTCCACCCGTATCCCAGAGGAGCAACTGCAAGAGTACAGCCCCCCTCACCCTGATAGTCAAGTGTAGTTGTGCACTTGACTGCTATAAACTGAGCAGCAAGAAATAACTCAGGGACATGTGCAATGTACCTTACACTCCCAAATATTTCACTCTAACACTCTTTTCTTTTTGTTTTTAATAATAACAAATATTTCTGTCCAGATGGTGCAAGTGTCTCACATGGTGTTTCTACTTGGATTTATAATCCTTAAACCTCATTACCTTACATGTTGTTACACTAAATTACATTCAGTGGTCATCTAAACTATATGGCAGATCTATTTGTACCATACGGAATGTCACTAGCATTACTCCATTCCCAGTTCTGCACAAACACATTTTATTCTAAAAGGAACTTTGAACATAACAATCATTTCAATGTGAGAAAGAACAAAACCTCGTATTTCAACATAAGAAAAAATTATCTTCAAGGCCTTTGCTCTTTTTTCTTCTTCATGACAGCAGCGAATAAACACTTGGGAAATAAAACTTGCATGCATCCCCTTTTACACCTCCAATAATACGGCATTTAATCCAAATAGTTCACTGGACTGAAGGGGAATTACCACAATTCCAAAACTCAAAAATTTAATTCTTTAACAAAAAATGAAGAATTAGTAGAAGACGGGTATCCCTCATTGGAGGCCATGCCCCGAAATCAGCCAGGAAATCCTAACCAGTAATACTTCAGAATTTAACATTGTTTTTACAGACTGTTTACTAAATGGGTTTGATGTCATTTGTATCAGTTAGAAATTTTAAAGATCTATTAGATCAAATTTGCTGCCCCGAGAGGACATGATAGTTCCCAGATGGAGAACATCTAAAATACTGAAATTGAATGTTTGAAAGAAAAGTAAGGAATCATTCCATGTTTTTACAAGCTTCCTACATTTTGAAAAATGTCTAGGCCTATTAGAAACATTAATTGATACAGCAAGCATAAACTGCATCCAAACCAGAAACTGGAAGGCCCAAAGAAACAATATTCAAACCATCATGCTTTTAAAAATGCACCCAAGTGTTCACCAAACTCTACCGAGCACTTCAAAAACAATGCAACAAAGCAAGACTGATGAAATTGTTTTTCTCTGGAGACAATGGGTTGTCACAACCCACTTGAATCTGGACCAGTGCCTTTAAGCATATGTGGCAAGCACAAATATTTTGCAAAAAGCAGTGACAGGGAGTACATACATGGATTATTTCATGCTTTTTAGCCATAAGATGCCACTTTAGCTCTTCAAAAATCCAGCTAGCTCAGTTTTTCTGGTACAGGTAAATATCGTGCTCTTAAAGAAATATGTCACAATGTAAGTATATTTGTCATGCTTTTGTCATCAGAACCATCGAACTAATGCAAACTGGTGATCATTGGAAAGCATAGTATTTGTATAATTTCATAGTGGGTTGTTGAATATACACTGCAGAAATGAAATGCTCTGCAGTGCAAGTCTGAATTATTTGCCCGCTGAAAATATATACAAACATATGTTCCATAACTTAGAAAATGAAACAAAGATTTAGATTCAAAATAGAAGCAATAGATTCAGCAAACAAAATAAAAGCAGATTTTAAACTAAAATAAGGAAATTGATGGTGCTAACAACAGGAAACAAAGAGAATAAAATTAATTAAAAACAGACATGTAAAGAATACTTGCAGATATGTAAGGAATATTGCACTGGGGAGAAGCAATACCCATTCCATTCTGAGCAAATCTAATGTTAACTGTCATGTGCAACAAGCAATATAATGCCATTAAATTTATCTAATAGTTACATTAAAAACTTGAAGGGAATCAAGCTGAACCATACCGTATCTTATTTTCCAATAGAACTTTATCACAAAGACTGCATAGCCCGAGCAAAGCCTGTAGGTTCTTTCTTTTTCTGAAGGGATGAGAATAATTTTATCTTCCATGACATCTGCACAGACATCGCTAATATTGCTGCTGCTTATGTGGGAAGTTTTCTGTGGATGCTGCAGGTAAAAACTAGCAATGTGCTTACCCAGCCTGCTACGCCTTATCTCATCAGGTGAGACTGGACGTAACTTCCTCTCTGCCTTGATTTCCTCCAGTATCCTTTCATGAAGGCTGCGTGGCCGTGGTGGGGTTGGTTTCAGTTTTCTTGCCGAGGCCTCGGGATATAAAGATAATCGCATTTACATAAAACAGTGCTTCCTTGAAAGTGGATTTCACACTTTTTTTGGAAAAAAATGTGGAATGTTGTGATATGATTTTACATGCACTCAATTGTAAAACTCGCATAAATTGGAGAGAGGATTGTATTTTTCCCCAATTCATTATGATTTCCCAGAGAGATAAAGGGTGGCTGGTAATAACAGTTATTAATTGGTAGGTGCAAGATATTACATATTGTTCTTTAAGAGACTACATTCTATATACAAAAGACAGTATTTCTGAAAGCCCATGTCAGAAAGCGTAATATTTAACATATTCCCTGGACATAAATATGCTTTTAAAAGCCACATTTTTGTTAGGAATGAAGCCCACTGGATTACATACAGGATTTAATGGAGGTCGCGATCGGATGAAATCCAGGATTATTTCATGGGCACTCTTTTTTAATCGAGGTGGAATGTCACCATTGACCTGGAAAGGAGAAAGTGAAATATGTATTTACATGGTTTGCATTTGTATTCATGCAGATGATGAGATCAACTGAAAACTCACAACAACCCTGACAGAGCTTGCAGTGTTCCGACACGTGCACCAGACGTTAAACCCCACCAGTCCTGAGCAGAGCAACAATCCATATGCAGAGCACGGGCAAGCAGAAACGTAGATAACAGCTTTTCAGCTTTGCAGATAGCTGCAGAATAACCACAACTGCAGCAGCTTTAATCAGCTATACTTAGGATTTTGAAATTATGAAATCAAATGTCAAGGCTGCAATCGCATCTATGGGAGAATGCAGATGAAGACTGTATTTTGCTTGGAGGAAAAGTTGCCAACACTATTTTTAAGAACAACTATTTGAACCATGTCTCACTGACAACCGTTACACAGTCTCTAATACTCTGTTCTTAGCCTCTGAAAAAACATAGGTGCTCTTTAATGCCCCAGTTTTCTTGATGTCCTTACCATCTCCCAAGCACTGACGGGAAAGCAAAGCTACAGATGGCACAATCACCAATGATTTGCTTGTAGCAATGGATGAAAAATACCTTCCCCTTGTTTTTTTGTCTTTACCACCTGTCTCTGCTGCTCTGGCCATGAAGAGGTGCCCTTGTGTGTAAATCCCAGCAGAAGGAGAGGGAAGCCCTGAGCACGATTTCATAGCTACCTCTTCACCTGCACTTTGTAGATTAATCAAATGTAAAACAAAGTTTGTTAATATGTCTAGAAAGTAAATCACTAGAATGCCATGGCATGCCACTGGAAGTACAAGAAGCGCATTTCCTCGCTGTAAATCATATATTTCTGTAGAAGAGGGGCTGGGTGAAGGTTCTTTGCTTGTTTGTTTGGTTTTCTCCAGAAAGACAGACATTTCTTTCTCTGATACCTCATTAAACGTAAGACGATATACAAGACATCACAGGAAAGAGTCAGCAATTCACTATGTGTACAGGATATAAAAGGCGGCAACAGAAGTTTTCCTATCATATGAAGAATTTATAAATTGTAAACTGGGAATAAGTGTATGGATTTGCTTAAAAAAAATCCACCTGTCAGGTTCAGTCTTCATACAGCACAGTGCCCAAGTGCACTGTCAGGGAGGAGAGAGCATCCTATGCCATACATCCTTCTAGCACCTTCTATTACTACACAGTAGCTGGCTATCAGCCCTGTCCTCCAATTTGACAGAAATTCCCACGACACTAAATTTCCATGCATACAGCTCCCAAATTTCAGCAGGGTTTTTTTTTTTGTTTTTTTTTTTTTTGTTTGTTTTTTTCTTTTTCAAGGTCAGTTGGCTCATTTTTCTTTGGGAGACTCTATTCATACAAGCTCTGTAGCCAGAAAATATATGTAAAGACACAGCTCTGGTTTGTCAAATCACATGCACTTTTGCTAACCAGAAGGAATGCTGCAGTCAGAAAAATGCATTTAAATGCCCATAAGGTCACCTGAATATGATCCCTAATTGAACTTCAGT
The DNA here is from genome assembly GCF_000699105.1 of Pygoscelis adeliae. Lineage (NCBI taxonomy): Eukaryota > Metazoa > Chordata > Aves > Sphenisciformes > Spheniscidae > Pygoscelis > Pygoscelis adeliae. The sequence continues at coordinate 8,287,420 of NW_008824283.1, read as the reverse complement.
AACGCTATGCAGCTTCCGTATAAGCTCTGCTCACCTCAGACATGCCCTGTTTCCAGGCTGAGGCAGAGCAACAGCCTCCCAGAGAACATTCATGCCTTCCATGATAAGGAAGCGGATGCAGAGTCCCTCCAGGGGACTCTTTGTGGAGGTATCCTACCCCAGCCATGGTCCAAATCCTATTTGTTCCCCATACCCACGCCCTTAGCTTCCTTAGAGTGAATTTCATATAGCTTGGCAGAGAATACCAAGCTGATAAACTCTGCAACATGCATCACCTTCCTAAAAATAGTGCAGAAAAATTAGAATTGCAAAGGTTTATATAAAGCAGTGATTTGACATTTTATGATGAGGAGAATATTATTTTAAGTGGTGTGATTGATTTCTTCTGTTTAAAGACTGAGCAATTTTTCGAGGCCAGCAGGCTTTGCGGGATTATCAATGAAATGAGAAGTCTCTCTTCCCCAGGTTACTGTTCATCAGATGTCAAAGTTGATAGCTGAAGTTGAGAGTTATTACCATCAGAACAGCCATTTTGTAAACTGATAATCTCTGTTCCAGCCCTGGGGAGCAACCCTCTGCATGACAATAGGGAATAAATAATACATGGCTCTGAGCCTTTCACCTCAGGGCACTCTACGCCCTGACTTAATGCCACCAGGGTATAATTAGTATCAGTACTACCATTTGATTGGAAAAGGAGAAATGTAAGATTTTCTTAAGTGATTTTCCACAGGATACACGGGGAGCTGGTGGCAAAGCAAGTGGATGTTTTGCAGCCAACAAGCCAAGAGCAGGAGCGCTGGTGGCAGAACCTACCTTCTGATACTCAGTGCCCAAACAAGATCCTCACAGGGAAGACACTGAAAGGAAGCTTTTATCCTCTCTGTCCACACTAGATCTATTTCTTTACTCAAACTAACTCTCTCAGTAACGAGCAATTTCACATGCATCTTTTCCTTTTAATTAATTAAAATTAATGGCTCTTGATTAAAGTCTAAATCAGAGATATATTGCACAGATGCAGCCACGATACATGCAAGGGAAAAAAAACAATCAACAAAATTATCTTTTTTTTTTCCCCTCCACATAGCAGATTGGCGCCAACTGCAAACTAGTATTTAAATAAATACCTCAAAACACTGTAAAACTATCCTAAGTCTTCATGTGTGTAAAATGGCTTTTGTACAGCAGTATGCATTAAAACTGGCAGTGTGGGGAAAGCATAACCAATGATTATAAAAATCAACCAGAAATTTAGAGGTCTAAACAGCTAAAGCACAGAAAAATTACCATGTAATCATCTACTTGCTCACAACCTGCTACCATCATATTTTAATCTATAAATATGGATTTGCAGTTAAAGAAATAACTGCAAATGGTAGTTAGTAACCTTTGGCTGAAGCCAAGCTTTAAAAATGGTGATCCCAAACAAGAAGTACATTGCATATGACTTTCACAAAAACTACATCACTTACTGTTGACATTCAATTATCTCAGCCATTTATTTGTCTCACTATAAAAGGTGACAGCATTAAATAGGAGAGTGCCATCTCTAAATAATAGGTAACATGAAACTGATACTGTTTCGTACTATCTAGAAATTTTCATTTAAAATGAGATTGCATGGACACTGAAACAGACAGAGGGGGCATGCTGCATCATTTCCAGAACAGGTCATGATAAAGTTCAGTTGTGAATTAAAGTATTATAAGTAGATATCTATTTGCCATCTTTCATTATGCAGACAGTATAGTGCTTTTGTTAACGTACTTGTTACACAGTGCGTATTTGACACCACACAGCAAGCTCAAGCAGCAGTGTCCAAGAAGGAAGTGCTTTGGTACTTCACATCGTAAGCCACTGTATTCACACTGCTGTTCCTGCAGTATTATAGTATTATAGGTAGAAGTTTATGATACCACAGGATAACCATAGTACTTACACAGAGTTGCTCCTTCTTTGAATACCCTTAAAGCATGGTTAGGAACTGTAAAGCTCACTGCTCTACCTAGGATGACTCCTAAGTAGACATCCTAAACAGATGGGCAGGAAAGAGAGCTAATTGTGAATCAATATGGAATTAAAAGCTGTAGCTTAACACATATGCATAATAAGGAAAAAATAAGCCTGTAAGAGTAATTTAATTCTTAAACTTCCCTGTTTCCAAGTGTTGACTCTACCAATGTTCACAATTTTTAACTTTTTTGGGAGTGAGTGCTCCATAGGAAAAAAATGCATTACATCTCTCCAGGTAGACATGCAAAGACTACAAAATGCCAGGATGAAAGTTATCTTGTTCCCACAACAACCACAGAAACAAGGACTCTTGCATTGGAGGGACAGAGATGACAAATTTGGAATTATTTTCATATGTACTGAAATAGAAGTGCCAATGTCACTGAAACTAATGAAACCAGTTATTTACAAAAAGCCCAGAATTTGACATTTTACATCTTCAAAACATTCTGAATATTTGCACTATGACAGAAGACGGACGAGAACAGATAGCTCCAGTTATTGGCCTCTGTTAACACTTTTGATAGTCTGAAACACCAAAATAGTTCCTAAGTAATGCACCTAATAGGAACATCTGTTCCTTTCCTAATTTCTACTCAGAGTACTGAGCAGTCAGGTACAGATAAAGCTACTCTTTTAAACACAGCATTATATTAATAAAAAGAACTGTAAAGACTTCATGTTGCATCTCATCTACTTAAAAAATTTACTTAAGCTCTTGTTATCATTAGTAGCATATGCATTTTCACAAGCTACCAAGTCTAAAAATACTACCTGTAGATTTAAAGCAAAAATTGGTTTTAATAAAAATTTTGCCAAACATCTGTTTTGACTGAAAGAAAGAAACATAAGTCATCTTTCCCAGGCTGCCTTAAAATTCAGATTTAGGATTCTTGTCCTTTTGTCCTCGTTTCAAGAACCATGGCAGTTTTCTCTGATGGGAACACATATAATCAGCTTTGACCCATGACATCAGCTAAAAGATGCTGTATTTATGCGATCTAACTAAACTTCTAATTCTATGTGAATCCTTCAGGCACCACACATTTCACGTCAAGCAGCACTCTTATTATTTTGCATGCTTTGCACATTCTTCAAGCTGACCCTGCAGCAGAATCCAAGTTACTGAATTTAAGGTTTCTAATAAGAAAGAAGTTATTTTTCTAACACAACATCATTAGCAGTTGTCAGACTAAGCCAGCAATTGCGTCACAGACAGCACTGCAGGTACTGTACTGTAATCCCAATTCATGTTTATGTCCAGAGGTCACTTTGGACCATCTACCTAGTAGACAAGATATCAGGACAAAAATAGATGCTTGCAGGGATTTTGTTTACAGTGAGGGTCTGGATGAGCAGAGGAGCAGCTGTGCCTCGAAGACCTACCATATAATGAAGAAAATCTCTTCTGAAGAGGCAGGAGCTTGCTCCGCAGAAGATGAATTGAAGGCAAGTCTGACAAAAGCAAAATTAGATGACCCAGCGATTCCCATTCAAACAAAACTACTATCCTGATTGCATACAGTAATCAAGGTCCTGAGGGGACTGTTCCTCTTTTGCAGTGGGTAGTATGAACACTTAGCACAGTTCTCTGAATTGTTAGCGGAAAGTCCGATAACATCATTACCTGGGTATGTATTTTACCGTATTAACACTTAAGCAATATCTGCTGCAGAAAATAAATACAATCTGATAGTCTAAATCCAGATCTTAATTAGGAAAGTACTGTCAGCTCATACATAAAAGGCATTTATATTTGTAACAGAATTCATTTATTTGCTCCCCATGTAGTTGTTCAAATTTTTTCCTCCTTTACTCTTTTTTCTAATGATCTCTGATAGAACAAACTACACACTTTCTGTCTCTCCCATCTCCCCTCCACCCCCATCTCTGAATTTTTCTGATGGAATCACGGCTTTCTCACTTTTGTGAGGTTTTGTCAGGAAAGCAAATACATTTGGACACCGAATATTCTAAGACGATGCTTCCACTGTAACCAATAACAGGCAAAGATAAGTAAGTGCAAGGTATAAATATTGATATTGACCAAATACATGCCTCTGACAAAGGGGTTTAAAATGTGCTACTAGGGATACTTTAGATCAGTTGCTAGCTTATCAGGAACATCTTAATGTTGAACACAATATAAACCAAAAGGAAAGAAAGAACAGGGAGACACCAGTAAGTATCAAATGGATTCTGAAAAAAAGAGTGCCTCCAGTCAATCATACATGCACCTTTATGAGTATCTAGGAGGAGACACATCAACACTGTCCAGCTTGCTTTGGCATATTGTCTTGACTCGAAAGCAGCAATAGGATATTCTGAAAATAATTAAGCTGAACTTCTACAAATAGAAGATTTAAGGTTTTTTACATAGGGTATTCCTTGAAAATTCATAACAGATCATGGTACATAAGTTTTCAAACACTGTAATGTAGGTAGTAAGTAATATAAGTTTTCAACTACTGGAGGTTTTCCTTTCCCATCACAGTATCACTCGTGTATCAACTTTACATTCTGGAATGCCAAAAATTATGTTGTAAATAAAGATAAATGTTCTCCCTAATAAGAAAAGCCTAAAACAATCTCTCAGTGTGACAGGACTTTTGATATGACTCTTGAGGTTGCCATAAAACCAACACAAGTCATTCGTTCAAGCATATGATAGGTAGGTATGTCTTTCAGAATGTTACATGCCTGCCATATGGAAAACAAAAGACACATTTGTTGGTTTCATATTTTTCCCCTCAATGTACTACATAAATTTAAGATGCCGTATAAAAACCATGAACATTACTATCTACATGAAATCATGATGTCAAGGTTCTCAGAAAAAAAGAGAAGAAAAGAATAAGATAAAAAAGGAAAAGAACATTTCAGATTTGACAAATTCTAGTGATTCTCGTGACTTACCATGACCTTCCTTAAGGTATAGCGTTTGGATCTAATATCATCCATCAGCATTTCATAGGGTGTGAGCTGATATTCTATTGGGAGCGGGTTGTACTGACGCTCTTGAACTTTCTTAAGTTTAACTCCATTCCGTAAATCTCGCATCACTTGTACCCAAAAACGAGCCTGAAGAGAAAAGAGAGAGAAATTTTATTTGATACCTTATCCTTGAATACCACCTCAGATTAAACCAAAGTTGTTCATTCCCCTTTCAGGACACCACCAAATACGTACAGCTGTTTTTAACACATCAACCAAAACCCATTTTATCTGTGGTTATTTTATATAAGCCTATTTTTAACCCTCATGAACGTAACAAAACTTTGTTGCAACTCAGCAGGACTGCAGAGTCACACCTCAAGTGATGTTCATCTCTAAGATAATACAGAAAAAAGATTTGAAATTCTCATACCATACATCTATATTTCCATGTCAAGTATACTGCAAGCATGTCAGGAAAGTTTCTAGACTTATAGCTAACACTATGTGAATTAAAATAGTGATTGAATCCGAAACTTTGTTTCCCTTAGGCCCAGAACTTTCTTGCAAAATTTCCCAGCAGTTGTTCTTCAAATAGAAATTCTGGAATGGACTCCAAATCCTAAGGTCTAGCAATACCCTCTCAGTACTCAACTTCCTTTTGCTCTGCCTATAAGAGCACCACACATGAACACCTCCCCCTCATTTTTTGGGCAGCGAGAATGGCTGGAGAGGAAGAAGAACAGGTGTGGATAGCAGATTGGGACATTGAAATCAAGTACTTTTAAGAACCTCATAATATTTCTCTATGACCGAGCAAGAACAGTAACTAGAAAATAAAACAAGCTACTTTCTGTTAAGAGTTTCTCTGTAACATATTTCTTTCACCACTGGAGAAACTCAGCTGGCAGGTGGCTCTGCCTGCTGCCTGGCTGCCCCTTTGAAGGGCAGTCAGCATGATACCTGTCTAAATGTCCAGTCTTTTTAAATTGGAAGAGCTTCTCCATGAAAACAGTCTAAAGAAAAAATGTAATGCTTGGATAGTTGTATTGTTTCATCTGTCTGTGAAGGAAGGTTGAGACTCCATTTGGTTCTAGCTTGTAATGAGTTACCATTGATTCATATGTTAAAAAAAACAGACACTGATTTTAACATAAACCAAACAATTTTAGGTAAGCATTATAAAGGCATATAAACTACTAGCAATGATGCTGAATCACTATTCAATTGTTGTCTTACCCAGTCAGCATTTTTTAAGTCATCAAGATCTGTGCTGGATTCATCACTTGTCTCTTTGTCCATTTCTTGAATCTTCTTCAGATTCTGCCGATGAAAAGAAAATGAGTCAATAAATGAATGGTGGCATTACTCTCAAGTAAAAGTGAAACTTAATTTTTGACATCTGTTAAATTATGTTGTTTGGGTATTCTACTGAATGTTTTATGACTTGAATAGTAATACTGTAAAAGTAACTTGAAATACTATTTGAATATATTTCTCTTAATTGAAAAGTGGACCTTAAATGCTGGGGAAAAAAAAAATCTTAAGTTTTGAGTGTGAAAGTACTTCAGATAATAGCATGCCAGAGGAAAAACTATACATAGAAATTTTAATATTCCTAAAATTGGGCTATGCACAGAAAAAACCCCAACCACCTAGCAGGTTTGTTAAGCTACAACACAGAAAAAGTTACCAACTTTGTAAGGATCCCATTCATACCAAAATTACTGTTATTTGTTGAATTCAAGACAGCTCATTTTTATAGGAGGAGAAATTCCCAGAAAGCTGGTTGTGAGGAGAAATAAACTGTGAGAAATCCTTTAAACTGAATAGTGAGAGACTTGCATATATATTGAAATTAAGTAGTCTGTACACCATGGTTATAGATTCTGAAATCTGAGTAATAAAATCATGTAAGGAAGAGAAACAGATCTTTTAAAGGGTAAAAACTGCTATTTATGAACAAGATCAGATCATGCAAATATGGGAAAGACTGTCTGCAAAGGGGCAAAAAAAAAAGTTTTCATACTAACACGAGTATGAAAAATGATTTAAAGTTACAGCAGACTGAAGAATAGGCAAGCTTGCACACAGACAAATGCAAGTGAAAGATTTAAAAGGCTGGGGCTTTACAGAAATGATCTTACACACATAAACAACTGCATATTCAAATGTTATTTTTTGGTTTACTTCTGTATTGAAATGTTCTGGAATCAGCAGTACAAACAAATTCTCAGTACTCCGTTCCACTTTTACATAGAGTTTTCCAGGAAATCTTTAACCATGTTTAATTTGATCTGTTTTCTAAGTACTCACTAATGTATTCAAAATGAGTAGTTAAATGCTAACTACTTGTTTATTTTATGACACAAAAGCAACAGGTCAGAGGTCTGACAGATGTATTTATTTATCAAAAATCTTTTTCTCACTTTTAAGCACTCAAGCTCGTCCTTTAATGGAACTGAACAATCAGTCTCAATTTAGCTTTTGAGCTTCCCAGAAAACTTAAAAATAAGCTTTTTTTTTTCCCTGAAAGTAGTTCCAAAACTGCCAACATTTCAGTGGAAGAAGTGGAAGCACTGGAAGAGTGCTTAACTTGCACATTTAACAGAGTGCAAGTATCTACCAAACAGATAGCTAGTAGTTACAGAGATAGCATGTGTGAGCCAGCCACCACAGAGGTTTTGGAAAGAAAGCAGATGGGTTATTTATTGTCTTATTTAAGTAACACACTTGCTTTCATATCAAAGAAGAAATACTACCATTGCGCTATAAAAATCAAATATATAATTTACAGGAAGACTCTAAAAAAACATAAATCACCTACGCCACAGAAGCAAATATATCATGGGACAATGTGGGAATGTTTTGGCATGACTTGCAGTAACACCACAGGATACCCAATTGGGAAAGAATGTCTTTATGGAAACTTGTGTTGGTCCTGTCACTGCAGTCAGCAGTCAGGCTGACACTTAGAGGCAATCACCCTTTTGCAAGGGAAAAAAAAGAAAAATGGAAAGAATGAGTAACATAAAGGCCTCACTTCTGTGTATTTTGCTGTCCAGGGTTTCTTCTGTTCTGTATCATACAGTTGCAGCAATCATTTCAAATATAGTATCTGTGAACTGTAAATTACTTGCTTTCTTGCAAACTGCTTTTATTGATAAACTGCAAAATATAAAATCATTCTGATACTTTCTCCTTTTCCTCTTTGTAATCAAAAAGCTAACTTCAGTAAATGAGGTCACAACTGTCAGATTTGCTCCTCCTTTCCACACTGGAAGGTACACTTTAATTTTTTAAAAAATAACATGTTCCAGCTGCTTAACCTTTACTTCGACTGTTCAACAAGATTTGCAGCAATTACCCATCTCAGCAATGTGTTCCCTACCATACAGTTTACTAGGCTTGTTTATGCCCAAAGGCTCATGCCTTTGACTGACATAAATGTTCCATGAAGCTAAAAAGGTTACAACCTGTTTTTCCTAACAGCAGAAAATAACAAGGGGGGGGGAACCCTGAAGAGCTGAAAGATCTTCCAAATAAGGCAACCATCTAATTAGTTTCTTTGGAACATAGCTTGAGGGGGAGTTTCTACCTGAGAAAGCACAGGTGTAAGTGATGCTGGCTACCATGCACTGGAGAGTTGCAAGAGCAAAACCTGCAAGCCAAGAGGTAAGTCTCTCAAAGTGCAGTTTTATGATCCAAATGCGCCGATAAAAGCACAGGCTACTGCCAAAGCTGGGCTCCTGCTCTTTCCCATCCTAGCCAAGTGCTCCAGACGCTTCCCTCATACCAGCACAGACACCCACTTCGTAGGGATAGTTCATTCCCCTCCCCAGCACCGGCTCAAACCCCTAAACGAAGCTCACCATGCAATTAGTGGAGAACAGTAGAAAGGAAAGCAATTTCCATCGTTATAGAAATTAGAAAGCTTTGGAGTATTGGGAAGAAAAAGAAACAGCAAGTGCTCTATCCTTGTAGCCAGTGCTTAGGAAGGTTTCTTTAACTCTTCCACACCTGTCAGGTGCTGCTTAGGAAGGAATAAATTCACTGTGACAAATGATTACATTTAAACTTCTAGACTGAATGAAATATTATCATTTCCCTCCAGCACCCCCAGCCAGCATCAGTGGGTTTCGGCATCTGTTTCAATCGTAAATTATGGAAACCAACACATTTACAATACAAGAGACCATTTGTCAGAACTTAACTGTGATCCAAAACCTGTGAGTAGCCTCAGCTGCTGTTGCCACTTGTACTTACCCTTGGGACAATGGATTAAGAGCAGCTATTACAGTATAATAAATACATGGCCTAAATGGGTTTCCATTTCAGAAAGCAGAAACATCTTAAAAGGGTTTTTCTAAATGGTCCCAGGACCTCAGACCCATACCAGAGACCTGATTCACCTACTACAGCCTGGGCGTTCATTCAGGAAATAAGGGCTGGATGTGTAGGAAGCGAGTGTTTCAACAGCTTTGGCTTTTTTTTAAATCATTACAGCATTTGGCCTTTTTTGTAAAAAACTGCATTTTGTGACAAAAGCTAGTAATAAAAATACCAAATGTCTTCAAATGTCTTGCTGCACTATGAAAAGCAGGCAGTTGATTTGCTGCTGCTGCGTGTCCCACATTTGAGACGCACTCTCCTGTGCTCGGTGACAGATGGGAGTTTATATAAAGATACTTGTCAGCACAGCGTCAAAGACTCGCTTCCACAAAACGCTCTTGAAAACACAATGTTTTAATGAAGACAGTATTCTCAGGAATCCAGATCTGGACTTTGTCTTTCACCCACTGCAGAACACAGTCTACTGCAGTTTCCAGTTTATATTCTTAATTAGGAATCATTTGTTCACTGATGCAAGTAGTTCTTACGCTGCTATCTGTGAAACTAATAAAATATTCTTGCACCTCTAGGCTCAATTTAAAAATATATAACCTGTACATAGGGGGAAAACTGCTTTTATATATTCAGCTATCCAACTTGGGTTTAAATTCCAAGGACTTGGCCAGCAGCATTACTCTAGTTCTTTGAAAAGACCCAAGCCCCATTCAATTAAAACATGGGAATAGGATCAGTTAAATCAGTCCCTGGAAACCTCTCGAGTGGATATCAGACAAAGTTCTTCATATATAGTGGTATGGGTCGACGCACTTTGCTCAGCTCTGGAAAGGGCAATAGTCACGATGCTGCTCAAGGTAACTGTTTAAGAGGCGGCAAAAAACCCCAAACCGAGTGCATGTAACACTTACTGAGTGACAGTGCCTGCATCATTTAAGAGGGGAAACCAAACCAAACCAAACCACAAAACTAAAACAGCAGCTGTTTCCCTTATTAAACCTCCTAAACTGAGGGATCAAACAAATCATGATGTGGCCGCAAGCCTGACGACAACACAGTTGCAAAAGCAGAGTCACCAGAAGCCTGGAAGTGACAAAAGTGAAGGACAAAAGTGAAGTTAAGAGCAGAAAATTTTGTGAATAAATTTCTTTCTCCAGCTGTGCTTTCTGAAAATCCAAGCAGCAGGGTATTTAACAGCTTTTATGGGCATGAGACTATTAAGAGTAACTTGGCTAATGACCATATTTCCAAAATAAGTTAGCCATTAACATTTTTTAGATACCTATTAACTACCTCTATTATCATATTTTGTACAAGTAATACACCAGTATAGCCACGTTAAATGGAAAGTAACACTTGACTTTTTTAATTAACTGTTTTCCAATTGAGTCTTTACATGGCATGAAACTAGGAGAAAAGGAAAGGAATAATTTCATTTCCACTCATGTACTTAATTAGAATTTGTATGTTTACATTTTTATACAGATCAGATTGAAATATATCCAGGCAGACTGAAAGAATTATGTTTTTACATCAGAAAGGACAGAAGTGAAAGGCGACGTGATTTAAAAGAACAGTATACAGATGACAGGTTGGGAGCTTTACCTGTATTCTACCAAAAACTTAATTACCAGGCATACTGTGGATAATGAAAACATGGATGAGTTTTTGATGAACATGGACTTCACTGAATCGAAGATGTAGGCAATTATAAAAATACACAAAGTCTTAATTAGTTTGGAAGGAATATTAATCTTGATGCTTTAGGGTGTACATCAATCTCTAAAAATTTTTGAGATACGAGTCAAACCTACTGCAGCAGATTAAGACACATCTGCCTATTGGACACTTCTTGTATTTTATGCTGGCCAGCATCACGTGGTGTCTTTTAGCAACAGCTCTGCCAGTTGTGGAGTTTATCACCCACAGCCCACTCACAAATGCTTAGCTCTGCTACAGGCTGGCATTGGCATTTACTGTACCACTCACAGCGCGGTTGAGGTTGGAAGGCACCTCTGGAGTTCAGCTGGTCCAGCTGCCCTGCTCAAGCAGGACCACCCAGGGCCAGCTGCCCAAGAACCGTGTCCAGCTGGCTTCTGAATATCTCCAAGGACAGAGACTCCACAGCCTCCCTGGGCAACCTGTGCCAGTGCTGAGTCACCCTCACAGTTGAAAAAGTGTTTCCTGCTGTTCAGAGGGAACCTCCTGTGTTTCAGGTTGTGCCCATTGCCTCCGGCCCTGCCACTGGGCACCACTGAAGAGAGCCTGGCTCCATCATCTTTCCACCCTCCCTTCAGGTATTTGTACACATTGGTAAGATCCCCCTGAGCCTTCTCTTCTCCAGGCTGAACAGCCCCAGCTCTCTCAGCCTCTCTTGATATGTGAGATGTTCCAGTCCCTTCCTCATCTTCGTGGCCCTTCCTTGGGCTCTCTCCAGTATGTCCATGTCTCTCTTGTACTGGGTTGTACTGGGGAGCCCAGAATTGGACACAGCACTCCAGCTGTGGCCTTACCAGTGCTGAGTAGAGGGGAAGGATCACCTCCCTTGACCTGGAGGCAATATTTCTCCCAGTGTAGCCTAGGACACCATAAGGCTTCTTTGCAACAAGGGCACATTGCTGGCCCACTCAGCCATTAAGCGCACGTGGAGCATTAACTCCAGTAGAAGGCAAGACTGGGCAGTAACAGGGAGCTGAAGGAGGACTAGGGCAGATATTCCCTCAATAAAGCAGGTTCACAATGTGCGTAGCAGACCAGGTGGATCCCCGGTCTGATCCAGAGCAGCAATTTCTGCATTCCTATGCTTGCATAGTCTCTCCCTGTCTCTCTGTCACACTTGATGCCATTTCTGAGCAATGTGTGCGACCTTTTCAGATACTCCATATAACATGGGAGTCCATATCTCATGGACATCACTTATTTGTACCTACAGTTCTGTCTATGGCTAGGTGCCAACAAAGGTGATATCAATGACTTTTGGATGATCCTGAAAAAGATGAATCTTTTCTTTTACATGAGGTCCATTTTTAGCAGATACTCAAACTGTCTTCCCCCTCACCACACACGCATGCATTTCCTCCACCTTGTTGGCCATCTTTCCTCACACACAACCAAAAAAAAAAGGGGGAGACCCGCTTTTTGTGGAAATTTCCTATTGCAATTTTAAAAGCTCACTGCTTGAGATGAGAAACAAGCTGTACTCCATTTTTGTCATCAGCTGTAAATGCTTAAACAGCAGGACACAGAGTTAGGAGGTCTTGGCCCATCAAAAGATCACTTCTGGATGGCAGTAAATGGTACCCAGGGTGGATCTGCAGCAAGGGCACCTTTCACAGAGCCTGAGCAGCATACAGATGCTGCCAGCAAGCTGGAAAAACACCCCAGTAAACTTGCTAGAAAAATTTCACCTTGCAAAAAGATGCAAAGTTAGTCAGATTAGTTAACTTAATTTCAACCCTACCATTGGAGATGCTGCTGCTATTCCACAGAAATACGTATTTTTACTACTGTTTTTGGTTTTTTGGGTTTTTTGTTTGGTTTTTTTTTTTTTACTATTGTAATAATAGTATCACACCTTTCTCAACTCTGGCTTGAGTCCTGTCCTGTGCATCCACTACATTAAACATTTCATTCTCTTTAAGAATGGAAGTACCATCTCCCTGTCTGCAAGTCAGCTTTACTGCTGACCTTTCATCCACAGGGAATCAGACTGGAAATAAAATCCACATGGCATCAAGTATGCGACAAAGTGCCTAAAACATTTTATTTGACATCCATTGATATGACCGGAACAGCTCACTCATTGCTTCATCATTTCTGATTAATGCACTCACCCAAATGCATGCCAGTAAAACCTTTTCTGAAATTATGCTCCATTTGTTATATGACAGTGATGTTCACAATGACAGACTGAAAAGCACATAACTACTCAGTGTATATATTAGTAACAAAACATATTACAACCCTATAGGCCTATCCCTCCTGCCTACTGATCTATCCCTCATGAAATCCTGTAACTTTCAAAATCCTGACACGTTTTTATAGTGCCAAATTGAAAACAGCATCACAGCAATATTTTTTCTGCCTCTTTCACAGTGTACTTCCCTTCTAAACCTGTCCTGGGCTGTAGCATAAGATAGGTCAGATTTGGTCCACTCCCAGCAAGTGAATTTCTGCAGATAAAAATTCTCCCTCTTCCACTACAGTGAATTTGGCTGTTTAAGCGCCAACTGAGCAAAAACTATAAACTTCATATACCTGGGAAACAGATACCCAGATGCCATCCAGTGGCCCTAGAAGGAATCCAAGGAATTTCAAAGTCATTTTTATTCACAGGAAAGTTATTTTAAGTAATTTTAGAGGATTTTTTCCCCCTTTTTAGTGTTTTTAATTTCATTTTGATCTCAAGTCCACAACTGTGTCTAGGTCTGAGGGATTCTAAAGGAAGATCTCTGAATAAAGCTGTCACTTTTTGAAATAAACTAACAGTTTAAAATTCCTGGATCTTTAGTGTCACAAACACATTATTACACAGTATAAGGTTTTTTTATCTGCCAGTGCAATCACTACAAATTCATGACAACAAAATGTCCTTACTGAAGTATTGTGTTTCTCTCCTTTGTACCCAATACTCATATGAAAATAACAAAAGGAAAAGAAAAAGGAATTTATTGACTTGAATTGTATTTAACCGTATTCCTCATGAATTAAGATTCTTCCATGTATTTGCAAGAGAGAAGAGCATATAAACAATACCACAGCTTTTACTGGCACAAACCTAGTGTGATCATATGATTCCTGCTTGCCTCAAATATAAACTATAGAGGTCATTTTAAAAAGGTGTAACAAGACTTACAGCATTCCACCTCATATTTTCTTCATACCTATTTTTTTCTTTGTACGCTACATTATTTTCAAAATTAAATACATTCCAAACCCATAGCTGGATAAAAGCTATAAGCAAGGATCAAGCGCATCGTAAAACCGAAGTATTCAGATTCCAAAGCTGCTTGTAAGATAATTTTCTTGGACACTTCTTGTATGCCTACTGGGGGACTGATCCAGAGTAAAATTAAATCAAAAGATCAAAATTCTGGCCTTGGTTAGGTGCAGCAATAAAAGCCTTACTGATTTCAGTAGGGCCAAAATTCCATCTACAAGGATTACTTCCTTTGACCTAAATGTGCTTTGAATCAATCTCTAATAGCCTTTGAGAGGCAAATGGTTTCTTTCATTTGGGATTAACTCATAGTATGCTCTATGGTCTGATCAGATGTTGTTGGATTTTTACGTCCAATTACAAGGTGATTAAATAATTTGCAAATTCAAAACACCCCTCTACTTTTTTAATAAATTTAAAAAAAAATATTAAGACTTAATTTTAAATGGTTATAAACCACAATATTTTACTTTGACATTGACAACAGAGATGCCTTATTACTGCTTACTGTGGCCAAAATGTTCAAGAACTACTGGAAACATAATTCCTCTCTGAGCAGAAAGAAGAACTCGAAAGGGTCTTATCTTTGAGCCTCAACATGGACTTTGCAATACCTGTTAGTTGAGGTGTTTCTAGCACAGGTCCCTCAATTAGTATATCCAGTGGTCAGAACACTAAGGAGCACTCAAAAGCCAAGGTGTGAAATTAATGATGTCAAGGTTCGGGAGACAGATTTAGCACGGAGACACTGTATCCTGTCTGCTCTCTGTATCAGGGGCATTGGATGCAGGTGAACCCTTAACACAGGCACTTCAGAAAACAGGTGGCTCTTTAGCCATGCTGACACTGTCAAATTTATCCTTGTATGATACTGCTTCAGTTTAAAAATTGCTTTCAGTTTGAGTAGGACTGGAGGAAAAGTGGAGGTGAAACTTGACCCTGTGCAACAGAAAAACATCTCTGCAGGATTCTCCCCCATGGAGGGATGCATCTCGACCAGGAAGAAAAGACAGCACCAGCCCCTTATGCCTCTGACTGGTTTGCATCTTCCACTACCAGAGTGAGGATAAAAGCTCTCTTGTGCTGCTCTGAGGCTCATCTGACTCTCTGATGAGCTGATTCAGCTCATTAACCTGACAAGGAATGACTCCTCTTTTTTTTTGGTATTTCCTGTGTTTGTTTCCTAGAACCAGATGAAGTAAAACAGTGGGAGCATGTGTGTGTGGGTGGAACAGCTCTGCCTCTTCCAGCAGCAAAATTTTTAGATCAGCCTGTAAAATCTTATCCTGCTTTTGAAAGGTACTGTAAATCTTGACTTACATAAGAAAAGAAAATCCTTCAGGGATTTAATAAAAAAAAAAAAATTATGAAAGTGTCGTTACTTGACAAGTTGGGGTGAAGAAACCAGCTTTAAGCAGCATGTTTCCCTTCCTGCCCTTCCCCTCACCCACCAGTTTTCCAATGCAATCAACACCCACACTGTGTTAATACAATTGTTTATGGAGCTATTCTGCAGGCCAGAACACTGAAACTATCTTCATTAAAAATCATCCGCCCACCCTCAAAGTTATTCTTCAGCCAGACCATTTAATTGCAGTGGTTCATAGGATGGCCTCTCAGTAGTCACCAGTGACAGCCAAGCAGGCAGTAAACATAAGCACCACGATCTACAGGCAGAAATTTTTCTTTTTTTAAGTTGGCTCTGCTGTGAAGCCTATGTGACAGACAAATAAGCTGATCATACATCAAAGGTAAGGGAAGCTGCTGACTGGGGACAAAATATGAGCAAGAAGAATCTCAGGTAATTCTCAGCCAAAGGCAGGCATGAGAAGGAGCTGCGGAACAACAGGCAAAGCTCTGATGCTTCACAACATCCCTGAAACACCAGAGAAGCTTTTAGACTCAAATACATTGCATACATGCATGTAGGAATGGATGCATGTATGCAGTGTGTAACCCTCCAAGAAAAACTTCTGTTTTACTCCCAAATAGACTAGTGGCAATTAATAACAATTTCTATGAGACATCTGTAAATGGTTACAGGCCAAAAGAAAAAACAACCTCAGCTGTAGAACTGCTCTCCCTGAACACTATAGATAACTTCCTCAAGCATCTGACATTCACTACTGGCTGGGTACAGAAGTGATTTTGTAAGCCTAATAATTCACACAGTAATGAGCTCAAAAGCAGAAAACCTTCTCAGACTGCTTACCTCTTTTGCACTTTTAATTTTGGCCAAGAAAGTGTACAGTTCCATTGTTTCAGCAAACAGAGCCCGACATACTGCTTGATAGTGGTTCGGCGCCTCTGATCGGGTTGGCAGGTGGGCAGCACACAGCTAGAGAGAAAAATAAATAGCAATATCAAAACAATGCCCCATCGCTTTCACTAACGCTACAGAGCATGAGAGAACATGAAAGCGAATGCAATGGAATATTTAGGGCACAAAAATCCATGAGACATTTAAGTTTTGGCAGAAATTGGGGTGTATTTTCTTAACCTTCTGCTACCATTTATTTTATGAGGAGTGTTCTATAAGGATGGTAAAGGGACTGGTTGACCACGTCCTGGAAAACTCTGAAAACCAAGACATTGCCATTTCACTTTAAAAAAAAAAAAAAAAAAAAAAGAAAAAAGAAAGATGACATAATTGTGAAGGGAAAAAAACAATCTCGCAGCATTAAATTTTGGGAAAACGTACTTAATTCAAACCAGCTTTAATAGTAAGTGTTGTTTAGCTTCTTATGAATGTGGAAGAGAACTTATCCCTACCAATTTATGAAAGGACAGAAGGTGAAGCAAGGAAAAAAGTGTAATCGTCAAGCTGAAAGTCTGATTTAATTTATTTCAAGCAGTACAAAGATTTTAAAAATCAGCAAGAGCCATGGAAGAGCAGGCTTATTGCTTCACCTCAGACATTCATAAACATTTCCAGACACAGGCACAGCTGAGGTAAAGAAACACTGATAGATGTTTTCATATACACTAAACTTGCAAAACTCTGAAAGCCTACTCAAATCACTAATAATCATTCACAACTACTGTTAAGCAGTCAGTCCGGCATTGCTTTTAGAGTAAAACATGCAGTTCCCATTTCTGAAGAGAAGTTTCACTGAAACCAGCCTTTATACATCAGAAAACCTGAATGGTATGAGCAACATCTAGCTTCATGAACACGAACATCCAGCTTCTACTATTGTAGAATAGCTCAGCACTGACACTAATAGTTGTAGTATCTTTTTCCCCTAAGTCACATCCATCACCTGTAAGTATTCATCATGGAAATCTTTGCTGGAAACGGACAGAACAAAATAACATCTATAATTTGTTCCCTAAACAGTTTTAAATCAAAAAAACCCCAAAGCCGAAACTAGAGCACCCATATCATATATCATACTGGTGTATATATTAAAATAAAACAAAATCTTAACCAAGGCCTAAAAATTTGTCTTGTTATTGTGGTTTTACAGGAGCTAGTTATAATATATAGAGAGCTATGTTTTATAGCTGTAGAGCTAAAACTAAGAACAAGCCAAAACCTGAGGCAGTAGGTGGCTACATTCAGATCTCCAGAACTAAAGCTTGAGACAAAAGCCTATTTAGGAGAAGAGCCCTTAATTAGCCTAGTGGCATATTTGTCTAAATCGCTCCTGTTATTACAGTGAACACTGTGGTTACAAGGGGCACAATGCATGTAAAGCTCGGGCTACTTTTTCATATTGCTTTCAATTTGATTTAAATCCATACTGCCACTAAAAGGTGTGGTCCTGTGGCCTCCAGCTGTACGCGTCCACTGATGCCCTTATGCTGGCACCAGAGTGTGCGCCCTAACTCAGAGAGGATTACTCACCCGGACAAAAATTAACAACGCGAAGGAAGTGGAACAGGAGACAATTATTCTTCATGGCACGGACACACACATAGTAGCGCAGGCAAAAAGGAGCAAGGGGAATACGCTGCCAGAGCGGGGAAGGGAGGAAGGGCTGAACAATTGCTTTTGGTTGCAGTTAGATTTAGATTGGCTCAGTCTCACTGACAAGTTGCTTTCTAAGGCCATAGGCCCCTTGTTATCTTTTATTTCTTGCAATTAGTATAACAATACAGAGTTCAGTGGTCAGATTTGCTCAACTTCTTTGATAGATTTTTACAAGCACAATTTGGATTCCTGCAATATCCTATTCTGATTATTGTATCCATATATGTATCTCCTTCTAGTTGTAAAAAAGAATATATATAAGGAAAGTTTATATATGTATGTGTGTATTTTCCTTCCTTCCTATATACTTTCCTTATACATTGGGAATGCAAGGCAGACGTTCACAAAACTGCCCTTGATTCCTCTCTCCCAAATTTTATACTGCTTTACGATGATGGCCAAAATTTTCTTATACTCTTCAAATTTATTTCTGGATAATCACAAGGACATAGTTGGCAGAAAAAAAACCACTTTTCTCTTTTTTTTTTTTTTCCTTTCTTTTTTTTTCCTTTTTTTTTTCTTCCTTTTTCTTCCCCCCTCCCTCCCCCTTTTTTTTCTTTTCTTTTTTTCCTTTTCAACCAATCTCCTTTGCAGGTAAAGGAGGAGTGGATATGGTGGTGTTGGGTCGATGGTTGGACTCAATGATCTTAGAGGTGTTTTCCAACCTTAATGATTCTATGATTCTAAAGGGAGAAAAAACGAAACAGATGCACCTGTAATGTGTGCTACAGTGACAACACATACCACAAAGATAGAAGCTATTAAATATTTCCCTTGACTTAATGAAAAGTCAGAACATTTAAAAGACCAAATTCTGAGTATGGTTCATTTGTGTTCCTTTTTGTCAATAACTAATCATGTCCTTACCTGCCCTACTATGTTTTCAGTAAGATATTTCTGGTTATTAATTATAGCACAGATAAAAAGGGTTTCATTCTAAAATACACCACTTACAGGAATAACAATAACTATAAGAATAACAACAACAGCGATTTCAAAAAGGTCATAAAGTGGTACAAGTCTCCATAGCCGAGAATAAAATTTTATTATTATACAGATTGCACACAGGTTTTTAAGAATGCTTTTTTTCTTTATTTAGAAGCATGTTAATTAGAAACAATTTGCATCAAGTATTGAGAAAGTTACTGAAATGCAGCAGTGGCAAGTTCAAGCAGGGGATGGATATAATCTTGATTCTATTATGGAACATGAAGTAAAGCAAAAAAAATTAAACACCTGCTGCTGAACTTAGTTACAAAAGCAACCACATAAAAAGTTAACCATTTGGTTTGTAAACGTTAGGCTGCAGGTATTAAACGAGGGCCAGCAGCTCCTACTAACTTTCATGTTCTGAAAAAAGTCAGTCTCTGAGTGATCTTACATTATGTGGAGATGCATTACATACAAAAACCCCTTGTGGTAACATTAAGTCAAGTGACTTAGCATAAGTTTTTGGATTGGGGAAGGTAAGCCTGAAGAAAAAGGGAAATGCAAATAGGACAGACCGATTTTTTTTCCCCTTCACTGTAATATATTGTACTTGCATGTTGTTCAGAGCGCCTGACAAGCTATAACTTCTACATGAAAAAATACTGCAAAATCTAGGTAGGTGAGGCAAATCAAGTACGAAATGTCACTTCTAGCCTGAGTTCAGGATATTTATCCACTTTAAAGATGTGATTTTTATTTTTTTTAAATTTTATGATAGTAGTGTTTGAAAAGCTATGTTACTGTAACACACCACAAAAATCACAGTCAGAATGTTTTAATAATTGAGATATGAAAGGACAGCCACCTAATGAACTCCTCCTCCTCTTACCATGTCACAGTGGTCATGGTGCAAGAAGGATTAAGATCAGGTCTGCAGTCTTTTCCAGCCATTCAGAGTTCATCGAGGAAAGGAAGCCTCTGTATGTTGCTTATTCTGACACTTGCCTTTTCATCCCTCATGATAAAACTATCCTAAGGGGAATGAATGCGAACAGTGCCCGGAGCTTAATACAAGGGCTGTTTGTTCTGTTTCCAAGTTGTCTCAAAAAGTATGGTTGAAAACAAATTATGTGGTCTTTGCAAACTGGTGAAATATCAAAAATATTATCAACTACCGAAGCATTAACTAGCTCGGTCTGTAACTATTTCCATTTGCAATCATTGTGAAGAGCAGGGATTGTTTTTATTTTTTTTTTTCCTAACTGAGCCTATCCAAAACCCAGCTTGACCCAAAGCATTCAATCTTTGCATAGATCACTAAGAAGATTAGAGAATTTCCATCCACATTCAGGGTTCACAGAAAAAAAACCCCACATTATGTAAATACCATAGCCTTGCCAGCTCCTCTATCCAAATTCATCCTCAATAGACTAGGAAACAGAGTACACCAAGCCAAAGCAGCGTTAACAGAAATCACAATTTAACCATCCGAAGAGATCGAACAGTGTTTCTTGCATTTGTTTGAATACATTCCATCAAGGGCTCCATAAAATTACAAAAAATACAACTGACTCATCCACTAAAATTCAGGTAGGTTTTGCAAAACCTTTTTGGGTAGATATATACTGGAAGCTTCATCAAAACACCTGGCCTGCTGGAATTAAGATTTCAAAAGACAAAAAGTGTTTCCACTTGCAACCATCTTGGGCAGAGGGCCTATATGAAAGCACCACAAAAAAAGAAAAGGATTTCTTTTTCCCATGGGCCACAAAGACAAGCTATTGGTATTATGTAAAACATACTACCAGCCTGCAAATGCCAGGCTTGTTAAGTGTTTTGAAAGCCTTGGAGTATTAACATAGACTTAAAAGATGTACTTTTTCTTAAGCAACAAGAAGAAATTACTTTAACCAACAGATCACTGAACATGCAACTGTACTAGGTATCTGCCTCATCCTTTGCAGTATGGTACTGCAACAGGTTCAAAAAATAAAACTCAGCTTGAGACGGCTTCCCAAGTTAAGGTTATTTTCTGAAAGATTTTATCTCCGTGCAGATAAACTAGACCTTGTGATTAGGCTTTAAAAAAAAAAAAAAAATCCTTTTATACCTATGAATATGAACTTCAAGGGGCCATCTGCCTCACCAGAAAAATCTTACCAAGACAATAGCTGTGTATTTATAAAACTCAACCGAGCATTTTGCTTTGCTTTATTATCCAGAATAACATTAAGGGATGGACCGTTCAGAGGAATAAGAAGTGTTTTGACATGAGTTTGCAAGATGTTTCTGCCTGCTAGGACAGGTTCTGTACATAGTACACAGAACTTAGGCACAGTGCAAGTTTTGAGGCGGCTTTCACGACACCTGGAGCCAGCTTGCGGGCTCCCTACCAGTTCACAGCTGCTCTCTCAAACTTTCCAGGCAGAGATTTGCCCCTGGCTCCGCCACTTGTAACCGCAGTGGGCCAAGGATTAGCTGATCCCTCCGATAAAGGACTTTAGGGGAATACTAGCGAGGTAAGGCTGTGATAAGACAAAAGGAATGGGAGCAGAGTTAGCTATTAATCCACAAAATAATTCACAGAAAGTACAGAAAGTATTCACAGAAAGTTACTCTTCCCAGAGAGCTACCTGCAGAAGCTTTGTAACTTTTTAAACTGATATTTTAAATTATCATTTGCAAGTGCCGTGGAACGTCCAACTGCTTGACATATGAGCTCCTAATTAATTTTACACACCTCAAGGAAAAGGTAGGTTTTGTGGAAAATGAGGCAAATTGCTAATTTGCAGGTGTCAAGCACATCTACCTCATTATTTAAGTGTTCTCCAGCAATCTGGTAAGGCTTTCCCCTTGCACTGGTATTTGTTGTTTTGATCATGTTTTTCATTGCTTTGAGGTGGACAAGAGAAGAACTATGCAGTTCTCTACTTACACAAGTTCAGAATTTAATGGTTCAAGTGATTCTCCCCATAAAATGGCTTAACAAATACATTCTTTCTTTACTGATTTTCCTTTCTAATATGAAAACCCAAATGCAGCAGCAAAGCTACTGCATTTAGCAATAACAAGTACAATTTGGTGAAATAGTGGCCTTGGATGGTTCCCTCTTTCAGGACTGTAAAAAGAAGAAGAAAATGTAGCTGCTGAAATTAAAGCCAAAACTGCAAATGGGAATTAGATGATGCAAGGGTTGAAAACAGTGCTTCGCATAAGATCTTGATCCTTAAAGAAGTGTCCGGTTCTCCATATCATACAATCTTCATCATCATTAACTACCCTCTGCTTTGCAAACTCTGAGGATTAAAGGCCTTGAGCAAATTATTTATATATATGCTTAAATGTCAAACAGGAATGGACTAACAAATGTTTGCAAATGCTCTCCTGAGTCAAAACTTAAGTCAGTGTGGAAGTAAAGTTGAAAGACTCACATGGGTAGACTGTGTTTGGGAAATGCTGCAGTGCCATTTCATATGCTGTAGTTGTTTTTAGAACTACAAAGCAAAACTTCAGCAATTCAGCAATGCTTAGGATGAAACTGGTAAAGGACTCTCCTCCACTATTTTCTTCTAAACAGAGTATCTGTCCTGACACCGTTTCCTCCAGATACTGATTGTCTTGAGGTGCTGAGCACTGTGATTCACTTTCTTTCTTAAAATCTTACATTGCACAGCTATTTGAAGAGTCTTAGCTACTTTTCCATGCTATTAGACTGAATTTAAGCAGTGATGAGAATCTTGATAAAATTTCAACAGACAGCAACTGCAAGACTAACACTTCACTGAACTGTCTCACTTATAATCTTGAACCTTTTCCAATGACAGAAACAATTAAAGGGGAAGACAATTTGTATTCTGTTACTTTTACATATAATATAATGTAATATATGTATATAATTAGGGAAACAAGTCTTACAAATATTTAACACAGTATGAACACTTTTGAAAGCATTTAAAACTTACACAGGCGTTAAGAAATGGAAAGCAAACTACAGTATACATTACTGACTACATTTCAATTTTTAAGCCCAATCCTGTATTTTTCATGCTCAGTGAACCCTATTCTTACTCTTTTATTAGCTTTGTAAGTACAGAATGAAGACCTTGACTATCCAAATAGACTTCAAACGAAGGTCAACCTATGTTTTTGTGAGACGATGATATTTCCACTGGACATTTTGACATTAATTTTTCAGTGACTGACTAATTTTACGTGCTAATGCAGACTTCTTGACAAAGCTGCGTTCGTGTAAATTCTCGTTTCTTCTTGAAAGCTACTAAGCTATTTTTACCCCTCAAACACACCCCCCGCATACAGCTGTTTCTGGAATATGTGTTAGTTATATTGTTACACTGTCTTTACACAGTGGACTAACAACATCCTGCTTTTCAAAGAGGCTTGTTTCAAAAGAGCCAATTAAGTGAAAAACAATTCTGCATTCTCTCTTAGTTTCAGAGAAACTGTGCTCCGTTGGTTCTTAGCAGAATAATGGAGGAATTAATAATATAAATATGCAGTAATCTGAATTTGCTAGCTCTTGTTCTTTGACTGTTCAGTGGAACATCAATGGGATTATTCATGAGCAAGGGCGAAATCCTACAATTTATATTTTTCCCATTCTTTTACATGAAATGTCAACCCCTGCAACATTTAGCAAAACCACTAGTTAGCCTGTCAGCAGCAACCGTTTTCTAAAGCTCTCTGCTTCACAGCAAGGCAACAGCTCTGTGTACATTCAGCAGCTCTCATCTGTACCGCGCACGCATCTGCATTTCATGCAGGAGCAGCAGCGTGAAGGACAGGATGGAGGCATCTGGGTAAGAAAACTAGCTTCAGAAGCGAAGTAGAGGCGTAGATGGGGAAACATGATAAAACTGGATAATTAAAGGAGAAGGGGAGTGGCTGTACGTATTCACAGGGCTCCCTGTAGTTGTTTAGCTAACAGCCCATTAAGCTGTGGAACCACCCTTTACATTATTAAATAACTTAGACCCAAACAACTGATAGCAAGGAGTTGCACCCCTGTAATGTCCTTTTGTATGGTTGTCTGCCATGCTTCTCTAGGCCCTCCTTAGGGCTGGAGGGTGCCTTCTTACTGGAGCTACTACTTCTGTTCAGCAGAAAAGAGAGGAGAGTTGGTTTTGTACCAGGATGCTTGGCGTATGGCAGCAGAGAATGAGAGCAGGACAGATGCCCCTCTTTCTTCCCCTCTCCCCAAGCCTCCATACAAGCGTATAAAGCAGCCATTACACTCGGGGTACTGCTTGGAAAAAAAACCAAAAAACAGAATATCTCTGGAAAAACAGTAGAAAATAGTGAAATTTTCAAACAGAATAAAAGAGAAAACAATTTTATCAAAAGGCAACAGAAAATGGCAGAGAATGACTCTCAAATCAGAAACCAAATCTCACTGACACACATAGAAAGGAAGGAGAGAATAATGCAGAAGAGATTGCTTCTTTACCAATTTTTCAATAATGCCCATCAATCTCATGACTAAACAGTTCAGATGTTTGCATACTTACTAAATGAGAGACAATATATTAATGTAAGGCAGTTTTATTCATGAGCCACTTAAAATCCAATTAGAATATATGAACTAAAATAAAAACATGCACTTTCCTTGGCAGCAATTTACAGTTCACGTATAGAGCTTTAAAATGTATGTGTGTGGGAAGCTTGTTTGTTTTTATGTGAAGTGCTGAAACTTCTCTCAGTAGGCATAATAATAATTTGCTTTCATGTTTTGTCCTGAAGCATGACTTTTTATTCCTATCCAAAAAACCAGATTTCCAGCTGCATAACCAAACAAACTGCATTACTAAACATAACAAGCTTTTAAACTTCACTCCCAATGAATAAATCCAGCAACTTCTAACCAGTCTCATTTTGCTTTCCTTAGATCTCAGTGTATGGAAACCTATTCTATTCCTTCATGTATACCGTACTCCTTATTTGTAGTACCTGGAAATCAGGTCTTGAAACTCTGATTGCATGAAAAAGGCCTACAGAAAAATTCTTCCTCTTTTTCTTCAAGGCGAGTATGCTTAACATTTTTTTCTTAAAATTTATAGCCATTGAATCTACACTGCAATTGTCTTATCAAGCGTATCAGTTACATAAATGTTAATACTTAGAACATATGCCACTCTAAAATAGGCATGAATAAAATTATTTAAGCCACAATTTATTAATTGATTAAAAACAAAATACTGTAATTTTGATTCATATACATATCCTTGCTTATTCAAGCAGAACAGATATCCAATAAATCAGAACTTAAAAGGTGTTATTTTCTCCTCAATTCCCTCTATTTCTGGTGGTGGTGCCCTTTTTTGTCCTCTTCCTCTATGCACGCTCCATTCCTGGAAATTGTCTCCAGTGTAGTAATTACTAGAAATTGAATTATCTAGAGTCAATGGCTTTGACATACGCCCTGTGCATAGGTGGGATTACCACCTGTAGGGACTGCAGATGGTGTTTATACTGCCCTGACTGCTCAGAGACTTGAGGGAAAGACAGCTTTACTGCTTTGCTTTGGCTCCACACATTTCTTGCCAACGGCAGCAACACGAGTAAAACCACCACTCTGTCAAGCATTCGAGGCCACTTCATATATCCCAAACTGCACTGAGTCTACACCACGGGGACTGTAGTCGTGCTGTAGGGGCTCCATCACAGTAGTTGCCTCGCAGTCCATGCTGCATGTATTCTCTCACCCTTCTGACACTAGCAATTACCAATTCTATTTTGCCAATGGAGA
Source organism: Pygoscelis adeliae (assembly GCF_000699105.1). Lineage (NCBI taxonomy): Eukaryota > Metazoa > Chordata > Aves > Sphenisciformes > Spheniscidae > Pygoscelis > Pygoscelis adeliae. The sequence continues at coordinate 8,261,515 of NW_008824283.1, read as the reverse complement.
TCTGAGGCTGATGCAAACCCCACTGAGCTGGTCAGGAATCTTTTCTGATAAAGAAAATAAAAAAAATTCTGGATCAAAGCCATAGCTGACCAAATTACGTAGGACGCTACAGCATATTTTTCCATCATGTCCCTGCTTTGTTGGTCCATTTGCACTCCTATCTGCTAAAAAGATTTCAGTCTCCATATGAAAATTTAGAATGGACAACTGTAGTGAATTATTATGCATCTTGTAGTAATTGGTGGTTTTCCTGAAATCTTAGGTCCTGAACTCGTAGGAATACAAATGATATGTAATCTTCATTATTTCTAATTAAGAGATTGTGAAGATTCTAGTACAATCTAAAGGCGGACCTCTTGCTCCAGTCTTAAAATATATTAGTTTTATTTTAACATCCTGACTCCTTGGAGGGGACAGGAATGAGTCCTTGCTTCCAAAAAGGATGAACAACACAGACCTCAACACAAGACGAGAACCCAAAGATACACAGCAAGAGAGTTCCTCACTCACTAAAACTAAATTCAGAAACTTTTCTTCTTCTTCCTTAGGGTTTGGCTGTTCTTTCTAACAGCTTGCTTATTTCAAAATATGCCACTTGTAGAAGGCGGCAAAGCCATGCACCTTGGCCAATCTCTGATGGCAAAAACAAGCAAGGTTTGTTATATTTTCAAAAAGAGCTACTTGCACTTTCAAATGCTGAGCATTCTTTTTGAAATGAATTTCTTTGCACACTCAAAAAAAAACTGCATTGGAAAAGAAATACATAGTTTAAAGTATTTGAAGAGTCTTCCCCAACTCTTATTACCTTCCTTTTAATTAACATAAAATAATTTTGCACTTCAGGTTATTTCAACCACAACAGATAAGTCTTACCATTCTTATCTAAGAAGGAGCCTTGTAGAAACAAGCATGTTCTGCAGTAAAAGGGATGTGTCCTTGACAGAGAATAGTTAAGGGAAAAAACGAACAACAACAATAAAAAAACACACACCACAACCCATCTACCAGCCACCTCTTCATCAAAATCTTATTATCTGAAGGGAAAAAGAGAAAATGGAAAGAGGCAAATCACTTTCTTAGTTCTCCAGTCAACTGCTGCATGAGTGCTTTGTTTCCAAACACAGCTCTTCAAATAATTAAACTATTTTGTGCCAAGTATTCTAAGGACCTGCACCATAGATAATTATTTACCTGTTCTCAGTTACATATCATGAAAGATATATCTCTGCAAGTCAGGCTGGAACTCCCAGCTCAGTTCTTCAACTTCAAAGCTACCTTTAAAACCCCTGGCACTTGCAAAGGCATCTACAACTACTACATGGCCGTTGAAATAGATGCTTTTTCATGATACGTTTATCAATGCCTTCCAAAGCAGAAATATAAAAAGAATTAAATCTCTGGAATGTAATTAATACTGTAGTGACCTCAGTCCATGGAGAGTAAGGTTATCAAAGGGGTGATCGCGGTAGAGTACTCTCCTGCATATAGTCAAAGACCAATTGTTACTCTTGGGTAACTCTTTTCTCTACTGACGTTTTTCATGATAAAGCCACTTTTGAAGGCCAAAACTCAGGGCAGTTATTTTTAAAATAAACAAGATGTAAGAGCAAAGAACAGGTAACTAGAAATGCAAATATATAAATCTATTTCAAACATCGCTACCTTCAGCAAGATGAAAGCCAGTTTAACATCAACTTCATACAGAAGAACTTGATAGCAATGGATAAAGGGACAAATCTAAGACACTGGCAAAGTGCCTCAAGTGGAGTTTGTTGACAGCTCTGAACTGAATTTAGGATGTACCGTCACATCTACAAAGAGTCTGGTGTAAAACCGATGAGTGTTAAAGCTTACAGCTTGTTCTGCCAGCAAAGATAGCTGAAAACATCACTCTTGTCAAAAAGCCCCAAACTAAGTGTTTCTAAAGGACTTTTTGCCAGTATACTTAAGTATACATCAGGGTCCCATGAGAAAGACAGCTTCAAGTGGAAGCTGGGGGAGGTGGGGAAGGTGAGGGGGGCTCAGTTCCCTCAAATTTGGCATGACACCAGCAGGGAGCTGCCAAGAAACTACTCTGCTTGCAGTGTCTTCATTAAAAGGCCTAGATAGCTGCCAAATTAACCTCAAAGAGAGGTTATCTTTATCTGTCAGAGTGGTAAAGAAAATTATTAATAATTTTATTGTGGTAGGCATGTAAGACAATAGAGGTTGGGGGGGTGGCCTAGTTATCTTGCCAGTTATCTCACCTCAGCAGTTCACTGCTGTGCACCCAGGCAGAAGTAATAACCGGTGGGAGATTACAAACCTCTTGAGTTTCATCTTTACGACAGAAAGTATCCTCGATACGACAGAGACACCCCTTCCTGTTTTACCTGGCTCACTTGACCCAAGAGCCAGGCCGAGGGCAGATGGGTGCCATGCATCCCCTGGCCACCGGGAGAGCACCTGGAAGGAGCAGGCACATTCCCTCTCCCCCTCTCCTTCTTCAGCCACTCATGACAAAAAGTGGGCCCAGGTAGGAAAGAAAAAACAACCCACAGTGTTCAGAGGTACACTTTTTGCAACTGTTTTGCAGTTTGGTTTTTTTAAAGGTTTCCCGTAAGGACAAATCTCAGCACTTCTGCTGAAGGTGACACCATGAGGCCAAGTGCCTCTGGCAGCCAGACTCTTCACTGGAAAGTCCCCAACAATGTGACCTGGCTCCAAACACGGTAAGCACCATTTCCAGGACAAGAAATTGCAATAAACGCCCCGCCTTTGCTCACTAACACATTCAAATACGAAAAGGACTGACATCACCCTTTTAAAACGAGCACAGTGGTTACTTTCAAAGTAAAGCAGACCATGTGTTGACCTCCAATTACACTGCCCAGAATGAAAAATCAGGACAAATGTTTAAGACACCAAATGACATCACTTTAATTAATGAAACCTGTCTATCAACATAATTCACTTAAATACTTGTCACATTCAAAGCTGCTTTAAAATTACATTAAAGGGATTTACACAAACTGTCCCCAGCTTTCTTGATCAAGCTAAGGTACAGGAATCCCTTCACTTTCTGTATAGGTTTATAAGAAATTAAACGCAAACCCAAGGGCAAAATTAACTTACTGAATATTTTTATTTCCAAACATGTGTGTTGCCCGGAAAACATATTTTCTTTTTTTTTTTTTTTTTCTCTGGAGCCATTAAAAATATTTCTACTGTGACATGATTCCTCTGTCCAGACATGAAAAGACTTAATCCTTGAAAAAATTTTTTTTTTTTTTTTTTTTTTACCTCTGAGCCATTAAAAATATTTCTACTGTGACATGATTCCTCTGTCCAGACATGAAAAGACTTAATAAATCATGCTGACTAATACTCTCCTGAACTTCAGTTTTTTCATTTGTTAATATTACATGCTACCACAGAAGTCTAAGTTTTTTAAAAAAACAAACCCTATAGCTCATTTTCTTCCCCCCAATGCCATCCTGTTTTCAAACATCACCTTATAATCTTTCCATTTTAAAAAGTGGACTGAGGACAGTGATATTTTACATCTAGCTGTGCGAGTGTGTGTGACTGCATTAAATACATATATGGGGGCTTGTTACACACAGTGTGATATAGTGGACTGATCGACATGAATGGATTAGAAGAGACCAGTTCATAAAGAGATTTGGCTTCATGAGAATTTGCTCATCTAAAGCGAGTGTTGGTCTTAGTGCTCACATCAAGAAATCTTGGCATGCCGAAAAGGAAAAACAAATACAATTGCCCATTAGGACCCTCTTGTCCCAACTCCAAGCTTGCTTTGTCCTAGGAAAAAGCCAGGCAAAAAACCATAGAACTCTCTTTTGGCTTAAATCACCCAAAGTATCTTGTTCTTCCTTACCATCATGAACTCAGTAACAATAAAACAAAAGCCTGTTTTTTCTAGTGTTTAAAATCAAGTTTCTAGCCTCTTTCTCAGAGATGCAAATACATAAATAACAATAAAACAAGGGGGTTTGTTCTCTCTTCAGGGCAAAGGCAAAAAAACTCCTCTGTTTTCAATCCAACCAGGCTTCCAAAAAAAGTCTTCCTAGTGCCTGCTTTACAGGCTTTACACAAAGCAAACTCAGAGCAGCCTATGAAGCATTGCCCCCGCGTGCAGCTGGCTTCCCTCAGCACGATCCCTTAGCTTCCTGCCCTTGCCAATCTCTTAGCTAAATCTTCTTCTTTATATGATTTAGTTCGGGTGTCCAAACAACGAGTAGCCACGGTTGCTACTCAGCTCTGCCTGTTCATTTCGCCTCCCCACACAAAATCCCTGAATTCCCATGCCTGCTGTCTTCCTATAGCTTCCACGCTAGCCTACACCTTCCCTTCAACAAATGCTCTGCCAAACTTAGTAGATTCAAGGAGTTTATCTCTTGGGACCATTTTGTTCAGTGGCACAAGTTAGTGTGAGTTATTAGGAAGGCTGCAAGATTAAAATGTTCAAATAATTCTCCACAACTACGCACACAAGACTCATCTGCACAGATGCACAAGCATTGGGACGGTGTGGCCCAAGCGATGGAGTAAGGCAAAGCTAAAATTACCTGAGAAACGCACTGCAGCCATCACCCAGAAGAATACTGCTTTTCCATTGTGTTATTTCGTTAAAAATATTTACAAATCAATCATTTAAAATACACTCAGGGCCATGCATCCTGTGGACAATAGTCTTTTGAAAGCTACCCCTTAAGACTACTTCAGTTACAATACTATTTAAGGATGTTGCAACTCCATGTTTTAAACAAAAACCTACTGTAAAAATCCTTTTACTAAGAAATGCAAAACATTCCCTGTCTTCAGACCAATCTTTGGGATAAATACGATATTCTGACTTTTAGATTCAGATCTTCAGGGGACAGCACAATCAAATATACATTCTTTAGTTCTTTGTATCAAATGGCCTTATCTCACTTAAATATTTTTCTACAATACAGCATGCAACAGTACACTAAGCAAAGGGGAGCAGAAAATAGCATCATGGGAATACAGTAATCAAGAGCATATTAAAAAAAATCACATAGCTAAAATAGAGAGATTATTATTTTGGAAAATTAGTGGTACTTTTAAGTCCATTCAAACAACTTTCCTCCAAATCTTTCATTTCTTTTAATACTGTTACCAGCACGGAAATAAATGCACCAAAAGAAACTTTGCCTCAAGCCCAAGGCTCCCTCTTGAATAATTCAAAAGCAAGAATTTCACAGTGGCTTAATTAAAGGGCCCTCACTCCATTTCTTTACTTTTCCCATGTTGCTGTTACAGTACAATATGCCTCTATAAGGAATTAACTAATTTTGTAGCATCTATGCTGCTTCCATTTTCTTCGGCAATGCAATTATATCATCCTTAAAGTGGCTGTGAACTAGCAATATTGACAACTGAAATACCCATAGTTTTTTACACAACTGCTGTCAGCAAGAAAAACTTCTGAGCATCCTCAAATCTAGTAATTTGTGTCCTGGCAAGAACTAGAAAAGGCAAAACTTCCACATCCACTTTTCCTCTTGACCCCTCTCCTGAATGGGGTAGTGGATTGTGAGGCTCTAACACCTCACAGAAGTTAGAGACTCCAAAATTTATAGCGGGCAAGCACTTGGAGACTCTGCCGTTGGCCCTTTCACTTCAGCCTGGAAAGGCTAACATTTTTCCCCAGCTAAATCAGTTGGCCTAATTAAGAAGTTCTCTGCCACCCCATAAATCCTGCTTCTCTCACGCCTATAGAGCATTCCGTTGGCCCTTTCACTTCAGCCTGGAAAGGCTAACATATTTTTCCCCAGCTAAATCAGTCGGCCTAATTAAGAAGTTCTCCGCCACCCCATAAATCCTGCTTCTCTCATGCCTGTAGAGCATTACAGCTACAGGAACACCTATACTGCTCATTTCAAACAAAAGGTGTATATGCACAACTTAAAAACTGCAGAAACAAGTTAATCTACTGTTTTGAATATGGTCTGTGAGGGCAGCTACTGGAACCTTCAACACATAATGCTATATGAGAGAGAAAATTGTACAGCAATTTTGCATATCACTGTTAATTTACTTGCCTACTAAAACATGCATCACACACATAATGTAAATAATACAAACAGTACTGATAAGGTACATGGGATATTCCCTATGGGATGTTGGCATTACATGGAAAGCAAAGAACACTTGTGCCTTACAGACACGATAGAAGACGTCATGTGAATCTGTATAAAAATGGCTTGCATTTTTAAAGTAGCGAAAGGAGCCAGTAGAGCTAAAAAGCTAGCTGCAACACCACGAACATCCAAGACTGCAAAGTCTACATGGGCGGAAACTAGATTCTGACAAGAGGAACCTTTGCCAAACCCTAACGTAAGACAAGCTGCTGTCCTGGCTAATTTTTCTGAGCAGATCTACTGCCTTTACCAGGCTGACAGTGAATCTGAAAAATCCATCACGGCCTTCTGTGCACTTACCAGTTTCAACACCTGGAGAGGGACGGCGGTCGCGAGTTGAAAAGAGAGACTCTCAGGCAGATCCCTTCAGCTTTGGACAGGTCAGCCTGCATGGCCCCGCTGAGGGCTGGAGTTAATCCGTATGGGTCACTTTTGTAACAAATGGCGGCTCTGCTCTTTTTTTACTTTGTTACGGGTCACTACAGCATTACTGTGTTAACTGACCAACCGTTACCCTGATTTCCAGTCATTAGTTAGAATTTCAAATTAATCTGATCAAACAAAACATACCTTATGAAAGTAAACACTCATTAATCTAATTTAGTCTCCAGGGTCTATTTTAGCAGCACAGGCTAACATGAGTTCTTTGGTACTTCAGCTTAAACCTCATACTCAGATGTGTTATTTCTAACAGATTGCTTTAGACAATTGTATTAGACATTCATATTTTTAAAGAGAAAACTGGAGCTCTGTCATGACAAATTCAGCATTTTATGCACTATGGAACACCATTACCAAAGAATCCTTCCACCTCCACTAAAAATGGGAATTTTATTTTTATCCATGTATAAATTATTTATAATAATTGCAGCATAAAACAGATGGGAAAAAAGTCCATGCCCTACTCTGCTTCTTTTAGATGCATAAAGGCCACACACAAATTTCAGGTGTATTCTAGCCTCCCCATACATAAAAATAATCTGAACACCCAATCTGTGTTTCCTGTTTTTGTTGGACAACTCCTTGGATTCCTCAGACGATTTTAGACCTTAGACAGGTTATACCAGTATAATTATGTGAATTACGGGTACAGGGGTTTTTAACTGTCGTAGATGCATTACTGTGAGCCATAATGGGAAGGTAAAAATCACCGCAGAAAAAGTTATTTGGTTTTGTCTCCCAGCCTAGAATAAGACACTCCAATCCATCTAAGCCCACGTCAATGGAAGGGATGTTTCCACTGTTCTGTATGAGAATAATTAAAGCAAGGAAAAAAAAAACCCCTTCTTTTTTAATGAGAACACCAAAGTCATGAGGGACAACTTCCTTGCAAGTACATTTGGTATAATGCAGTTATAAGCAAAACCTCTTAAAATAAACATTGTGAACAGTACAAAATTACTTCCACTTCTACTTATCTTTCACTTGCAGAGTTCTCAGTTGTCATGAATCTACTTGCTCTGCGGCTGTTTATAAAGCCTTTCATATCAAAACTCTATTATTAGTGCTAAATAATTTTATTTTAAAACCAACATCATGGAGATATTGCTCATACATTACGAAGACTCAAACACGCAGAGAGACACTTCTGCTTTATTTTGCATAGTTTGTCCTCGGCTCAGCTCCCTGGGCGTGCACAGTACTGGAGCTTCAAACACTGACTCCTTTCACGACTCAGCCAGCAGCACAGTTTACTCCGCCAGTCCTTCAGTTGTGCCTGCACAAATGTTTGAGGGGTCTTGCAGAAAAACAGATGAAGGAACTGATGGAGTTAACAAAACCAAACAAAAAAAACTTTAGGGATGCTTTGACTAAATATAGGTGATGTGGATCCCAGACAAGATGACAGCACAGACAGAAGAAACATGCTATGGTTTGAACGAATAAGCATGATGTACAAGGCTTGCTTGGGCAAGAGAAAAATAGCAAGTTTACCGCATTTCTAACACAACTCCAAGTTAGCTCAAAGAATGGTGAAGGAATAAGAAAATGCACGTGGATGTGTCCTATTCAGTCAAGAGCTATATGTTCCTTTGTTAACCCAATCCCAGAAATTGTTTTTCTGGGACCTTCACGATGTCTGTATGTCTGTCTGAAGACACTGGGTAGTTGATACAAAACCATGTACTCTCAGTCAGCATGCTTTGGGAGGGTAAGAGCCCAAAAGGGAATGTTTTTAAGCCCCTAAGCACAGGAGATGAGCAGTGGGGCTTCGCTGCTGAACTCTGAGGTCCCACTTCTGTCAATGCATCACAGAGAGAAAGGGTGGCCAGGGAGTGTGCCAACACAACTCGTCTACCTGCTCAGACCAGCACCACGAAGGTCCAACTTCAGAGGCCCAAACTCCCCAAGGGCATCCACCATAGCAGTATGATATGGGGGGATGTTCACAAAATCATTTTGGGAGCTCTTTGGGTTTCTTTCTAGCTTACAGTCCCCAAAGAGTTAAACTGCAAAAAGGAATAGCCAAAGGAGAATCTGGCCCCCCTCAGAACTTAAGAGGTACAAAAACTAGATGGTTATACTTTCAGGGACCCAAACAGTTGGGACAGGAGGTTCCCCAACATTACAAAAGGGGTCTCAGACACCAGGTCTGTCTGGACAACTGAAGATCCATGGGTAGAAGATGATTAATTTTTGGTCAAGCCAAGCAAATCAAGCTCAAGTACTGTGACAACAAAAGTGAAGGGAACTGAGGACTTCCAACCCACTGTAATTTCAATTTTTTCCCCCATCAACATGTGGAGACATAGATCGCCTTTTTCTAAAAGAAGATCCACCAAGATAAAGACTAGCACGTGACATTTGAGTACACTACGAACAGGACTCAAGAGAAGAGAGCTGATCAATTTTTGTCTTTTTTGAGCATGATGATTTTCACAAATTGCCAATGTTGTTGCATTCCTTTTTAATATAAAATGAACTGACAACACCTGGGACATTGGCTATCATCTCAATAAGGTTCCAAAATCTTCACCAGCTTCAGACAGAGTTACAGGGTACACTGCAAGCTGCTTGTTTTGAAATGATGCATAAATACTGTTCTGCAGGCTCATATAAAAATGCTAAAGCCAACCCAGCCTTAAACAGAATTACATTCATAGAAAGCTGCATCTTACTAATTTCAACCTCATGGACTAGGCGCAAGTTTGGGCCTTTGAATTCCAGTAACATGAATTCTTTAACTGTCATAAACAAATACTTGTTTTTAAGTGCATTTTCTGGTTCCTCTCTGACAGGTTCCCATATTATACTTACACGGGGTCATACCATCTATATGATAATAACGTATGTCCTCAAACTCAGAAGGGAGCTTCCAAAGTACTTATATCTAAATGTAGATCTTCTCATCCTGCCTGTAATTGCATGGAGACAGGACATACTCTTCTTTTCCTCTAAAACTCTACACATGCCATAGATAGTTGATCTGTACTACCATCAGAGTACTCAAAACAAAACACAAGCAGATCAATATCACCACTGCAAATTTCAGTTCCTTCCAGCTGAAAGAAGTCAGTCATATACTTGAACTACCAAGACATACAAGTCACCTAGACTTAAAAGTTTCTTATTTTAGAGACCATGCCAATGATTAAAGGACAATTAAAATATCCGAAATATGCAGGGGTTTTGACAGAAACAATTTATTCTTCCTCTTTTCTTTGCAAAGCACAAACACTAATTTCTACCAATAAAAATATTGCAAACTGTAATCTTGTTTACATTTGTTATAGCAAAATAACACAATACTGCACATGCTGCTCTGAAAATAATTTTCATGTAAGTTAAAAGGTCAGCATGGAGATTTCCTAAGTACGAGTTTTGTTTACTATGGGACCTGGGTCACTACTTCATCTTTGTGAAGCAGCAGTTGCACAACAGTTAATTTTTGGTCAGAATTAACAAACATTATTACTGAACTACCTAAAAGTGATTAGTTACCTAAGGTCTGGGACCAGAAGCCACCAAGTACTGGGGGCCATCCACCTATATTTATTTGCCTCTGAGACAAGAAGGTGTGGCTCAGCTACAGATAAGGTTCCTGTTAAAGTTGAGTTAACTTTTGGGATGAAAGGTCAACATAAGTAAGGGCAAGATACTGGTTCAAGAAGACCACTGCCTCCTTACGTATCTTCTACGAGACCTACATAAAAAGGCAGTGACAAAGATTAGTGTCACGATTTGCAGATACTACTGACAACACCTCTGCTCTGAAGAAGAGCTAAGGTAAAGTCTAGTACTGGCAGTAGCGATTTGGCTACGATGACGTTTGAAGCTGGAAGAAATGACAGGGCTAGGGCTAGGATGGCAGTTCAGCCCAGCAAATACCAGCGCAGAATAAAACCTGCTATCAAAGGGTTATGCGGCTTTATTTACATCTGGAATTAGAAGAGTATGGTGGCCTAGAATAAACGATAATACTGGAACTGGGTTTAGGGTTGGGGCTCAGGCCAGCAGATATTGATAAAAGGCAGATCAGAAAGCGCCTCCAGGTTAACATGAAAAGTGGTGCTGGCTTAAACCATCTGACTGCAGAGATCAGTGGGATAAGGAGTGAGATAACATTAAGATTAGGAGTGGAATTAGGGTTTGAGCATACTCTGGAAGAGGTTGATAAACTGCATCATCTCGTTTCAGTATCAGGGAGGGCCACACGCCGTGATAAAGGTGCCGCATGACAGGACTTCATACACCAAGCCCAACACCACCCAGCATGCCAGGCCTACTTTGTCTATATCCTCTGTTGACCCAAGGCTCCTCAAGCCGTGCATGCGCTGTCAACCTGATGCGTTCCCGACCCCTCAGGATTACTGAATATGTACACTTCTGTCCTTGTGTATGTGCACAGCGAATGTGTCACTCCTGAGATGTACAGATTTCCTGTACTGTATGTGCACAGTGCGTATGCACTGTGGATAGGGGCAGGGAAGAGGGCCCCAAACAAGGAAAGCATCTGTCTGAAAACATCCAGTCCTTACTGTCTCTATCTCTCCCTTCATTTGCACTAGGGCTGCCATACCCGAAATACATCAAAGACTAAGAAAGTTAAGCGTCTGGCAACCGACATCTCCTCTCTTCATAGATGCATTTTTAAAAACAGTAGATCAAGTCTGTGCAGCAGGTTGGTCCTGCCAAGGAAATCAAAAGCCAAATCAGCCAAATATATCGAGAAGCAGCACAAACGCTTGTCTATGTCTTCTCCAAACAGGAGCTTTGCCAATGATCATCTTGGCAGTACTGTTTAGCACTTACCCTTTTCCCAATTCTTGGGAATAGATGTCCACCACGTTACTCAGCATTTTTCAGGTTAGGTGAGGGTTCAGGGTTGACCTTGCCTACTTCACATTACAGAAAAACCTGACACATCTTATCTATCTCTGTGTTTTAATCACAAAATAGGCTCACCCACATCAGTGATTAATGGTAAAAAATTCAGCCTTAGTGGCAGACAGGCCTTGGACCTGACAATGACAGTTTCTGGAGAAGAACGAAACATATAATCACATTTCAAGGACAAAATCATGTCCATACTGGAGACTATATAGTTAAAAACCTTAAAAATCAATATAAGTAGCACACAGCCCATCTCTACCATTTTCCAAGCTTGCAATTTAGAGAATGCAGGGTAGACAAGAACGACAGTTGCTCAATTCAACAAGCAAACCTGCTTCAGCATTCACTACAAACTGCAGAGGAGAAAGCTTCACAGTGAGTCTTGCCAAGAGGGAATTACAATAATCGAGCCTCATCGTCACAAGACCACACACTACTGTTGTGAAACAGTCACTGGGTAAATAAGGGTGTAGCCTGCAACACGGTTTTCCTACCACTGGGGGGGGGCGGGGAAGCCACACACAAAACATGGTCTTACCCCTGAAAAGGTATGAGGTCAAGAAAAAAGGATCTTACAAATCCACACTGATGTCAAAAATGTGGCAGAACGATGCTGCCATTCTTGTACTGCCAATGCAGTAACGACACAGAGTAGGGAATAAAAGCAAGTTGCAGAGTTAAGCCTGCAGCAAATAATTTAGGCAAAAGCAACAACAGCAAGAGAAAAGAATTCCAAGGGATGGCAGAGTAAAAGTTAGGACGATGTAGAAATGACAGCTGAGCTTCAGTTCACTAAGGTGATGTCACAAAAGCGGTACATTTCCAGGATGATAAAAAAATTAATAGCAAAAGATGATAGAAGTTAAAATGTAAGATGCCGATTTAGAACATAGAAATAGGCAGGTACCTCAGACTAGCAGAGATATGTATTAACAAAGCAGAACCAGAAAGCTGCCATTCAGCAGCCTTAACAGTTGAAACCTGACCAAACATTTTTGTATTTCAGGGATGTGTACCAGTGTAACTGAAGAGAAGTTTTCCAAACTTATCTTTTCTTGCTTGCAGAAATCAAGTAAAGAACTTGCAAAATAATCACTTCTACAGTTCACTGCCCTCAGCTCTGCATATACAAATGTCTCTTCTGCCTCTGCACTAAGAGAAACTTCCTCTTAATGATCCAACTTTGATTCTCCCACCAATTCACAGCATTTTTGCCAAACTGGGGGAAAGGAGGATATATTGCATCTATCCTCTACTTAACACCATGCTGTTTGGAGCAGTTCCCAGGGAGGCTTAACAAGGTGCTGCTGGCCACTTCTAGGGAAGATGAGTGGGCGGCGGGGAGCGGCAGACAGAAGAGAGAGCAAAGCAACCTTCGCTCCTGCCTGCAGCGAGGGCACCGACTCAGCACAGCTGGGAGTGGCAGGGGCTTGAAGGGGAGAGTACTTCATCCAGCCCTCCCCATCACAGGGGAGCGAAAGGCCATTTCATTCGTTTCTCTCTCTGACCCCTGCTTCTCTGAGGGAGGGAGAAAAAACGAAGGCATTAAGCATTCAGTATTATTTCTGATGCAAGAAGGATACAAAACCACCTCAAACAAAAGTTACTCCCATATTCCAGTCTCCTAAGAGCTTCCCTCTTTACTGACAACCCATCAGAAGTGGCGGGTTTTAGTGGGGTCTTGTTTCTGTCTGCTAATGCGTCCTGATGTGCTATCCGGGACACTCTTCTAGTCTCAGCTTCCACCACTACACTCTTAATTTCTGTGACAGACTTAAGCTTCTGGTCCTTAGGTATGACTTACATTTATGAAGAAGCAATATACAGGGTTCAATCAAGTTAGCACACCATTTTCCAACCTGTATTAAACTCTCAGATTATTTATGACGTAAACCAATTATACAAATTTTGTCAAAATCCACACTTACTAATACCTTTGTCTGTACCAAGAGCTCACTGGGCTCTAAAATTTGTACTGAAGACTAATCAATAGAAAATAGAGGGTTAATACTTTTAAATGATTGTTCACAGTAGCCCAGATAACATTAAAGAACCTGTTGCAATTAAAATTCATAAGCTATATTTCCAAATCTCACAACTCAGGTCAAGAACCGCAACCATAATGATCGTCAATGAAATACTGCATCCTGACTCACTCCATATAATTAAGCTACTCTTATAAAAGCACTCCTCTGCTTCAGTAGAGAAGGGTGGCAAAGGAAGAAACTGATAAGGAATAATTATACTAATACCGCACTAATGAAAAGGTGAATTAATTGAAACAGCCCATGAAGTATCCAAGTGTACACAAAGTAATTCAACAGATGTTACACTGGAAGGCTGACTATCCAGTGCATGGATGAAATCAGAATGTGATATTAATGGCACATCCAACGATAAAAGTTGATCATGGATTTTCTGTTGCTTACTGTCAAACATGAAATACTACTGCATGTCATTTTTGCAAGCAAACCTTACAGAATGACCAGGGAAATCAGAAAATGATACAGCCAGTATCACACTGGACAATAACATGGAAAACAGAGTTGATTTTCTCATTGATAAAAACAGTGAAATATCATATAAACTGCCCATTACTGTACCTTCATGACATCTTTATAGGAATGAATGGCCTCAACTTCCTCTTTGTCATCATCATTGTCATCCTCCACTCCTTCATCCAGAGCATCATATCCTTCATCCCTACTCCCATCTGATTCTGTGGTATTAGTCATGTGGTCAATAAGCTGCTCCAGTGGAGGACTTAATTCCCGCTCTTCATTGTCCTTCAAACCATAGTCCAGGGCTTTATATATAGTAATCCCTAGTGATTCAATAACCTATAAAAGTGGAAAAGAAATATTTATTAATGCCACTTACATGAATGAATAGGCCAGTCTAGGAACACCCTTTTCTGGTGTTTGTATAACAAACTTAGCAACTGAGAGGGCAATAAACATCAAAATTAAAGAGAAAAATGATCCTCTAATACCTACAGTAGTACTTCAGTAATGCAGCACAGAACATGCAAGAGCAGGTCATACCACATACCTACCGCTTTCTTCTTTCAAAGTTTGAAATAAAAATTCATAATTTAGAAACAAAGCAGGACTTTTTTAGATTATTTTCCCTTTTTCCTTCTAATACGACAAACCTTAAAGTAACATTACTCTAGACTTTGTAAGACTGTATTACATGCATATGACTTTGGGGGGGGGAGGAGGGGGGGCATAGGGGTGGGGGGGGGGGGGGGGGGGCAGGTGGGAAGAAATTAAAAGAAAGAATAAACTAACATGAGATGTCTCCCGCCTCCCACAAATTAACAACACTTGGAAACTGCCCTTCAGTTTCTGCATCTCTTCATTGACCTGAGAGGTGTCTGGACACAGCTGTGGACATCGCAATATTGGACATCCCAATATTAACTCACTGAGCACTGGGACATCAGCCCACAAGAACTCCTTTGCCTGTTGCACAGCCGATGGAGGCACACATATTTCGCTGAAACTACTAACAATTGGATTTCATAGTAATGAGATAGTACCTAAATTTTTCATTGAACTTGAGGCTTCTTTTTTGCGCTGTCAAGAGCAAAGCGAACAGATGACCTCTTTACTCAGTGTAAGCTAGCAAAAAATTGTCATAAACATCCCAAAATGCTAAATGCACATTTTCTTTCTTGGCATTAATTATTTTCCTTACAAGTAACATTGAAGCTTCTAGCATTTTAAAGATGTAAAGAGATGGTGTTTCAAATTGAGGCATTTGGAAATGGGTATTAATGGAGAGGGAAAGGAAAATGGGCTTGCAGGAGTAAACCACAAGAAGGTAATGTTGCTGCTGGGAGATCCTTGTCTGACAAGGGAAGTAGGACTGGAGTTATTGCATGCAATCTCTGATCTTCCTTGTGTGTTGTGATGGCTAGCATGTCACACAAATGAGCAGACTCCAGTGTAGGAGTAGTTGGCACTAGAGCAACTTTAATAACAGGAGCATTTCTAAACATACCAAACCTTGTCATCAAATGCCATTTTCTCTCATCTGGCTTTCAGTACTATCCTGGTCAACACACTTTTTAATGCAGATTTTTGAAATTCTATTTGGGTAAATAGGACAACACAAATAGATTCTTGAAATATTAAATTTGACTCTTGAAACATTAAATTTGACTCTAGCAGCTTACTTATTTCAGCACAGCAAAGTATTTTTGGTCTGAGAGGCTGGAGGTTAGCAAAGACTTAAAATGATAGCCTATTAGTTTATCTAGACAGACAATTTAATGAACTAGCTGTAGGCTGACAGCTTTACACTTGGATACTTCATTCCTCTGCTGAGATTACCTTGCAGTGCAAATTCACTTTGCAAGACAGTGGCTAATAAACAAACAAACAAACATAAAACCCAATACATTAAAAACACCCTTTTATAATTTATTTCCAATAATTTTGATAACTCGATTCAATATAAATAATTTTCCTATGCTATTCTCTTGAAATGTGTTTATACATATTTGGAAAATATTCTTAAAATGCAGTTAAGAAAAGTGATTAGGCAAATTAATGAAGAAATGGCCTTAATTTATTTAGTTCAAAGAACAGCTTCTGACTTGGGAAATGCCAGTGAGACAGCAAAGTATACCAGGGAAGCATCACTGCATGCTTGCTCAGTTCTCATACCCTTCCCCAGCCTTCTGCCATGACCCACTTTGGAGACAGGACACTGCACCATATAGACCTTAAAAAGTAGCTGTAACAGATGAAACTTAGGTTTGCAGCATATCTGGCCTGCGTCTTAGAGAAGCTATTTTGTAATAACTGTCTTGTAAAACTTGTATTGTTAAAAAAAGAAAATCTGAAAATGTGAAAATTTCACAAAATAAAATATATTCTACTGCTAGACATGTATGTTTCCTGTAACTCAGGTTCTGAGTACAATCTCAACATACACCCCTTCAGCAACCGAAAGGCAACAAAGAATACCAAGTTAATTCAAATTTGAAGTAGACCTAAATGAAAATGAAGTACAATTGAATAATCGCTTTGCTATTTTAAACACTTGGGAGTAAACACAATGTGAGTAATTTCTAAGTTTAATAAAAACTAAATTTGAAAGAGCTTAGCATACATGAGGAGGACTGAAATGTCCAAATTAGATGCAAAGAAAATAATGTCTTGTGCCATGCAGTGATGGCTGCTGAACACAGTTTCTGGATTTTGCTACACCAATACTTGAAAAAATAGAAGGGGGGGGGTTTAAAGAAAGTGCGTTCTCTCTGCCTCCTTCTGTTTGGGAAGAGGATTAAGGCATTCAAAAGCACCGTGGCTAAAACGGGATGACAGCTGCTGCTTTCTTTGATGTATCAGCAGTGGGGCTTTTGCAGTTCAGTAATATGGTTTGTGCATTTTTACGTACTGTGAACAGATTTCATAATACATGCAAAGCTGACACAACACAAAAGCCTGCAACAGCACCAATTCAAACCTATGTTTCAGTCTCTCAGCTTCTTATTTAGGAGTGGTGACCAAAACTATTTATTCAGTGTCTGTCAGTATCACAGATTCTTCTTGCTGAAAGACAAACATCCTAACTGAGAAACTTTGCTTTGACTTGCATTAAAATGGAAAACATTCAGTGCTTTCAGTAATCCTGGTTTACTGAGGATCTTGTAAAACCACACAAGTGCCATATGAATATCAAACAAAAGTCACAGAATCATCAACACTTCTTCACATGGACAAAACTACTAATGCAACTTCACACAAATAAAACTTGTATGTGTACATAACTAGAAACATAATATACAAGGTTAGACAGCTCACTGCTGCTTAAATGCATGAGTGCTGTCACTTTGCCTGTAATACAAATCAAATAAAACAAAAAAGGAAAAGCTTTTCACAGTTGAATTGATTAATTGATAAATATGCAGGTTTTGAGTTGGATAATCAGGGACTATCACTTATTTTTTTAAAAAGGATCAATTATTTACAAAGAAGTCACTGGTTCTAAACTGCACTGTTTGCTAATTTCACACAAAATAAATACTTGTGGAACCTAACAAGTGACAAGCACTGGCATAGTTTTCAATTTTATCTGTGAAAACAGAGGTATAGTAGGAAAAACAAGGCTAAGAAGGGACTTAGCAAGGCTCTTTTAAACCACAGAGTTGTACATTAACACACCAAAACAACTGTATGACACCGAAATAAGTGCCAGCACTAACGATAAATGATGCTGCTCAATTCAGATGGGTGGGGGGGGGGGGGGGAAATCAAGTTCTACACCTTGAATTTTAGAACTCATTTGTTCCTGACTGATTTAAATTTTGGCGAAGGACCTGATCTTTGCAAATCAATCAGTGGCTAAATAGCTTGAAAAAACAAACAAGGAAGTCTGCGTTATTATGCTTTACACCTTCTCACCAAGTTCTTTTGAAAGTCATGGCTTCAGACCAAAAAAAAAAAAAATTTCCCACAGACGGAACTCATACTCTGTTGTGCTTAAATCATTAGTGAAAGGGGAATTTTGTCTCACCGTATGCGAGTATTCTTTCAGTTCCTACACCAGCCTGGACTCGTATTATACTGTTCTTTTACAACAAGTTGCGATAAAGTTGCTGGAACACTTTGACTTCAAACACGATGTAAAAACAATATCCTCACGCCCCTTCTACACACACAGCAAAACCAAAACCTAAACGATTATTTTCATACACAACCACTGCATGGAACTTTCCATTCCGTATACCTTCCTCCAACGCATTAAGGCATGCCTCTTGGAAAGGGGTTCATTAGGGTTTTAGGTCTTTTATATGACACAAATTATGTTCTTCCAATGAACACTGCCAATTTTACATTCTCAAAAACTCTTCAAATATACAGCCTTTGTATAGGAACCAAACATGTCTGAGACTTGCAAAAGTCTCGAGTGAAATTACTGAGAGTATGTCACTTATCTTTTTTCTTTTTTTTACTTCAGAGAAGAATCCTTTCTTCCCCTCAACATCTCTCTCTCTCTCTGACTCTTCCTGAAGCCTAGATGAGAACAGGCAGAATCCACATGCCATTCCCCCCACTCACCGCACACACAATAGGGCACTGTCTGAGCTTTCATCCCCTTCCTAGGCTTGCCTCAATTTTTAAACAAAGCAACAAAGCCTAAGGACAGGCTTGTACTTACAGCAGCAAAGGGCTTTTTTTCAGCTCAAATGCCTGTCCCTCCCTAAAGTTCTCCCTTCCTCCAAAAGCCACTCAGGTTTTGTATCCCTAAATTGGGATTAAAGATGCCGTAAAGCTCCAGCTCCTAAGGTGAGTCAACTAACTTTGAATTTTCCCACAGGCACCTGAGATATGGCAACCAGTCACAACAATATTTGCATTACTACTGCTCTGTCTTTTATGAATTCTAATAATTTTTTTAATAAAAAATTATACTATGATTATTATTTTTAGGTGCTCCCATTTCTTACTAGCAGATCTCCAACACACTTTATGAAGGAGAATCACTCTGCCTTACGGTAAGAGTGCTGAGAGCCCAGAACTGGCGTTAGCCACAGCACTCCTTAGGGCAGAGCTCCTCTCTGCCACCAACTCTGCCACCACCCCTGGCATAAGGCAGCACTTAGTCAATCTGCAAAGACTAACCTGTCCTACTGCTGACTTTAAATTAGCCTGCCAGGAGCCCCACGCTGTACTTCTGGAATCATAACACACAGCATAAACATATCCGTAGACACCCTTGAAGTCAAGAGTTAAACCTGAGTTATCTCAGACCTTCTATGCGCATTAGGAGAAGACACACAAACACACACAAGTTTTTGTGATAAAATTCTGTAATATAGTCCAAAGGACAGGCATGTTATAAATTTATGTAAACCCAACTTTCCTCTCCAGCTAGATGACAGAGGGAGCAAGCTATTGCTCTGGTTATCATTTCCATTTGTAACAAAGTAATTTGTTATTCTTCAGTATCCAATTCTGGAACTGAAAAAGACCACGCTTTTAGGAAGGGTGAACAAATAAATGTGGTTAGGATAAACCAAAGTACACTTTTCGTTATTTACCTCATCCTTAGATGCCCTACATAACGCTCGAGAGTACCTCATGGAAGAGTACGTCTAAATAGGTTGTTGTAAGAGATGCATTGCTGTCACTGCATACCTCGGGTATACTAACATAGTTTTTACCACAGCATTCCCCAGTGGAAACAGGCTAGCATTACCCAGGTTTTAATAGCTGGGGACATTGCTAAATTTAAATATGACCTTCACTAAATTAGAGCAACTTGCAACAGACTGTCAAATGAGAACAGTGAAAAAACTTCCAAGTGCTTCCAGGTAAACAGCAAGGATTTGGAGTATTTCCGATGAATCAGATGAATCACTCATTTCCAAAGAATATAGGCATAAGATACAGGATTATTTAACTTCTGGGTGATGTTGGTTTGCTACTGAAATAACGAGATACTGCTTTCTGCAATATAATGAGCCTTGCTATTTAAGACAAAGCAGTAATAAAAGCAAAGAGAAAAAAACAAAGTCAGAGTATGTCGGGTCTAATAGAAAATAAATATGAAAGGACATTAAATACGCCCTTTTAACAAGATTCAGTCTGTTTTAGATACATTCAGAGTTAGGAAAATTTCTCTACCATATTCAGGGGAGATCTTTTTCAAAATTATTTTATATCCATGAGTCTTTGAATGCGCTAAGTGGATCGAGAGACCTACTTACTGAATTCTTTTTACTATTCAGGTATACATTAAAGATTCAGTGGAAGAACTCCTGATCAAAGACACAGAACAAGCCTAAAACATACAAAGGGGATGCTTGCTTTTTTGGGTTTTGTTTTGTTCCCCCCCAAAGTGAATATGTAAAAATTTAAGCAGTTAAATGTTGTTGGACTCAGTTGCCTGTAATAAAGTAGCAGTAATTTAACTGTAAGTTTATTAGGGCTCAAGTGTAATATAACTCTCCAACTTATTCAAAGGTTCTGATAATTATAAACATGTTTTTGGTTGTTCAAGTTTCACTATAGGTATTATCTAAGGAGAACTATCATTTATTAGCATAAATGAAAGCAGAATTTATTCCATTGTATCAGTCTCAACTTACATTTTATCTGCTGCATTAAAACATTGAAACAAAAACCTCATTTCTCTTCTAGTTTTTGTTCATACATTATAATCCCCAAGATTAAGACAAATTGTTACTCTGTTATTAAGGAATTTATCCAACCTGAAGGAATTTCACCAAAGCAACAGTTCATCCCCAGAGAAAAACAAAATTAAATTCCCTGATTTAACTGTGGAGACTCCAGTAATAGCTGAAGCTCCAGCAAAAGAATTAGGTACAATAATTAACACATATGGTGAAAGTCATTTGAAAGTTCTTAAATACACCTCTCTTCATATCACGGTTTTAAATACAGGTCATGTTATCCCGATCCCATTTAAGTAAATGGCAGAGATGGCGATGACATTAAGAATTCTAAGGTTGGAATATATTTGCTGAAACAAATAGGCAGAATGGGTATGTTGTTACATTTCCCTACTGTAGGCTTAAAACTATCTGAAAATTGTCTTAAAATATCCTACCTATTTAGGATTTTAGGCACAGTATCTCGTCTTGATTTTTTAAGAAACATTTTATTATCACAGTCTATAAGACAATTTGCACAAAAACTTCATTCAAAATCTTAGCGGCTTCAAAATTAAGTACGTTAAAATTAAGTTTGTGAAAGCCTTAATGGCTATGGAAATGCTATTTCAAAATATAAGGAGAATATATGTTTTTTATCTCGAGTTAAAAACACAAAATCAGACATGTCACAACCTTCTGCTCTAGTTCCCTTCTCATGTACACCAAAGCCATAAATCTGCCATTACTCTTCAGAGCAATGCTTCTTACACATAAGAAGTATTTTTGGAAAGAGAAGTTTCAATGCAGTATTAATCTGATAAATCAACAGGAAGTATTATCACATCAGAATCATTTAATACTACACCTATCCAACCAAATCAGTTATTATTCTTTTCAGCACATATAAACCTTCAGTATTGCTGACTTGACTAAATAAAGTCAGGTCCAAAGTTTTTGTTGTCTTTTTTTTTTTTAAACGATGAAATATAGTTAAACATCTATATATAGTTTTATATAGAAATAGAAAGCAATCAGGTGAACTCCCCAAGTAAGCCAACAGAAAGAGTAAAGACTTCAGTTGACTACCAAAAACATAACCAGGCCACAGAAACTCCAGTGGGGTCAAATTTTCTAAGAGACAGAAATTGCCGTTTGCCGTATCAGCCTTTTGAATAAAGCTTTATCTAGATTACATGAAAGTATCAGATTAACTACAGCAAAAGATTTTGTAGTGAGAGAGAGGAGTGACCAGCTCCAGGAAAACTGGTATAAAGGAGAGTGAAACTAGTTCAGTAGCTCTGATCCTGAGAATTCGTGTGCGACTGGTTTAAATTTGGCTGATATTGCATACCTGCCTATGGTCTGTCAGACAAGCTATAGAAGAAAGATAATAAAACGTTTACAGTAGCTTTGATTCAGTTCAATTTATGGTAGTCATGAAGCGATGCAAAATCAATGCCACTTGTATTCAAAATACCTACACAGTTCAACTAATCTACTCAAAAAGTCAGTTTTCATTAACTGCTCAGCCTTCCCACATAGATTTCATTTAAACCACTACAGTTGCCTGCTACAGGCTTGGCCCCCATTTAATTAATCCAAAAATTAAAGTGAGTAAACACCTGCTGCAATATAAACCATTTTTTCTCCTGTGAGTCAAGAACTTTCTCACACCTATTTTCCCCAAAATTAACAACTGCAAAAGCCAAGCAAACAAAATACCTGTACAATAAAAGCTGTTCTTTTAAATACAAATTCTTGATTAGTTAAAGTTTTACATTTGCATGTATGTCATGAGCTTTCCAGCAGCAGCTCTCAACAGACTTCACAAAAGTTAGGCTGGTTTCACCATATTTGTCAGAAGTATGTGTGCATTTCAAACGTTTCACAGATGATGAACTTCACAGAGACAGATGAAGCACCTGAACAAGTTCACACAGAGTTGGGAACATGACGACTCTTCTGGTTTAACTGTGGCTTTCCTAAAATCCATCTTCTTCCATTCCTGAAAAAATATGTCCTTCTGACTCCTAACAGACTTCTCTTGTCAGTCAAACTGTCGTAACTCCAAGATTTCATGCTTAAACTCAATGAAGTCAAGAAGCAAGCACAAATGTAACCACACAACAGGTCCTTTTTAAAGTGATGTGCCACAAAAGAAGGCTGACATACACTGCTGCTTTCTACTGACTGGAGTATTCATTAACCACACACAAAGCAATACAAATTTAATGCTGCTTGTGTTAAAGGTACTGAATATTGATGGGAAGTCAAATAACCACCAACAAGAAGGTTGTCCTTTTCATCCATACCAGAGGAGAAACTTCAAAGGTGTCTATGGGATGTTGGCTGGCATTTATTACATAGCCACCCAAGACGAACCATGCACAGCTACCTCCACTACCTTGTGGAAGAGCACTCAGCCATACCTAGGTAGATATCTGTATGTGACTTCTTTCCTAAAGAAACTAATGGGAATTCACACACATGGCCTGTAAACAAAAAGCTAAAAAAAATTGAGACTCTTGCTGAGAGGTTTTTTGTTAGTCAGATGTATAGGGAAACTTGAGCTTGACATTAAGGACATAACTTGATCATGAAATATGTGAATTTTCACATGGACTATCATGATAGTCTAAGGAGTTACTAATGTGCCAGACAGCTATTCATTTAGGTCACATATGATCTCTAACTATGTCATACAAACATAACACTGCAGGCTGACAAAGCCTCTGCAAAGCTCCTGATTTTATGAATATTATTCCATGTCCTCTTCCCCATAAGCAGCAACATCGGGTACAGGCATTTGGATCACTGGCATTCAAACAAATACCCCTCCAAGACTGAATGCCTAAGTGAACATAAAATATTTTAGTAATGAGCAAAGGGAATAACTGCACAATTACCTTCGAGCTCTTGCAATGGCCTCATTGGAAAGACTGGCATTTGCTAGAATAATTCAAGAAAGCACCAGTAGGCACTGTTGAAAAGTTATCTGCTCATAAGAAGATAGAAGCTTGACATTATTTTTTAGGTCTGAAATTCAGATACAATTATAGCATGGAAGGCTGACTTACCCTAAGCCAAAGAGCAACAGAACATGTGGCCAAGCCTCAACAGAAAGCTACCACCTGCTCTTTGGGCTGCAAAACCCTAGAGAATCCATTTACGAAATGACACTCACAGTTTCCTATTTCCTTCACTGTTCCTTCTGAACGGTGAAATCCCCCCCAGAAGAAATCCATATTAAAACATACCTCTATCACAGTTAAAGGTTATTGATATATAAAACATACAGTTTATAACCTTGGGCACAAGTACCTTACCACCTGCCATCTCCCAGTCGTCCAAGTGCTGAACTATGACAGTTTATCATCCCTAATGGGACAGCCATATTCCTGGATTACAAATTGCTGAGCATTGTTTTATTGCTCTTTGCCAATAATGATAATACCCATGTATTCTAGTACAGCAATGATAACAAATATTTGCTTACAGTCACAGTTCAGAAGTGTTATGCTATTTAAAAAACAATTCGTATGCATTTTATGCTTAGATTAAAAAAAAAAAAAACAAAACCAAAGCATTCCTAACTCTGGCTCTCTGCAGAAACCTGTATCACACAGCCAGATTTTCTACAATGCTCAGCACTTGGTCTTCTAATAGAGTAGAGATATTATCTAGATAATTCATTTAGCTGCTTAGATAGCAGCCAAGTTACTAAGTATCCAACCATTGGTGGAGAGGGATTAATTCCAACACTTACATCTACGTAAGCTGCATAGGTACTTGGGAACAAAAAAAAGGCTGAAGTTATTAAAAAAAAAAGGTATATGCATACCAATTAACTAGACTTACTGCCTCAAACTCTATACTGAAATTCTCTGTCCCATTCAGTGTATTTTGCACTGCTTGGGAAACTTGAGCGTCTCAAACTTAGGCCTAAAAGAGCCAATCTTGAGTTTCTCCTGCGCTGAGACCTTGTTAATGGATGTGCTAAAGTCTGTTCCTGTACAAGCCACTCTCCCCTCCTCAGCCCAAGGAAAAGCAAGATATGTAAAGATGCATATCGCAGGTAACATGGTAGAAAGGGGAAGGGGGAACACCAGGGCAGAGTGACCTGTCACATCCACAGGACCACTATAGGACAGCTTTAACACAGTCCTACACAGTTCATCCCTGTATCAAGGATTCACCACAAACTCCTCAAAGCTTCCTCGCTGGGTTGCAAAGAACAGAGCTGAGTTCAAGTGTACAGGGAGTATAAATCCCCTTAGAGTTCTCATGCTTTGGAAATTAAAATGATGCTGCAATATTTCCCACATTATCATCCTTTAAATGACAGAATGGGATCCCTACCTGGAAAAAGAAAGTCAAGGCATTATGTTCATACTGTAGTGAGTCTCCTGGTTTTGAAAACATCACACTTTTTTTGTAAAATATCAACTACAATTCAGAGTTTATAATTCCTAGGTAAGTGTTGTCACAGCATCTCTAAGTCAGCATACAGTCACCTCCAGAATTTTCTTAACACAAAACAACCAAAGAATTCAAATCCTAAATTTAGTCTCACCTTTACAGCCCCAAACTCCCCAGCAAAATAAGATGAACTGCCCTTCCTAACCACATTGTAAAACACAGGCATTACTCCTTCCATCCAGTACTTGAGCCAATTTCAAATGTAGGAAGCGTATGGGGCTGAAGGTCCTGTGGGGTTTTCCTAATTGCTCATTTCTTGTGAGACCTCACACTGGCCATTTCCCCTCTCCTATAATAGTTTTACCACCTGTAATATGAGGATATTGACCCATTTTCAAAGCTTTGGATAAGAAGTGCTCTGCAAGTCTATTTCTGCATGTCACACACACAGGCTTAAACTCAGCTGGAAGTGCCTCTAATCATCCAGTTTTCCCTATGACTTTTGTTCCCTATAACCTAGGGGAAGGAAAAATGAAGAAAAGTATATGCCTGAGGCTAATGGTTAGGCTTATGAGCTGGGTGCAATGCAACACACAAAACTGCTTTTCTTTGAGAATATAAAGCAAGACGTAAGAGTGATTTATTTAAAAGTAAGTAGCACAGGTAGCCAGAGAAAAGAGCTACTAAGATTAGACTATCAGATTGTTCTAAACTTCGCAGGAAATAAATTCTGACAGCATCATCCCTTTGTCTTGTTATACCAATGTAATTATACCTACCAGTCTACACTCTAGAGAATGAATGTCTTGAAGTTTAAGAAATAGGAAAAATGGCAATGTTTTAATGATTTTGGACATTGTGGCTTTAAATTTTGATCCTTAATTTAATTAAGAATCCCAAATTATTTTTAATGCCCTTTAAGATCTTAACATTTTACTAACTCAATCATATCCACACACCCTTTTGGGAATACCTATTGTAATACACACAGCATGACAGTTCAGATTATAGCTCAAAAAGAAATTGCCTGGCAATTTCTAGACCAAACAAAATTAAAAAAGGTTGTTTCTTCAGATAGTTCTCTAACAAAAGAATTTTTTATAAATAAATATTTATAAAATATTTATTATATATTATATTATGAAATAATTTTCCTGGTGGGAATAAAAAAAACCCCACCAATAATAATAAAAAAAAGCAATGTAACAGTCAGAAGGTCCATTACAGAAGGAACACTAAATTCTGCTGGACTGCCTAGCCAAGAAACAAGTTATTCAAAAGTAATCTCCTTAAATAGGAAAAAAATCCATTTAATTCCATCAGAGAATCTTTTTTTCTTGTTCTGTTATTTTGTAGCCCCCCAAAAGTTTAAGAAATTTAAGAATAAAAGAAAAATACCATTGTATTACAAACATAAGCCTAGATTTCTTTAACTAAATGAGCACACTCATCAATACTCTTGAAGGAGTTAAAGATCTTCAATCAAATCAGTTTGAAAGAGCGTCTACTCAACAATCTCCAGGGAATGAAATGTTCAGTACTTCAAATGCCAGTGAACAATTTATATCTGTGAATTCTGGAGCTCAGAGTGATGGCAGAATTTGTTTTTATTTTCTTCCCGTTAACCCTTTTGCATGGATTATGTTTCTCCTTTGTCCAGTCGTACTAGACTTCATTAAGCTGCATATTTTCACATAAAAAAACCAAAACAGGGAGCAGCATGTAAATGTTAGCTTATAGGGAGATGAAATCTCAAAGGAGGGGAGTCTTTTGTAAGGACTGGGACCACAAGTAAGTGTCAGACAAACTGCAATGACACCATTTTGGAGAACACTGGTTTTAAGGAGCAGCAATTACTTGCCAAACCCACCAGGGGTGGGTGGGTGTCACCCTCACCTCTCCACCTACTCTCTGCTAACATCATAGTGCTTGTGTTGCAATGTGGCCTGCCAGATCAGAAAACTGACGTTGCTGAAAAAAGTCACATGCTTTCCTGACCAGCTTAGGAAAAGAAAACAAAAAAAAACCCCAACAAACACAAACCCCAACTCTCTATGCTACCTTATGCACTCTCTGTGCTACCATACATCAACTCTGGCTTTAGGCTAAAGAAAGCATAGCACTACAGAAACCTCAAAGCTATACTTACAGATAAAAGAAATGCCTATTTTAATTGGAAGAGCTAAAATAAGCCTTAACAAGGAGTGACAGCATGACTGTTTGCCATAACTATTTAATATTTTTAGATAAAATGCTTGGTGTAAACATAATCCTTTCTCTGACAATTTTTCTACGTTTTTACAACACACTGTCTTCCCTAATCTGCAGTTTTACCTATGAACATTGCTTTTTACCAAATAATTATTATGACAGTTAGAGCTGAGCGGGGGGAATGTTAGGAAGTTTTGCTTTGTATTGTTAAAAATAAAAAATTTGGTTATTTTGAAATTATTATATAAAGATGAATCAAGTCAACCAAAAGCAAGAGACAATAAAAGAAGAAAGTCTAACTGAAATCATAACATTATTTTAAACTAACATTTATTAGTAAGAGAAATCTAATAACATTAAAGAGATTTCAAAGTGGAGAAAAATACTCCAAATACAGTGTTTCCTTTTAGATTTTTAATTTTTTTAAACCTACTAAATAAAAACCCTTAAAATCAAATTTCTAAGGATTTTTCCATTACACTTAAAAGTGGGTTTTTTTACAGAGTAATACGTGACATTCTAACAAAGCCCAGGTGCAAAGGAACAAGCAGACTTGAAATGCAACCTTCCCTGCTCATTGCCCTTATCTAACTAAGCTAATAAAAAGTATTCTACCAGAAAAAATTAAGCTTTTCTCTGTCCCAGAAAGCTCTCTATTTTCAGATGGTCAAACTGAGGTAATGAATAATGTTTATAAACATTTTAAACACATCTCCCAGCTAAAACATTTAATCCATAAATTGACCAACCAATGGGACTACATAAGTGTCTGACCTAGAAACTTGTACAAAAAAAAAAAATTCAAGAGACAAAGAATTTTTTTTTCTTATGCAGAAGATACACCTTGAACTGTGGATTACTGCTCACTAGAAAGCATGGCCTCAGGGAGAAACTTCTTCCAGTGAGCAGACGCTTCAGTAGTTGCTGCTCATATGGGAACACTGTATGATATATGAAATGTTAGGCAGGATGGCCAGTAGCCACCACAGATACAGGCTGTAACAATTCCTGAGAAATTTTCAAGTGAAGGCAAGACTTAATATTCTTAGAGTATACATGATATTTGCCCAAATCTCTCTGGCCATTTGACTACAGCAAATTTTTCTGGACTGATTTACAGCTGCTTCCTCCAAACGTACCTCATCTTTACTATGAAACTTGCAGTTAATTCTCTATTGGAGTAATTTGCTCTTTTCCAAAGTTTAAAAAACTCTGGTCGAACGTTAACATTAAGCTGTTCACAACAGACCACTTGTCACTGTTTTCTAAGGAACAGTAGGCATCAAACCTAGGAGAGGAAACTTGAGATGACTATCACACCTATCAGGTCTGCTACAAAGATTTACCAGTTTTTCAGCATTCATTACAGAGGGCCCACATTTATGTCTCTTGTTCAGTCACATTTTTGGGCTATAGCACTAAAAAAACCACTGGACCTTTAAAAGACATTTTCTTTCTCTTCTGTAATTCGCTAATTAAGAAGTAACTGCTTACGAATTATAAACGCATAGAAAACACATTCATAGTCCTGGTTCTGCATTCATTACCCATCCTGTGATCAATGTGCTACAAAGTGGAATGATGTTTCAGACCTACTGTGGGTTGCTAAACTGAAGTAGCACATGCTTTGGATAAAGCACCCACGGTCACTAAAGGGTACTACGGCACTTCAGTTTTCAAGTAAAATGGGCTTTTGTTAACCTTATTTTGACCAACCACATTCTTCCTTGGGGAATTCACATTAGTATTTATGTTAACAGATCAGAACAGCGCTTTTGAAATGAACCTCCCCATCGTCTCTCTCTGAGCTTTTGGGTTGCATCATGGAGTGCTATGCAAAATGAGGCTCCTTTTGGATGAAGCTAAAACAGAAGATGAAATCCAGCAGCTCACCTAACATACTCATTTTGCTGATGGCACACCCAGCCCAAGGCTCTCGGAAGACAGCTAATCTGAAATAGAGCAACTGGGACACATATTCCATGGACACTGGGTCCTCAACACCAACTTTCTTGCTCTACAGACTTGCAACATGCTATTTGCTAATGCAAGACTGAGTTGAGACTGAAACATCATAAATAACTTTAATGCAAGACTAAAGAACAACTGAAAAGTTGTAAAATAACCACAAAACTATTAAGCCAGTACAGAAAGAATAACAGCAGCCAGTACATTCGACAAAATTTTGTAATACAAAAACTGTGGGTTTAGTTGGGCAGCTCAGACGCAGTCTGTACTTAAGTTTCTATCTAAATGGAAATTTATGGCAGGTGGCTGCACCTCTGGGATATCTGGGCCAGCACTTGTACCCTGTGATGAAAATCTAGCAGCGTCCACCAGAGTTTCTTATCCTAGCTGAAGGAGGATGAATATCATTATGGCTGAACATGCTGATGGTAGGGGAGACAGTTTAATAATATCTACATTATCACTATCTATAAGCTAGTACATTAATGTTAAAGCATTCTACTTTGAGTCAATATACACAATCAGCAAGGTGATGGGAAAGAAAGAAAATGTATTTTATATCCTTCACCTTAATCACAAAGTACATTGGAAAGAGAACACAAATTTAGTACAGTAAAATACTTCAGAAATCCCTTTAAAATACTCCTTTGAAATAGAAGTGAAAATACTGACAAAACAGGAAAATTCTCTTTAAGACAAAAACCACAGCCCTATTTTGCAAAGCTTTATCCTCCCATGGGTATAGTACAAGATGATGCCTTTCACCAGTTTCTACAAAGTGCATTAAATTCAGTCAAAGAGTACTGTCTGATCCCTCTCCTATTCTTCAGCTTCTACTTCGATGGAAACTTCAGAAATTCTTAAAAAAACATGGAGTGGATGGTTATCATAATTACAAAATATTTTGCATCCAGTAGAACAAGTGGAAGAGATAAAGTTTCTTTTAAAACTGGAAGTGTCAATAATTCAGACATTCTAAACAAAATAGCCTGGTTTTCCTCCTTTAACAACATCAGTATATTTTCTTGCTGCTACAATGTTGTGAAACTGCAAGTAATTATCATCAATGTAAAATTACCAGATGAATGTAACAACCACCATAATGTAAAAGATCTAAAATAGAATATGGAGCTTTGGATATTAAAAGGTGAAATAATAGAGGTACATCTATACTGCAGTTCAAACCAGCACCTTCTACCCCATGTGAAGGAAATCATATGCAGATTAGGCAATGGATACTTTAACTTAAGTTAAAAAACCAAACTAAAAACAAATGGGTAGTTTAACATTAATGACAAACATTGTTTTTTTAAAAAATAAATACCAGTATATATATACGCACTGTTCAGCAACCTATTTGTCTTCTTTTAGGATATCTACGTTTCTTACTGCAGGTCCAATTTCAATGGGAGTACAGATAATGAAATATGGATGAAATAAGGTTAGTTATATGCTAAACATTTACGATGTCCTGTGAATAATTAAGGTACTGTAATTATAATCTCCCAAGCCACACCCTTCCCGTACAGGATTCTTTTCACCTATGTAGTACCTGGCATGCAACTCGGGGATCTCCTCTCTGCTGAGTCCCTACTTGCTGAGCAGACAACTGTGAGATGGGAGTGATGCAGGAGAAGGAATTCACCACGACTTGGCCACTTCTACAACCAGAACCTTCTGGTACCTTCTGGTACTTAAAACAAGGGATTCGGGAAGGCCAGAGGGATTCTGGATTCTCTGCACTCACCAAATCTAGTCCCTCTTTCCATCCTGCAGTTAAATTACTTAACACTTTTCAATCAGCAACTGGGAGAACAACAGCTTCTCAAGGAAAGCCAAACAGGGACTGCAAGTTAAATTCTCAAAATTTTTCCTTTCTCTCCTGCAGAATGAAATCATTACATTCATCACCTTAAAAAGGCAGGAAAGGAGGTATATGAAAAGAGCTACTAACAAGAAGTGACAGTGACATGCTTGATTAAAACACACAGTGGAGCAAAAATATCCCCCACCAAAAAGTTCCTCAGGGTAGAAAAGAAGGCTTCTTTTGTCTGTCCTACAGAGCCTCTCAAACACTAATAGGCACTTGCTTCATGACAACAAATATTATAAGACGACTTTGGACAATATGTAATAATATTTTTTAATCCCATCTCACAGTGGTTGATAAAGTCACTCTGCCCTTCCAAAATCCTCTTCTTTATACCACAGATTTCACAATAGGTTAAAAATCCCATACAGATGAAAAAAACCCACATTTTTATCTACATCACCCTCACCTGAGATAACCTGCTTCTTATAGGAAATACCTGTATTTGAAAGTAAATCCTCAGATAATGTGTCATCTCAGAAAACCTGCACATGTGGTGGTATCAGACAAACAGGAGTAAGGGAGCTTTTGAGGGATCAGAATCAGGGGTGGGAGAAGGGACAGGGACTGCAAGGAAACAGGGTGCTTAAGAGGAACTTACACCTTATACAACCACTCAACACATATGTGAAACTGCTCTGCTGAATCTCTGTGGGGAAAAAAGGAATCAAAAAGCCAAGCGAAAACTGATAACCTGTGTGAAACACACCTGAAAACACAGTCATTAATTGTGATCCACAGTCCCTAAAACAAATGGCAGTGGGAACACAAGTGGATGCAGTGCTCTAAGCCACTTCATCGCATAGAACTTTACCAGAGAGATCCCTCTCAAATGAGCATTTATTCCAAAGGGGAGATAACTTCTGAGCCGATCACCATTCGTCCAACATCACCTTGAACAGTTTGCCAGGCTGGAGCTACGCTACAAGACACCATAAAGGGCTCTAATGAGGACTTGACTCACAAAGCAGCATTGATGTACAGACCTACTTTACAAGTCGTTACTGTAGTTATTTCACAATGCCCAGCCTGTGAGATGTAATATCAGGTGGTCTACACCTGTTCTGCAGGGCTTCGGGCTGTCAAGGTCAGGTATCTTGAGCTGGTTGTAACCTGAACTCTGGCAGAGTTCAGACAAATGCAGTTAAATAGAGAAGAGAAAGCTTTAGTGTCTCCCGAGTATCCTATTCCAATAGAAAGCAAAGGGAAACAGAAAGAAAGTTTGTGTTAGTAACACAAGCTTGGCTCTGTCTTTTTTCCTTCCCTCTCCTGTCCCTAAACCCACAGGCATTGTTAGATGTCTAATTTTAGTTTCAGATAGCAGATATCTTTTTTATAGCTTCTCCAAACAAAATGAAATAATAAAGGGGGGGGTTCTTAAAATTTTAAGGGGCAGAAGAGAATCTGTTGAATCTCTTGCTGTTATTGTTAATTACTGACACTAAACAGATTTAATTAGAACCAACCAAACAGAAAAACATACGTAATCTATGCCTTTGGCATAGTGTGAGACATGGAAAGGGCAATGAAGCAACCCCCTGAAGGACAATTTCATTAATGTTATTTTAAGAGGACTAGTCAGACCAGGATTCAGCAAGGATATTTCTAGTAACTGATATATGATCATTTTTATGAAGGATAAGCTTTAAAAACCACATTACATTTTGACATAGTAGAATGCCTTGTCACGATACATGAAAATCTTGTTATGTGTGCACGAGAGGTTTCCTATTGTGATTAAATGGGCAACACTAATTTTGCCATTTCCCAACTCTCACATGCATGTGTTCTTACGTTTTATTTTGTGAAAGCAAGAAGTAGGGGCGGGAGCTAACAAAAATGAGCTCTGTCAAAGCATTACTATCAAAGACACCTGTAAAACGGGAGCTAACAAAAATGAGCTCTGTCAAAGCATTACTATCAAAGACACCTGTAAAACTGTAACATCTAACCAAGAATCTAAGCACAATACGAGGCTGCTATCTTCCACGTGGACTGATTTGTCCTTGGCAGATATTTGCAGAAGGAAAGAGTCTCCCTGGTAGTTCTGACCAGGAACACTTCAAAAGTGTGTGGCCTGTCTCTCTTCCACCCCCATGCTCTTCAACCCATTCTTCTCCCTATTTCTTTTCCTGATGGGAAAAAATGAAGATATATTGTGATAAGCGTGGGACCTTTTATTGGTAAAACTTTAGTCCCCGCTGATTGGAAGGGTGGCTTAAAACATACATGGGCGTCCATAGCTTTGGTTTCAGGAATGACTTTTCTTAGCTTTAATAAAATCTTCCACCACTTAGTCACTGTAGACCTTTACAAATGCCCACAAGACCAGCTGCACGTACTCAGTACAGTTAGCCACTAAATTTTATACCCCTCTTTTCCTGTAAGGCTGAATTGTCAATGTAGGTCTGAACAGCAGAGGTACTGAACCACCAGAGCTGAAATGGAAATCAGTGAAAGCTGTGCTCTCAGCACTTGAAGTGCTATACAGCATTAAGTACTCTGAAAGTCAGGTTCCAGGTATTCAGAATGGGGCACCTAAAATCAGATTATCTGTACAACAAAATGAAAACATATTATGAAAATACACATTTGTAAAACATTTTGAAATTACAGCAATTAACGTAATGGTAAAGCCAATGAAAGAGTCAACCCTTCTTTGAAAATTGATTTGAATGTTGCAACTAGAACATAGGATGACTGTAAAAGTCCTGTGGAAAACCTCTAAGATGATGCAAACACAGAAAGGAACCAAAGTGCTCTTGCAAGGCCACCATCAATTACAGGCATTCTTAGTTTGTGAACTCTTGAATTTACACCCTTAGTAAGTTTTTCCTTTTTTTAACATGCATGTGTGTAGAAATAGTATCATACACAGGTCTTTCTCAAAATGATCTTTTAAAATATATCTGTACACAGCCCACTTTACTAATGTTTTGACACGTGCGCACATACAGTATGCGCACACGTGAGTGCACATGCGCACATACACACAGAACCATCATTACCTACAGCAGTAAACTATTTTCCCATCTCTCCCCTGCTATGGCTTTGAAGCTAAGCTGCTTATTTTAAAAGAGTTGAACCTACTCCATTTACTCTGGAAGCTTATTAGAAAGAGCAATTTTACACCACAACTGTTAGAGGGATAATTGCTTTAAGAAACCAACCAAAACAAAAAATAGGTTTGCCTTTTTCTGAAGGCCACAAAATGTTCAACCCTCTGTCTACCACCTGAGTATTTCACAAAGTAGAGACCAAACCTGTACTTCAGTAGTTTCATCCCTGTGGGAGAAGCTACTCTGGAGAAGACAGGCAGCCTTTGAGATAACGCTGTCTGAGCCCATTTAGGGCTTTGAACATAAGCAGCCCCATTTAGAGCCGCACCCAGGATGCGACTGGCAGCTGAGAGCAGTGCAGAACACAGGCACGGCACTAAGCATTCTCATCAGTTAGCTCCATGGGGTAAAACCGGCATTTGTTCTCTTCATGTGGCCTCTTAGTCATGCAACAGTGAGCTACAGAGACCATAATTCAGTCCTTCACAAGACGACTATTAACTACAGCCAAAGAAGCAGTCAAGAGGAAGGAGTTCGGAATCCCATCAGCAAAACGTATCAGATGTTAACCATCACCATTTGTTAGCAGCTTGCTTTAAATTAAAACTAATAATTTAAAGAAACGGTGCAAGTTTTTCTTAACTACCAACTGCTAGTACCACCTACAAATTTCAAGCATTAGGTCAGTTCCGCAGAGCTTGTGAAAATCAGCTTAAGCTTTTTTAATGCTTAATTTTAGCAATTCCTGTTTACAAGTGTTTTACAGTGTGATTAAGCAAATTGTAAATTCAAGCATAGTTTGAACATACAGAAGTTCCATTTATGAAATGTGACTTGCAAAGCTTTTACATGAAATTAATTGGGAAAACAATAACCATCTAGAACAAGTCAGATAGAAATGTGACTTGCAAAGCTTTTACGTGAAATTAATTGGGAAAACAATAACCATCTAGAACATAGTAATTACATTTTAAAAATGGAACCCTTAGCCAATTCACAGCTATCCAGAATTAGGGAGTTCATAGCTAATATATCTAATATACCACTGGTTTTGATGTTCCTTTTTTTGTTTATTTGTTGGGTTTTTTAAAGGAACAGCCATAAGGCCTGTAAAAAGATGAACCTTTGTAATCCTATCGCTCTTTCAAATTAATGATGCCATACAGGGAACAAAAGAGCAATTATTTCTAGACATTTAACAGACTTAAGGATTTTTAAATCAGCTCTTAATAAGATCATGGATGAACATGTGAATTTCCACACCTCTTCAAAGATAGGTGAGGAGATAGGGAAGCATTTCAGTCAATACAAGCTTTATCAGCAAGCTGAAATGAGAGATCTTTGTCATGACAGAATGGCTTAATTTTTGGCACATGCTTTTACTGCGTACCCATTCACATAAAAATATTCTGCAGAATTCCATTTCAACATAATTTCAAACACTTTTGCCAGCAATTGCTAGAAAAAGTAGTCAAGGGTGATTACGTATGTCCTGTTCAATTCAGATCTATTTACAGCATAATTTTGCAGAATTTCGTGAGATTAGAGTGCATGATAGTAGAAGAAAATAATTTTGGAAATATATGCAAGTATTCCACCTAATAAAGAATATAATCTGAACATTAATGTTACAAGTATACAGAATAGATAGCACCAAAGAGGATTTCCTGGTGGCTTTTAATTAGAGAGTTTGTTAGTAAACACACTGACTAGAAGCATAACTAGGAATTTTGCTCTGTGCCTGCAAGGGCAGAAAGGTCAAGAGCACAAAGCTCCTTTTTTACGAGCAGGAAGAAAGAAGGTTAAAGAAGGCGTCACAAATGGATTTTTTCCCCCTCCTTGCTTTCAAAAAAATAAGGGACTGGAGAAAAGCTTGGTTAACTATTAATCAACACCAAGAATTTTTTTGTGCACGTAAAGAAGCAATTTTATTACAGCAAGTACCCCTACTGTTTTGCCTCTATACTAGAAAATAGTAAATCCCAAGAGCATCTTGAACATTATCAGTTTAAAGAATTCAAAACAAAGGATGAACAGAGTATCAGAATAAGTGCCAGTAAAACAAATGATAAAGATCTTTTGTTTTTAAAAGCACACAGACCTTCTTGCAGAATGTTTCTTTCACTGACAGACTGCTTTCCCAACATGACATACTGTTTCCATGAGCACTAATTCAAAACTATTGATGTATCTCATACGTCTCCACTTCTTCTTAGAGCTCATTTAAACAAAGCCTTGACAAAGCAATCCAAGAAGGTCTCCAGAAAAAAAATTACAGGAGTGCTTACAATAGATTCAAGAGTCAAGCAAACAGATAAACAGATAATATGGGAGAGCCTATTATACTGCATGGTTCAAAAGCTTAAAACCCCTCCTCATTAAGATTTCATTTTTAATCATTAAAATACCCTGTATCCTTATCATAATAAGGTTCTTATATCTTTGTAATGCCACATTTCAAAGCAGTGAGTTCCCCAGACCAGGCTTTGGGTGTGAATAGGCTGAGTTTCCTTTCTGTTAGACTTCACAAAGTTCTGGAGGTGTTCCTTCCAGCCACTCCACTCCTCTCCTCTCCTCTAATTAGCCCTTTAGTGTTATTTCACAGCCTCTTAAAATATAAT
The DNA here is from genome assembly GCF_000699105.1 of Pygoscelis adeliae. Taxonomy (NCBI): domain Eukaryota; kingdom Metazoa; phylum Chordata; class Aves; order Sphenisciformes; family Spheniscidae; genus Pygoscelis; species Pygoscelis adeliae. Next base: position 8,224,727 of record NW_008824283.1, on the reverse strand, counting down.
CTGTTGAAAAATATTTTTAAAAAATCATAAAACCCAAGGATTAAAAGACAAGGAAAATAATCCCTGGATGAGACTGTCTTTATTTCCTTTATTATAGATGGTTGGGTGCCGGAGCATTTGCCATTACAGAAGAGGCAGATGGACCTGGGCTTCTTCAAGGCTGGAAAAGAGAAAATTCTGAGGGAGCTAAGCACAGCCTACCAATACCTGCAAGATGGTTATTGAGAAAACAGCCAGGCTCTTCACTGAATTGCACAGTGTGAAAACAAGAGGCAATGCTCATAAACTGGAACAGGAGAGGTTCAGACTTGATATAAGGAAGAAAAAAAAAAAACAAAAATTACCTGGAGGACAACTAAGCCCTAGAACAGGCTGTCCAGAGATGTTGTGGAACCTAAGTCCTTGGGAGGTTTTCAAAACCCAGCTAGACAAAAAGCCTTGAGCAACCTAGTCTGAACCGAGAGTTCACCAGAGGCCCTTTCCAACCTAATGGTTCTGTTTGGAAATTTTTAGGCAAACATTTACCTTTAAATTTTAATGTTGCAGTTGCAATGGAAAGAGCAGTTGGCCTTAAGTCATCACACTGATGGCCATAAGCTAACTTGTGAGCAGCAGCAAATACAGAAGTGAGGAATTTTCTTTTTATAGAAATACAGTGATTAATCATCATCTATATATGATAAAAAAAAGGCTGTCCCTTAAAACCCAAGTCTTAGAAGCTGTCAGTATTTATTAGGTTTTATCTTTTCTTAAGGTGGCATCTTCCCATGGGCATGAGTTCATGCACATGCATACAGTATTATTATCTCTTTACGGAATAAGTGCTATTGTTATGTGTTATTTAAATGAAAATACAAAAGTCATTACATATTTACGTATGGATATTTTGGAATAAAACTGTTTACAGGATTGGTGCTTTGTCTGGCTAACAGAGAATAAAGATTTTTCCTGGCAAACTGATCAAAAAATTGCACACTGCTATTCATAATTTATGTAGATAATTTATAATTTGATCATTTATACAGTCTTTAAAAGTACAGTTTATATCAAATAGAGTGCAAATCATTATCTATAAAAAGTCTGCCCCTCTCCTTTTTTTTTTTTAAATAATATAAGCAGTTACCTTACTTGAATCCTTGTGGTTTTTTCTACTATTATTTTATATGCACAGATGATAGCAATGTACTGAAGAATTTCCAAACAAACTTCCAAACATTGTGCTGAATTATAATATGGGAAAGCAACCAAACATACCAAAGAACTAAAAGTCACTAAAAATCTGTAAGAGTCAGAACCCACTCCTGATGTAGTAACTCCTTTCGCGCCGTCTGATTTAGCTGCCTGCTGTGCAGTACCAAACATAAATGCATCCATCTTGTTTCCAAGCCTGTACCTTAACAGGGAGAAGACCAACTTGAAAACAGTCAACTTCAACTGAAGATGGGATGGCACCATATCATACCCAAAGGACAGCAAGTAGGAGTAGATTGGACATAATGGGGAACGCATCTAGGAAGACTCTGACGTATTCAGAACTCCTGAATTATGTAGATACTTTATCAAAAAGATCAATATTGACTAGTTTGATAAGGTTTTCCTCATCTGAACAATTAAATACTTTAATTGACTCACAGAAGTGCTGCTGTTTGACAGACCCAACTCTCTAAAGTATTATGTAGAGTCATACTATAAAAACCAGGTCACTCTCTCTTCTCAGTAATTACGGAATGCATGTTCCACCAGAACAGCCAGTCTGTACCAGCATCACAAAAATATTATTTGTTAAAAGCAGAAATTATGCCAATGTATTCTGACTTTGCCAGATGAAGGTTCAATTTATGGGTCGTATCCAGAAGTGGTTCATAAAAAATACCTTGATTTCTGCCCCCGCCAAGAGGAGGAGGCTTCATTACAAAGATACAACTCTGCAGATGACTCCCTATTCAAGGACACTTTATTTTGGTGTTCTTGATGCCAATTTTTGTAGCATAAAAAGGCTACATCTTCTCCCAAGTTTCTTCTAAAATATTATGTATTATGTTTACTTCCGGTAATATGGTATAGCATATTTTAGCTGTACCAGATGAATGTAGTAATACAATTTATGTTCTAGGCATCCCTTGGGAGCCCAGTAAAACTTGTCTTGAAAACTTTTTAATGAAAATGTAAAGACAAACCCTTAAAATACACAGGTCTTAGTTTAAGACAACTTGATGAGGTCTGTAGCGCAGAAGTTACGAAAATCTAGTCATATTTGTGACTAAAACCTGTTCTGTCTTGTGACATCTTTCCAATTGCACTTGAAATATTAGTTACTAGTTCTCATGATTTCATCAAAAGACTCATGCAACTTAGCCTGTTCCTTACAGTCCCAATTCCTGAGTTGTGCAACAGAGTTTAAGGATTTCTGTTTGTTCATTTTAAAGTGGGAGTTTTTTAGCCTTTAAAGTTCAAGTAAATAAAAAATAAAAATCAAACCCCAGGAATTCTAAAAGGCTTGGGGCTTTAAGGAGGAAATTAAAGAATTCCAACTCATTATTTTCTGAGGGGAAAAAAGGGTTTTCTAAAGCCTGACCCAATTTCAAATGCTTGGATTTTATACTACTGCTTTGCTTCATTTCAGATTTATCATTCCCATAGTAACCATTACATAATTTCTACTTTTTAACAGCTACAGGTTTTCTAGGGATGCTTAGGATATGCAGGCTCTATATACATTTTACACCAATATTGTAAGTGCTAGGTAGGAAAATGAAAAAGAAAAAAAACCCCAAACACACTATCCTACTATCAACATTCTTGTTCCTACAAACATTAAGCTATTTTTAAACACCAGTCAAATCCTACCCAAAAAGGGCAGTATTACTAGCGATTATCATTACAATACTTTCCCAGTATCTAACTAACCAAGGCCAAAACACACTACATTACAAAAACCAAGCTTACTGCACCCTGTCTTCTAATCACATGCAGTAAATTCACAGACTTTCAAGCAATTTACTTAATGTAGCATACAAAATAAAAGCAGAATACAAAGGGGAAAAAAAGAAATGCACCATTCTTCAAAAATCATTAAGCATTCAAGAAACAGTTTTTATATTAAACCTCTCCTGAACTTAATCTTAGCTAGTTTTTCACTCTCTGATTTCCTCAGACATAGACCAGGCAGCCCTTTATTGTATCCAAAGGATTTAAAGAATCAGGAAATAATCATCAAGAGGATAGAATATTTACAGCACAGGTGGTAGATCTATTGTGTTACGTTAACCCAAAGGTATGAAAGCCACCACCTAGAAAGCAAAAGATAAGGATTTGCATGCCTTCATAGATTTTTTTTTTTTTTTAACAGTATGAGCATTAATCTTCCTTCTTGGTAGGGAGAGCAAGAACAAAGAGGAGCAGCACAGGAATAAACAAGCAAATCAACTACTTTTCTAAGAAGAAACCATCTAGTGAGTGAAAGGTGATGGCATAACTTAGACTTTTTTTCTGCTTCCACGTAGAAGGGAGAATTATACAAGATTTCTAAAAGTCCCTTCTATCTACATGTTTATGATTCTGTGTTTAATACAGCTTCAGGCAGCTATAATCACCAAAGACACCCACAGTATGCAAGATGTCATGAGACCTAAGAAACAGAATGTTTCTATTCTTCTGATGAGATAGCAATATCCTAAAAAATATTTTCACCATTCTTCCTAAAATGGAAGAAAAAGAAGCCTCAACCAGTCATCCATGGTATGACAATTTTTGACTTATCGTAAGATATGACATTTGTTTTGGGCACATCTGTTAGGTTGGCACATATAAGTACTTCTATTGCAAAGTGACTTCTGTCTAATCTTCCTTTGGAAAGTACATTTACATAATTGTATGAAGTTTGTATAAAGATACTGCTTCCCAACTAATGTTCATAGGGTAGCCCACCAACATTATGTAACAGTGAAATAATACTATTTAATAATGAAATTGTGAGTCAACTTGTCACATTTTTCTTGCTCGTACTGGAGAACTGTTGAATCAGGCAAAGTCATAGAAAGTCATCAAAAGAGACTAAAAAAAGAAAAAAGCATTTTGCTAGAAAAATAAAAAATCAGTTGTTCCCTGCCTCCCTGATACTTTTGAGTCCAAATATCCTTGAATATCCTTTCCCATAACCGTAATAAGTTTGACTCATCAATCGTACCCTACATCAGAGTAGTATGTAGGAATCTACATCCAGTTTTGCTACGAAAGAGCACTTCCAACAGCAAGTAGAGCATCTGTTCTGCATTGACTTTGAGTGTACAAAGTACATGCCCAGACCGTGCACACCACCAAAATTTCCAGCAAGCTACAGCTCACACCAGAAAACTACCTGTCCCACTAGCCGAGAGCTGCAAGCAAACTAGTTTACAGCAGCGTCGCCCACGTGGAGCTGTGGGCCACCACGGTTACCTGCATTCAGAAAGAGCTCAGGCAGGCTGAAACAAAAAGTCAGGTATTCCCTGTGGTTACAAGTATTAAATTTTGTATTTTCTGTTTGGAAACTGTGGCTGTCATAATCTTTCAGCAAGACAGACTCAGGGCCCAAACTCCTGCACAAACACTGAAACTCTTACATTGCAAGGCAATCGTTGAGCCAAGAGTTAGTTACATTTCCAATTGAGGTAAAAGGCATTTATCCCAAACCAAGGTGGTCCTTCTATATTAGATATTACTATATAGACAGCAACATCACAGATACATAGATTTATATTAAAAATATATATATATTCGAAAATTTTCAAAGTTATTTCCTTTCCAGAAAAACTGCATCCTCAAATCCGAAGCATTGTAATCTCTACTCCATCAAGCCTTAAAGGCAGCCCAAATACATCACTCAGTTCAAGATGGAAGAATCTCAACTACAACTCATTGGTTGGGGAATTTCTGGCCACTCCATGTCAACTAGGAAATGACTCAGCCATGCTGAACAGAGTGGTCCTCTTGCAACACAGCTACCAAAAAAAATCTGTACACCAATTCATACTCCAACCACTCTCCCTGATACACAGCCTCATCCGGTGAGCAGTCAATCTGTAGATACTTTAGTCCAAAAAAAAATAATTTTAATGTAATATATGGATATTTTCTGTTCTTGTTTTTAATGAAATTTCTGTATTTGTAAAATAGCAGCGCCTAATTAGAGGAGCCAGAATGGCAGAAAGATGTCAAAAAGGTGGCATTAGATGATGATGGGATGCTCACCTTGTAGGATTTGTTAGATATAACCAGTTGACTAAATAACAGATTCTTCATTTAATGCACATGATTCTTTTATTCACAGAGCGGCCACGTGGCTCAGATAACAGCTGTCTTCTTCCCTGCTGAGCTTTTCTGAAATACTGTCTTAGTAATTTAGAAAAGGAAGATTTTTGAAGTTTTCTTTTCCTTTGCCAGCTTGCAATAATAACATAAGCAAAGCTATCTAATAAATACTTCCAACTTAAGAGCTCCATAGATACATGAAGTATGTCATCATTCCTCTTTGGAGAGCAATGAGAACGGGCAAAGGACGATTTTCTGTGTTCTGTAGAGTCCAAAATTAACTTTGGTATGAAAGTAGGGCTAGTTTTGACTAATATATTAAGACTAAGGAAGTTACAAAACTGGTGTTCCTTGAAAACAGCTCCCAGTTTAGATGTTGCAAGAGGAGAAAGGATATAGTATTGACTTTGTTATGTATCCTTAGAAAGGACAGGCTTTTACTGTTCCTGTTTACAGTAAGTGAAGTTCCCTCTCTGCACATACTATCCTCTCTTCAGAGAGAGGGGACACATAATGTATTAGTTTGCTTTAAAACTGTTTTTGCAGTACTGTGTGATGATGGTAACACTGATAATGAAAGTAAGTGGGGGGCACTTACAGTATTAGATGAGATCTAGTATTTATTGTATTATTTTAGTTGGCCTGAGAGTTTAAGCCTGCTCTTTTCTCACTCAAAGTAGACATCATAATTTCTCTTCTCAGAAGTTCAGTGAGAATATTTATTTCCAAATATAATTTGCTATGAAACAATTGAGATGTTTGTTTTTCCACAGAGGAATTTCTCTCAATCACAAACAAGTCCCTGACCTTCAAGCAAACAGGCACAACGATCCCAGTAATAATCTAAAATTATATTGTGACTTGTTCACAACGGCTACATAAAACAGACATCAAGGGTGGGAAGATGGAAAAACGGGTAGGCCACAGTCACCCCACTGGCTGGTTGGTGGCTCTTCTATGGATGTTGCCCCTGTCATCACGCCATCTCCACTGGCTGGGGAGAGGATACAGATGTAAAATACTGCAACAAACCTGGAATGAATTTCTCAGACACTGGGGCATGCTGACTCCTGTCAGCAGTTAGGGCATGGCAACGCTCTGGGACAAACACAGCACAACTCCTTGGTATTTACTTTGATATCCCACTATGATACTCTCAAGATGGATGAGGCATTAAAGCTATGACTTTTCCAGATCATTCATAACTTTACCTTAAAATGCTTTGTATTCTGTGTTCTGCAAACCTGTACTCACATGTACGTGTTGGCTGCCACTGCTGCAGGGAGAGAAAAGAAGCACACGTATCCCCACCTACAGGGTTCAGCATCCATGTGTGTCTGTATTTTCTGTACTGTTCTTTTATGCTGTGATCAGAGAAAGGAAACATGCCTCCCTGTTTCTGAATGAGGAAAGAAAACCGCGTGAGGAAGCAGCAAGGGCAGCCACCTCCGCAAGGGAAGGCGAGTCAGGAGCTGAGGGTGACCACAACAGAGGCAGGGGCAGTGCCCTCACTGACCAGGGACGCAGTCCCGGCTACGCAAACAGGAAAAGCAGAACAGGTCTGGTGACAGAAACCAGGGTCACCCACAGTCCATGATCACCAAAGTCATCCCACAGTGACGAGGCAGGTCTGAGGCTTGGCCAGGAAGGCAAGCCAGCAGGTCAGGACCAGCGAGGGACATGGCTGGGCACAGGAAGAGCTGCAGCATAGCTCAAGAGGCAAAATGCAAAGGCTCAGCTTAAATGCTGCTCCTGAGAAAAAAGGAGGAACACCTGCAACGAGGCTTCTCATGGCTCTTCACAGCTCTGACACAGCTGTTTTCACAGCCACCTGATCCAACGCTACAGCTGCACCACAGCAGAGCTGGCCTTGGGCATGGAGAGCCCACCCCTACCAGGGGTGTGCATGCAGGGCCCTGGCACAGGGCGCTGTGCTTCGGTACCAGGAAATACCAAAATACTAGAGGGAAAAGTGTGTATTCTTCTATTAAACAGTATGTAGCAACTATCAGAAAATAAAGTGTTACTGAAAAAATCAGATGTCTGAAGTCAAGGTCAAGAACAATCCAGTGTTCAGACATAATGTAAGATACTGAAATATATATGGACTTTGAAAGTTAGCTTGCGAGGGAGCTGCATTGAACTCTACATTTATCTTGAGTTTTCCTGACCTATGAGACAAAATACTAGTCATGTTCTTCAGGAAGAGAAAAACTTCATCCTCCTGAATGAAGAATATTTGGCAATCTCCTCGCTACACTTGTTTCATAACTGATCATGAGACCTACTAACAAACCTGTGTTGTTCATTTTTCAATTAAATGAAGTCTATTATATTTGGGAATCTCCTGGAAAAAACTTGTAATAAAGTCACTGATGGCTTTGTGTGAGAGAATGATAGCCTTTTTAAGCCAATATTGTTTATGAAACTAATACCAATTAGATCCATCAACAGTATCACATAAACAAGACCTTCCTTTAAAAGAAAGGATACCAAGAAGTATTGCAGGAGTTGCTGAAAACAAACATGCACACAACTTTCACATCCGCAAACCAGTCTTGGGTGTCACGTTACTGAGACTCCTGCACTGGCAGACTCATTTTGGGCAGCACAAGTCTCCCCAGCGCACACGTGGGTGCTGTAGCAGCAGTACCCTCGTCCCGTTTGTACTTTGTCCTTCATACGGGCCTCTGACTCTCTTTAAAGGAACTAAGCTGTTTTAGCCAACACCATAGCTCAATTCCTTCTAGCCATCTGACCATCCTATGCTTCCAGTGACACTCTGTGAGTCAGACAGTAGTCTGTGCAGCCAGGGCAACACTTCTGCCTCCTCCCTGAAACCTCCCTGCACCGTCCCTGACACCTCATCTCCGTATGCAATGTCAGCGTGGGCGTTCCAAGCTATTAAAATATTTCAGGACTCCCATGCGTGAGGCTCTCTCTCTCCTCTCTGAACCTGGAAAACAACGAAACTTTCTTTCCATCAAATACTTGGAGAAGATAATGCAGACGAATAAATACACAGCTAAAATAACCCTGACTTAGAGCATTCGAGGAGCAATAAAAAGGATTGATTTACACACATGGATTTGGTCTTTTTTACATAAATTCTTTCATTACAGCAACATGAACAAACAAATCACCAAAGTGCTCCAAACAGCGTATGCTTAGGCTGGTTTAACAAAATGAGCATCTAAGAAAACATTACTAATATCTGGGAAATACATAAAAATCTTTGCTTATCTTGAAGCCTTCTCATTTTCAAACTGAATTATCGATATAGGCATATATATGAGCAAATGTTTTATAACACATTGCTTGTTGTTGAGCAGCTGTCCTCCTATAAGAAATACAAAATAACCTCAGGTATGTAAAGTCTATACAAATAATCACGGGCAAACATGTATTGTGAACACCCCACGGGGGGGGGGGGGAAAGGATGCATACAACAAACTGAGAAAGATCTAGGATACACAAAGAGCTATTAGTTTATGTAGAAACTGTCCAGTCTCATATGTCTGGAAAACATTTCATCACCAGCTTTACTGCAAGTAAACAGTGATACAATCTAAACCAGAAAATGAAATATATCCAACTGTCTAATGACAATGGTTGCCTAACAGTCTTTTTAAGATCATTCAGTTAAATTTGAAACTGGCCACATTATGGTAGTACACGTTGGGTATTTTAAACATTACAATCCATAAGACTCGTTAAGTAACAACAAACTTTATGCAACATTAGGTTCAGTGATTTGAAGTCTCTTCTAAAACTTGTGATCAGTCACAAGGCTCTATGACTCTTGCGATTATCATTTCAATTAAAGGGAAACTGTTTTTTTTTCCCCAGATATTCACATATCCAGAATGAGCACATATCTATTTACCATAGCTTAACAAAAAGCTACCAAGTCTCACTTTACTTTTTTCTTGTGCAACACACACTAATTCCTGATGTTGTTTTACATGTGTGCGAACCAAACAATACAATTCCGCGCTAACAGGAAACACCAATGTATCCACTATGCCTTCTTTTTGTCTGCTCTTTCACCATGACAAAAATAAATATAAATACATACATACACACATATGCGTTTTTGTTTGCTATGCACAATAAAACATGAGCTTTGTATTAAAAAAAACCAACAAATAAACCTTAGAATGATTTGCAAAGTTTAAATAGGATCACTCATTGAAGACAGATATGAAATCACTGGAATGAAAACCATGTCATCCATTTACCAAACATACAAATACAAGGTTATGCACAGAAACTAAGAACAAGAGGTTTATTACCAGTGATCCAAGTTCCTCAAGACCTGTAACCCAAAGTTTCAGTACAGAAGGGCGCTAGAGTTTGGAAAGTCTGTTTCTAGCTTTAACAGTACTCTGAGAAGGAGCTCATGACTTTGTCTTTCATGTTGTGCTGCCACATCAATGCTCTGCTCTGAGCACTAACCTCCCCATGCCCTCAGTACTTCTCAACCTGCAATTCAAAACAAGTGCTAGTAGATTAAAGACAAGACAGAAAGAATGTACCCATACCTGTGGATTACATTTTCAAGTAACTACAGCTACTACTAAGAATTTCTTTTTCTGTGTTTGGGTGGCTGTTTGCATATGTAGATTTCCCAGAGAGGTTGTGGGATCTCCGACCTTGGATGCAATCAAAACTTGACTGGACAAGGTCCTTATCAACCTCATTTAACTTGAAGTTAGCACTGTCTTCATGCTGGTCATCTGGTCCACCCCAGATGACCAGAGGTCCCTTCTAACTATATTATTCTACAATTCAATAACATTAGAACTTTGGTCAATTTCAAGCCTCGTCTTACAAATTTACAGTCATTAAAGAGCAGACTGCAAAGGCCTTCATACATGCGAGGATCCAGAGTCCAGCACAGTCCTTAGGAAACAGCATTATTGCCAGAGTTTTCAGCAATGCCACGCAGCTTAAGGAAGTTACAGAGCTCCTGGCGGCCATGCTGAACAAGTCAGTGCTTGGAAACCTTCCCAACATCAACTCTAATGCAGCTAAGGCTCTGATGAAGTAAATGGAAATCAAAGCTAGCACAACCACAGCTAATATAAATCAGTCTTGGCACAACATGTTAGCCACGTCAAAAGGATTTGAGTAGGGATGGCCAACCCCCGCAGTTACTCCACAGTGGAGACAAAAGTCTGAGAGATAATATGAAGGGCTTAGACCTGTGAATGTTAAAAGACAATTTTTCACATTCAGAGCAAGTAATAAAGCTCATAAACTTTGTGCATCCAGAAGAAAACCACATGTAAATTGTCTGTATAGAAACAGTTGGCATAGGATTGTCAATGTCTCTTCATAAATAACGCTGTGGTTAACAGGAAGACCAACTTCATAGAAAGACACACCAGTAAATACGTTGCCAAAGGTACAAATTCAATAGGGTATTGTATTGTTCAGTGTCTCATGATACAGGAACCAGGTTGTTCAGCATCTTATGACCCAACAGTGTTCTCTGCAGGCTGGAAAAGGACAACGCTTGTTTTTCTTGACCCTAGAAATCTTGGCAGACATTCTTAAGTCAGTCACTGTAATGGAAGAAGCTGAGGAAATCAGAGAATCTGTGTAGTAATCACATCTGTAAAAGGGACTGCAGCAGCATGAGTTATTCCTCCACCTCAGTGTCAAGAGGACGCAGTGCCATGCAGCAGGAGTCATGGAGGTCAGATGCCAAGAACATACGATAGACAGAAGGTATTAAGAGGGACATGGCATCCATAAAAGTTAACCGTACATTCAGGATCCTGACTCTGTAGCTGTAGGTGTTATCAGAGAGTGCAATGGCAGCAGCTGCTAGGCTTAGGGCAGCCAGAATTTAGCAGAACTTGTGGCTGAGGACAACCGTTTGCTGTATCCATTCATATCTGTTTCTTTTGCTCAGAATTTTTTGCTCAGGACACCCTCGTGAGACCTGCAGGTGAAATCCTGCACTAGGATGCTGAGGACCCCTGCGATTTGCAGCCCCTAGGGCCACGGCAGAAGTGGGTCAAGCCAGGGACAACAGTGGAAGTAGTCTGGAACACCAATGGGACCAACATGGTCTAAAAAGCCAACCATCACCCTTACAAGGAGGGATTCTGCAGATGTGGGTTTTGCTCCCTCTGTTTGTGAGACTTGAAACCACTGACAACTCTATGCTTAGTTACTGGATCTCTCCAGAGAGAGACCTCTCCAGAGCAGCAGAGGTACTCAGAGTGTGGGTGGATGACAAGAAGTATGCTTTGAGGAGGCTGTTCTCAGGAGGTAGATTGCTGTCTAGTAGCAGTTTAAAGGAAAGCAGAAAAAAGGCAGACTAGGATCCTCATTCACTGAGGAGCTAGAGAGGCTGGCACTATGAGGTGACAGGCAAAGTAATTAGAAAATAATTATTTTAAGGGAGAAAGGGATGCAAAAGAGTAGTAGAAGCGAGTCAAGATCATTCCAAGAGAATGAATCATAAAAAAGTAAATGCAGAAAAGAACACATCCATAATACACAGTTCCTGTTACGCTGGGTGATTCAGAGGGATGGACATGCTCTTAACTAGATCTTCTGCACATCACAGGGAGCCACGACAAAGCAGCCTGGATGAGCACTGTAAGAATCTCTGGTCCTGTGTGCCGGTGGCGCGCAATAATCCAGGTCCTAAATGAACATGGGAACTATCACTGGGAGACAAAGTATCATTTCTCATTCAAATTTATGTATCAGTGTAAATGTAATTACACATATAGTTGCTTTGGCTATGGGATTGGGACTATAAAAACAATTTTTGAGGAAAACAATACTCTGCTTTGTTGTTTCTGTACAACTGATGTTAGAAGGGCTTTTTATTTCAAAGTCTAACAATTCTCAGTTTCATTGCATCAAAGCCACAGAGGTTGTAACTATCATAAAGCCTGAAGCAGCTGATGTTCTTTTTCCCTGTGTAATGGCTATAGGAACAAAGCACAGCAATCAACACTTTTCTGTCTTCTATTCAGAAAGCTTTTTTGAAAACTTGCTTTCACAGTCACTTTATAAAATCTGGAATAAGTCACATCAAACAAAAACCCCAGTGTCACATAAATTCAGCCACTTTTGGTATTTTTTAGTTATATACAACAAAAATACAAATACAATCATTTGTTAATCCATAACCTTCAAGTTTCCATGCCAAGATAGGAAATGCAAGACTGTGTATGTGTATCTGCCGCAGTGCCCGCTGTCTGGTAAAATCCATCTATCTATTCACACAGACATAAGATTGAAGAACCAAGATATTCATACATATACAAGCCATCTTTTTCAAAAACAAAAGGATGAGCCTCTGACAGGAAAGTGCTTGGAATCTCATTAATTTGACACTTTGTGTTTCAATACGACATTTGAAATGCTAGAATACCGAAACGCTGTCTTGTACTGTAAATCCACAGTGAGGTTCAGGCTGGTTTTAATGATTACGTCTTCGTTCATGATACATCTGCTGAAAAATGATACCAGTCCTCTGAAGCAGATTTCGTGAAATGAAATTCTATTTTTAGCACCACTAGCTTGCTCACTTCTAACAGATTTTTTTTCCTTAAAGTTCTCTGCCCTAGTACTTATTACTAGAGTATTACCACACCGTGAAGCTAAACATTATTTCATCCACATTTTAATGATGATATACCTCATTTGTTTCACTGCCTTTTCAAATGCTGCAGTAAAGGAAGATTTCTTTATTCTGTATTAGTTTTTGATGCACATTTCCCTTATTACTGGAATAGTTTCCCTTTTCTCGTACCTAAATATGACTCCTACTTCAAATCCCCCCAAGTTTGCTTTTTTCTTCTATGAAACCATTCATTTTGATTTTTTCCCAAACATTCTACATTACTTTTGAAATGCTTTCTTTGTCTGAAATGCATACAAGTAATTTAGGGGTAAGTTTGTCTTCTGTGTAGGAACAAAGCTCAGTCTATCTACTGCCAGCAAGTGAACAATAGAAAGTAAAGTCTGCTTTTGTACTAGCATGGCAACATCTACATGTATAACCCTGAAAGATAAGAGACTTATTTTGAAAGAGAATGAGTTACTACTTCTATAGAATTTTAAAGTATTTAAGAAATCTACACAGAAAAAAGGGATAGCCTAGCCTGAAAGTAAATTCCTAGTATCTTGATGAAATGTCTCTCAAGGGAATTAGTATTTTCTTGGCAGCAAAGTAATGGGTTTGTTATTTTGGGTAGTATTTAAAATCTGAAGAAAGATTTTTGGTTTTGTGATTAAGGCTTAAATAATCTAGATTCTATGCTGGCTCCGCCATGCAGCCAACTGTCACACTGAGCAATTCGCCTGATGTCTTCAAACTTAATTTTTTCTTTCTATAAAATAAGAACAGCATTTATTTTCTCCTACCAAACATTCATCTTGCCTACTTTAGTGTCCATATAATTAAGTCACTGGGACAACTCATAGAACCTCAAGTTCATCACACACCTCATTTACTGCTGGTCTAGCTTTTAAACTGTAAAGTCTGCTACTATATTTGCATATATAAGTAGCATAACAAGACACAGAAATCTACTGGAGGATCTGAGAGTTGAAAGCAGACAACACTCCAGAAAGTTGGAAGTCCAGGGATTAAAAAAATCTTAACTTTTAAACAAACATTTTCCTCGTGTAAGAGAATGAAGTACTTTAAATTGAAATTTGCTATAATCCCTCTAAGTAAGTGGTAAAACTCTCTCCATCACAATGGCATGTTTTTCTCCCTTTCTCTCATTTAACACTTCTTACCTAAGTTTTTCGATTAGCTTTTTGGTTAACAGAGAGTAATGAGTCCGAAACATGAAAAACAAATCGTATTCCAATACATTTTCCTAGTGTCAATGCTTTAAATGTTACAGGCATAAACATGCAGCTGACTCTCCATGAGCATGTGGTGTTACTGTTCAAATGTCCTGTGCGATAAAAGCACCAGACTCTGCATAAAGCAAGCCAGGTTCAGCACTAGCTCTGTCTACCAGATCTGCATAAAAAGCTAACTAAGAGCTGACAAAAGTAAAAAGGCAAAATTTTGAAGAAAAATATATTACAATAAAAAGCCTGTTTATTAAATAAAATCATAGAAGTCCTCAAGTACATTAAGTTGGACAACGAAAGCTAAAAGCATTATGAAAAAGTAATGCTGAGTTATGAACACATCCTAGCTGAAGAACATTATTTCTGTTAGTGTATAGACAGATAAAAAAAGAAAGAAGGGAAAAGAACTACTTGTTGCATGCCTTACTAGTTGTAGGTTTAAAGCAAACTCCAATAGCAAACAATACAAAGGGTTATAAACAAGAGCAGCTCTTTGGAAAATTACAAGGCAAAAAGGTGGCCAAGGACCAGAGATGACAATTACTTCACTGTTTTCATGCAGTTGCAACTGTATTTATTTTCTCTATGCCAACTAAATGAAACATTTGTGGAAGACCTAGGAATTGCACGGAGCTTTCACTCCAAGAATAAAAGTGCAATACTCAAATATTCAAGCACAAGCAACATGCTCAGAAAAACAAATGTAATCTGACATGCTACAAAGTATGTTCAAAGGAAAGTATTGATTCACAATCACCAAATGGTGAAGGAGTTAGAAATACATAGTTCAGAAGAATATACGCACATTTTTCTCATCTATGTTCTCTGAAAAGTTTCTAAGAGCTTTGCTCCAAAGCAAACAGAACGCACAGCACAAGGAATGGCACATCTTCCTAAACGAACAAACCAGATGGAGTAACTTGTTTACTCTGCAGTGAGCGTCTGCTCCAGACCTACAATAGCAGGAAGAAGATAGTCTGAATGTGCAGGCCAGGGATGAAGAGAAAAGCAACATATAGCAACTCCAAAACCACGATGCAGCCAGAGAAGAGTCTTTCAAAAAAACTTTGAAGAAATATTTTACATCATTGCCAAGAAAGGATTAGGTGGCAGGCAGTTTCCATTAGCCAAGACAACCCAACCAAAAAACCACAAAGCCCGAATTATCATCTTGGCAACAGAGAAGAGAGGGGTGCTTTTAGCAGACGGCAATTAAGGATTTGGCAAGCATCTGGAGGAAAGGAAAGAATGTGAGTCAAAGATAATGCTAATATCACAAGTCCAGATAACAGAGAAAGATAAAGACACAATGAGAAATACATAGCAGAGAAATAATGAATTCAGATAGCAGTACAACAGCCACTAGGACCAACAGAAGAAACAAGCAGAAGTGCAGGGAGCTGTGAAAGAACACATTTGGAGCAGAGCGCCATCTCTGCAACGCTGAGAGTCATCAAATATTGGGCAGAGGCAGTAGCACACCCCCACAAAAGCGGATTATTAACTTTTTGGTTAGGAAGAAACAGAAATAAAGGAAGTTAATGAATGAACTATAAAAGATTTTGAAAGAAAACAGGAGAGGAAGGCTTGGAAGTAAAGGTACAGTACAGATGAGAAGTGGTGACAGGAGACTCGGACAAGTGTGTTTCAGGCTTAGGGACGAATATGTGGAAGAGAAAAACTGTCAGTTTAACAGAATACCCCTACCTTCTTAAATGAAGCAGGTGTTAATCTACTAAGTGTGAACAGCTTGCCTTGTCCTAGTTAATTATTTAACCTTCACTTCTTGCTGAGGGTGAAGTACTAAAAGCATTACAGGTGCTTCATAATTACTACTGGTTAATAAAAGAAAGGGACATGATGAAATACACATTTAGAATTCAGTCACCCCTTTGTTTTATCTGTATGTTTAATTTACCCTCCGTATTTCCTTCTGGTAAATAAAAGTATTTTACTTCACCTGCTACAGCACAGCAACACTAAATGATAATCGAAGAGTTCAGCACCGAACATCTGTTAGTGTCTTTCCTTCACGCCATTAAGGAGGGATCTTGCAGCTTGCTTTGTTTTCCCACGACTGACATTACAAACATGTAAGTGGCAGACAAAATTAAACAGTTTAAGATGAAAATTTTCACACTGGTAGGTCATGGGGAGCACAGAAACTTACCAGTTGCTGAAAAGTTCACTTTGGAACAAAAGCTTAAATGAGTTGCACTGTGTCAAGTCAAACAAAAGAAAGTACAAAACTAACAAAAACTCCTTTTTGCCCCAGTGAGCCCCAAGACTGCTTCAGTATCCTCTCTACCAAAGAAAGCACACAATGCCCACACTCTCACGACTCAACTGCAAATCTTGCTTTGTTTAACGTCTGAACTTCTCAGGTCAAGTGATTTAGATAAAAAGCTACATGTTAGTGTTCATGTGAAGAAAAACATGTAGTCATAGAACTGCAAAGAAAAAAAAAAGTACTTGAGTATGTATTAACCAAAACCTAGAAAATAACCTAAAAAACCATATTCAACAGTTTGTTTTCTGCTGATCTCACTGTATGCTAGAATAAGCCTTATGATTTTTGAATGCTCAAAGACAGCGTTACTGGGAATTTCTGAACTGGCCACCATGACCTGCCCTGTTGTTAACCTACTGAAAATGCATATCTGACTAAAATTCCAATTAAGCTTACTCTTAGTATTTTCCCTGAGTAACCTTTGGAAATCCTGTGAGGGGACACCACATCTCTCCTCCCTTCTCTTGCAATAATGAAGCTTCTGCATGTTTACAACCAGAGGACAGCAGCTCTTCTTGCTCCCAGCAGACAAGATAGCAGAAGGCAGCAGGAGAAATTAAAGGCTAAACCAAGATTAACCACACTGTCTACTTGTTCATAAAAATTCCACATGTTCATCTGCATTAGGTCAGCAAAAGCTGCATTAAAAAAAAGCCTTTCATAATATTATTTTCCCAAGTATAAATTGCTGGGGGTTCTACACATGTAAAGTGTAAAAGTGGCTAACAAGAATCTATATGTTAAAATGTGATCTACTTCATACAAGAATAGTTTAGATGAACTAGATCAATACTTGGAGGTCTCTTCCAACCTTTAATGATTCTAATGATTCTATGATTCTAAGTTATCACTGAAAAGAAGAGCACAGGTGTCATTAAACAAAGTAGGTGGGAGCACTCTGGATTCACCTCATTCATAAATAACTTTCGCTTTAAATCTCTGCACATTTCGAAAATAAACTTACTGATATTGTTAGTTTTATCTTTCAATCCTTGCCTCATTTTCTTAATGGTTTAATTTAAAACAACATTTGCTTTTAAATTATAAGTTGGGAAACCAGTACCTGGTAACTGAACTGCTGAAGTGAAATGAAGTGTTTAGCTCCTCTGAGTTCCTGTTTTCTTTGACCACTGACCAAATTCAAAACTGATAAGCAAGCAATTAGGTTAGTTGTGTTAAAATTAGCCTAATCCAGTAATGCATGTTATAGTTGAAATAATGCTCCTTAGATATTCAAGGGCCTTTACATTAGAGTCAGAGCGCGCTACTAAACCCAGCCACCCAGAAATAAGAAAAACTGCAGATCAATTAGGAACACACATACACAAAAGGTCTGTTTAAGGAATTTTCTCTCTTAAGGTGACTTAATAACCTAGTAGGACCGTAACATTTTACCAAAAAAGTCAATGTTTGTTCTTCATAAAACACCACTAATACCCGCTTCAGTCAGAGGAAGTTATTCATGTCCTGCAGTGAGATAACTACGATATCAAAAGTAGAACATCTAGAAGGAAAAATGCAGTACAAAACGAATGCAATATTATATTCGGATGCTTAACCAGGTCACCAAAATGCTCCTTGCTCTCCTAAAAAAAAAACGTGCTGAAGTCTGATTTCCCTTAGCTTCCCAAAAATCAAACCACTCACTGAACCTATTCAGTACTCCCAACTTCATCACTGCAAGTGTAAGTGCTACATGGATTGAAGTGGTGCAGGGAAAGAATGGCTGTAAACAACAAGAAATCTTTAAAGATTCAGCTTCTTTGTGTGCTTTTTGTCTGTCATTTAATCTATATTTTATGCACTTTATTCTCATCACCTGTAAATCTTCTGTATACTTTTTACATTGTGGATGTTGGACTTCTGAGTGAATAGAGATATTCAAGAATGGAAGGTTTGGGTTGGTTTTTGTCCCCCATAGATCAAAAAGCCAACACTATCAGGTCAAACTTACCACTAAAATTGAACTTACTGAACTCCAGGGATGTATTTTACCCCAGTTTCAGAATTGCCCTAGGCAAAATCCACCAACAAATAACAAAGAGCTCCCTCCATGCACTCACTCTAAGAACTATTATCTGGTTATTATTCATCCCCAGAAAGCGTACCCCTTGTTTGGATTATGTTTTTACTATTAACTATTTGGTACTTAGCAAAGAGGCAGGAAAACACAGCGTCTCTAACAGAAAATTCAGAACTAGCAGACTTCATAGAAAAACAATATCATACGATCTCAGAAGCCTTTGAGGGATTTAGCAGACCAGAAATTTAGTTACAACTTTTGTAGCTTAAAATTTATTTGCGATAACAAGCAAAAAAAAAAAGTATGAAACATAGCATTCTCATTTCATACTGATACTCTAAATTTGTCTTTTATTATATACAACAAAGAAGGACAATACAAAGGGCCATTAAATTGTAGGCATGCAAACAACATCTAAAGCTTAATTTTTCCCTGCAGTTTGAATGAGCAATCAGATTACTCTCTTGGTCTGAACAGACAGGCAAACATGTCCACTGGCACTGGTCTACTAAAAAAATAGCACCTTAAAGCTAATTGATACAATAGCTATCATATCAATCAGTACATATGATAGCTGCCATTGATATGACAGGTATCTTCTCAAGCACAATATAATAGAATTTATGTAGAAAGGGTTCTGCAAAAACTAAAGACCTGTACAAATTACCTTATTCTCCCAACACTCTGACATCCCTTTCAAAGTCATATAAACTATATTTCCAAATTTTCACATTTAATCTCATCAAAAAACTGGGTAATTCTGTAGTTACCACAGGGTAACTATATAGGGAATATTTTTGCGCTTTGAGATTTAAAAAAACAAAGCAGAAAAACATCAAAAAAACCACCACCACCTAACTTAATGCTCCATGCTCTGCTGTTTGTGCTTTTCACAGGCAAAACATTCCCTGGAGGGATCAAAGTTACTGCAAGACCTAGTTTTCCACCAGCCATTATCTGAAATTGTCAGAAGACCAAGGCTGAAATCTGCCTCTGGACTCTTCCCCAGCTGACTGAAAGGTTTACCAGTGGCATCACTGGAATGAAGATTTCGTCATGAATCCTGTGTGACTGTATGGCGTGTAGATTATTAAAGGCACATCATACTACACTGCAAAATTACAAAGCCTTTACAAGGAACAGTTGAATTCTCTTAGAGACTCTGGACAGATGGCAGGATTTGACTATCACTAAATCAGCTTAGTCAAATACATTATTAGTTCTCCAGCCCAATATTCACTGCGTATTCCTAATGAAATTGCTAAATGAAAAGGGCGATGTGCCAAGCTTATAGCAAGTAAACAACAGAAATCCATTCTCCTCCAAGATCAACCTCCTCCCGATGCGCTGTAAATGCTTATACAAATTACAAAAAACAAAGCTCCTCTTGAAAAAGCGGCTCATTACAAAACACGAAAGATCGAAACCTAAATTCTACTTTTTTGTGTGTTTACTATTGAATCAAGTGTCTGTTAAGCTGTTTCTTTGTGACTATGAAGTAATTCAGGAAAATCAGGATGTCACACTGACTGCCACAGAACCACCACATCAATGAACAAGCATAATGGGCTTTCAGGTATCTAAAATAACAGGTCCCTCACAGGCTGGACGTGCAGCTTCTCTGTGAGATAATTCCATCAGCAAGGGATGAGCGCTTCACTTAGCAAAACTGGCACATAATGCTCAAGCACGACTTAATGCTCGCAAGAGAAGATGCATGATTCCACTTTGATTTCTAGAAGGCAATTCTGAGTTCCTCTTAATTCTCCTCTTAACAGCACAAGGAATCAAAAGCTTTCATAGAATTACCAGATTTGTAACCAAGCATTCACACAGAATTTTATTTTTTCAATGCATAATCAAAACTTGTTTTGATGGAAGTCACAGTCATATTTTGCTAAGAGAAATTATTTTCATAAAAACATTTTTGCCCATCCTCCATACAGCGATGTTTCTTCTCCCTTATCACCATAAGGTTAATGCTCAGGAAGTAGAACAAAGTGATTACCACTGTGCATGACAAGGATTGTTTGCTGCAGCAATTACCCCTCAAATCAGAATGTTACTTTTGTTTACACTCAACAGGGATAAAAAAAAGAATCCTAGATATTAGTATATGCTAAATACACCCATTTTACACTGCTTGAATTTTGAGCAGGTAACACACTTTAATGTAGGTGTGGCACTATTTTTAATGCAAAATTATGACACCTCTTTTGAAATCCTAACATTCTGTGTTATTAAATATATGCTCTCATTTTCATCAGCATGAGAGGTGGTTGATTTTGTTTGCATCAATACAATGAACTAACAAGTATATTCTTATTTGTACCAAAGCAAACACAGTATCCTTATAACCTATATATTTATTTCCCCAAATTATTATCTGAAAGATAGTCAATATTTAAGTTCCCAATGAAAAGGCAAA
This sequence comes from Pygoscelis adeliae, assembly GCF_000699105.1. NCBI lineage: Eukaryota > Metazoa > Chordata > Aves > Sphenisciformes > Spheniscidae > Pygoscelis > Pygoscelis adeliae. The sequence continues at coordinate 8,203,850 of NW_008824283.1, read as the reverse complement.
AAGAAAAAAAGGCAATTTTAGCTCCACAGAAAAATACTATAATTTTCACTGTATGTTAAGATTTTTAATAATTAGAGATACATATAACTGATAGCTCATGAATAGAATTTGCATACAGAGCACACAAACATTTCTACATGTGATTCCTTTTGTGATTTGACATGAGCTGAATGGTCTTGAACAATTTATTCACCATTGTTTGGGACAGGCTATTTAATGCATTTCTGACTTTGAAACAAATGTGAGAGGTTGCATATATCTTCATATTAGCATAAATACTGGTTAACTACAATAATCATATACAACAGGCCTGTGCTCAGTTAGGTGGGCCTTTTCAAATACACAGCAATTAAACCCTCCTACATATCAGTCACTTCGCATTCACAGAATACTTTCTATATGAGTACTAAATGTTTACAAATAAGGCTGGCGTATTTTATATAATCTTCACCACCTCGGTTGAGGTGACTAAGGAGCGCTATCATTATGTACATAAGAGTCATAGGCAGATGCAGATTAAATAAGGTCACCTTATTCCTTACTCCCATCTTCCCATTACAGCTATGGGATCTGGACTCTGAACTTGACACACCACTCATTGCTAGCTTGAAATAAATGGTGTACCAATTCAGGATAATTTACATGTTTTGCAAAAGTGTTACAATTGTTTTTAGTTACGATTTTAAGAGGTTTCCCACATATTCTATACATTCAATCAGGCCACACTCTTTTCCACAGGAATCAAAAAAGTGAGATGGGCTGTCTCTGCTGAATTCCTAGTTCTGAAAAAACACAAACATCATCAAGTCTAAAGCTGCAGCCCCAAAGGAATTCTGGAGGAGGAAAAAGCCACTGACTCCTTCACAGCCTCCTTCAAAATGACAAATATAAACAGAAGAGTCAATATGCTAATGGTCACAGTGCTGCTTATTAGAGACCATTTAAAATGAAGCCTCTGTCTCATGGGAAATTCTAATCTGCTTTTCTTTCCAACTATCAACAAAAAACATTTTGAAAAGATCAAAATTTAAAAAAACCTCTTTCCCAAGGAATATGAAGTATAACATATCCAATTGACTCCCACTAGACATTTTCATTTGAAACAAAAGCACTTTTACTTTCCCAAAATTAAAATATTCTATGTTTTGTTAAAAATATTTTAACAGGGGTTTATTATTATCTGTATTTTTAGTGTTAGGGCCTTTCATTACCTTCCATTAAAAAATGCAAAGCAAAATTGTAAACAATGTTTAGTATGCAAAGCAAATGACACACTAGATTATCATTTGTAAATAAGGTACTAGATTTATTAACTGAGATTTTACAAATGCTGAAACAAAACCAAGATGCATTTGCTTAAACCGAACCACACGAAGAAACAAAATGTGCCTACTTCCAATTTCTGTACTTACATCAGTTAGGAATTACTCCTTACACTGTATCCTGCAGAAAGGACATTTCCTTTTTTATTATTATTAATACTTGCAAAAATCTGGATGGCCTTAGCATTTTATCATTTGTAGTTGAATTAGCTGGCCTTTAATTTTGTCTTTAAACCAGCCATTTTCATGCACAGTTTATCTACGTATAAACCATTCCATAACAGCAGTTTGTCACCTTCATATATATTATTGATGAGAAAACAGACAACCCGCCAATTAAAATGCATGCACTTGCCCCATCTCCAGGCTCAGCCTGAGGTACTGATGGAACAGTTGAAGTAAAAACTCAGTTTTACATTTCAAAGAAAGTTCAAAGGCAGTGAGAAAAGACTGCCCTGCAAAGACACAGAAATTGTATTTATTGCTGGAAAAGTTTATTTAAGGAGTACACTATATACTCTGTATGAGAATAAAAATTATACTATGAGTCCATATCTTGTTCAACAAGACATTCTACTTAGTTTTCCTTTCAGTCTTGGATTAAATCTATGAATCTGACAAAATGATAGTTTGAACATTCTTACAAGACTAGTCACAGCTTAGTATCAAAGATACAGAGTCAAATAATGGTCAAGATATAAATCAAGCAGATTTAACTGGATTTGTGTTTCTGTTGCTACCTCAGCAAGACGTACAACAATATTTCTTGGGCCCCAAAATATTGCCAAGTGATAAATCAAAGGAAATATTAAAAGTCTCTGAAATCGGGATGTCTTTATATGGACAAACAACCCTGAGATCACTTGTCTTCTCTGCTTCCATCCAAATTCTTGGGTTGTCAAAAATCACCAAGCCATTCCATACACACTAAGTATTTATTCCACGACCTACTAGTCCTTTCTAAAGTAAGTATAACAAGAGAATTTATCCAACAGAGGTTATCTAAAATAAAATATTCTGTTAAACATATGTATTTTAAAGAAATTAATATCAAATGAGATTACCTTGGCTGCATAACATACCTCTAACCTTGTTTTTGGAAAACCACATGGCCTTTCTTTCCTCTGTTTCTGAACGTAAGACTAAATATCCCATGTTAAGACACATTTATGCAGCTGTTAATGAAAGTCATAAATACAATACACATTTCACGGTACAACTTTGCAATGGCAACTCCATACCATAAATGTACCACATTTACACTATAAGTTAATGAAAAAGAGCTGAGCTACATCAGCACTAGCAGAAAACACAAAATATTTCTCTTACCTCCATTTCTGTGCAGTGTAAACGGCCTGATTTATCTGTAATTGAAAAAAAAAAAAGTTTTCAGATTAAGTAAAAGACGGTGGACAAATAAAACTAAAAGCTTGAGTCGCCTTTTTTTTTTTTGAGTAATTGCCAAATATTCTTTGCCTTACTTTAATCACACGTTTCAATAATGTTTCCATTATATATGCATCACATAATTAACAACAAGAAGGCCCTGCCCTTTTTATTTGAATCCTTCACAATACTCCCTTTTTAAAAGATGCGTCTTTAATGCCTGGCTTCATTATTTAAATTGTATGACTGATGCTTGGCCATGGAGGGAACATGAAAACACATTGGCTTAAATTAAGCAGCAGCAAATAATTATTTCAAGAGAAAAAACAACATTAATTCATAAACCAGAGAAAAGCCACTGTTTCATCTGATACTTCTGGGATATCAATGAGTTCAACAACATGAAGTTCAAGCAAATTAAAGTTGAAACATTACCGTAATATTTTTGTAAGTCCCTCTTGTCAATTTTTGCATTTCCTCTGAGTTCAGAAACATCACTTTGGAATTTATATAATACAGAAAAATTAAGTTTCTGAATTGTTTCATCAAATTGAAATCTCAATTTTCTCAAAGACAAAACACTTTGGTATAAAAGTGTAAGTGGCTTGACAGCTTACAAAAAATAAGACTGAAATTTCCCAGCATATTGGGAAGGTACCGTTTCACTAAAAGCAGCAAGATTATAATTTCATATTAATAATTCATGTCAAAGTAGGGTGAAGTAATTCTGACAGGATGATTTTCTGTTGGAAAAACGATATTCAAGTCAATCAAGTATTCCACTGAAATGCATCCATTTCAACGGGGAGATACCCAAAACTTTAATTTCAAAACACAGAGATACTGAATTTTACTCTTTTTGTCTTTGCTTTCTGGCTGCATTGCGCCCACACTGCTAGTCTAAAATTTGCAACTTTGGGCCTGATGGCACTCACCCTAGGAAATGCATGACACGATTTTGAGTCCCCATGTACTCAAAAACCAGAACGGCATGCTTTCGCTTGACTGTGGGTACACTGAGAGCATATGTTACAGGTGATGGTTGCTGAATACCACCCAGCGTAGCCAAAGGATTTACTGCAATAGCTAGGAAGAGCCTGCAATTTGTAGCCATAACTGGAAGGACTGTTTTATCAGATTGCCTGGCAAGCCCAAGGAAGCTCAACCAACTGGTTAGCATAATGCTTGCACAGAAGAGTGATCACGCTGACTTCATACGTTAAATCTGAATGGCATGCAAAACTGTCGGCACTAGGGAAGAGTCACCCGCTTAGAAAAAGATTAAATTTTCATATTGAACTGGTCACCTTCCCTTTGAAACTAAAGGTTAAACACATCTTGGATGAATAGGGAACATCCACCTAACAGAGTGAAAGTTGTTTATCTTAATTTTGAACTGCTGCCAATGCAAGCAGAATGCTTAGCACTGGCGTCTGACTTAAAAATGAAGAACAGAAGAGTGACTTAAAAAGGCAGCTTTTGCATCATGTATCATCTTCTCAAAAAGACTGGTGATTCTGGTCAATTCACTTCAAGATCCACATAAGAGACATTTTTTGTGTTTAAAATGGTAACATTCATGTGATTGTTATAAATTACAAATGGGAGAAATTTACTGAGAACTTTTTTGAAGTAGTCCTACAATTATTAGCAGATTTATGAATATTAGGGGCTACTTCTGTGAAACTCAAATGACAGATGACCAAATGACTAAAGACTAAGACTAAAGATGGGTGGATTGTCGGGTGGGTGAGGAATTGCTTAGATGGTCACATCCAGAGGGTAGTGGTCAACGGCTCAATGTCCAGATGGAGATTGGTGACAAGTGGTGTCCCGCAGGGGTCCGTACTGGGACCGGTCCTGTTTAATATCTTCATCAATGACATAGACAGTGGGATCAAGTGTACCTTCAGCAAGTTTGCAGATGACACCAAGCTGAGTGGTGTGGTCGACATGCCAGAGGGACGGGATGCCATCCAGAGGGACCTGGACAAGCTCGAGAAGTGGGCCTGTGTGAACCTCATGAGGTTTACCAAGGCCAAGTGCAAGGTCCTGCACCTGGGTTGGGGCAACCCCCAAGTATCAATACAGGCTGGGGGATGAAGGGATTGAGAGCAGCCCTGCCGAGAAGGACTTGGGGGTGCTGGTGGATGAAAAGCTGGACATGAGCCAGCAATGTGCGCTCGCAGCCCA
>NW_008824283.1:8187787-8198603 GCF_000699105.1 Pygoscelis adeliae | reverse complement strand
GCAAACTTTTTAGCAGGGCCTGTTGTGACAGGACAAGGGGGAATGGCTTTAAACTAAAGGAGGGTAGACTTAGACTAGATAGAAGGAAGAAATTTTTTACGCTGAGGGTGGTGAAAAACTGGCACAGGTTGCCCAGAGAGGTGGTGGATGCCCCCTCCCTGGAAACATTCAAGGTCAGGTGGGACGGGGCTCTGAGCAACCTGGTCTAGTTGAAGATGTCCCTGCCCACGGCAGGGGGGTTGGACTAGATGACCTTTAGAGGTCCCTTCCAACCCAAACTATTCTACGATTCTATGATTCTATAACTCACAGAAATGTAGTCAAGATGGGGAAAAAAAGGTGTGCTGCCTTTTTTGGAAGAAAAGTACTTTTTTTTTTTTTAATTACTACTTCAGAAAAAAGTAGTATTTTTAAACCTATAACAATGCAATGGCATACAGAAGGCCACCAATGGTTGCAATTACTGATAATTTAAAATATCTTGACTTGCATCTCCTATGGTCTAATGGAACAGGAGTCAAGCTATCTACTAGATCTTCTCAGCAGCACAGACACAAAATACTCATTGCTACACCTCATAGCAATGCTGAGATGCTATGAAGATCCTTTTAATAGAAGTCCTAACCAAGTCCTGAAGTACAAAACAAATAAATCAGCCCAGCCCAAAACAAGTAAGGCAAAAACTGTTATTTCTGAAAGAAATAGCAAGAAGCTTATCTCACAGCCCCTTTGACAGATCTTCTTCGATAAACTCCCATGAAAGCTGTTCTTCAAGGAAAAGCACTCAAACTTTGGAAACCTTCCTTATTTCATATGTGGTACTATCAAAATTTACTATGGCTTTCAGAGCAAATCATAATTAATTTTTGTTTTTATTATAAAAAAATGTAGGGAATATCTTAAACTGGATTATTTATTCCTACTATTTGTGAAGTGGGCAACAACACAAGAGAAGGGCAACATTTATACCAGTGCTTTAAAAAACAATAGTATTGTCATGATTCCACGTGCTGGGGAGGAAAGGGGGAATAACAAGTAGTTTAAGTCTCACACCAGCTCAAATGCACTGCAGACAGTATTCTAGACAGCTGCAAACTACTAACTGACTTACAACATTTTAATATTATATTCTGCATTGTGGTAATTATTAACCATACCATTCCATATCCCTCTGTACCTTGAGTCCAGCTATACACTTAACAGATTTCCCTGAGCTGTTTGCCGTGACTTATGGGCCCACTCCTTTGGGAATTTCCTCCATTTCTGAAGAGACCAGCATTAACAGTATTGACTCAAGAAACATGCACTTACTTGCATCTATCAAGACTGAAATGAATTTGCTTTTGTATGGCCCATGCAAGCCAATTTACTTATACTGGCTTTACTTATACTGGCTGGGAGCAGAAATTTCTTCTCTCTTCAGCTGATATCACTTAAAAAGCAGAAACTCTTAAATGTAGCCTAAGGGTCACACTTAGGCTGTATTCCTGTATTCCCTGTAAGAAGTCATAGAATAGCGTCTGTCTGCAAGCAGTATTAAGTGCTTATCTGGTAAATAGGTGAACACTTACAAAATTATTTAAGCTTCTGCTTCTTAACATAGATCCAGACTTCACAACCATTCAACTAGATACTAATCTGCATTTTCACCACTCTTCCTGTCAAAAAAAATTGAACAGTATTTTTCCATGACAGTTTTCCAATAGTGACTAATGCATTCATCACTAGTAAATAGCATAACTTTAACTGTCAAGTTAACGTCAATTTATAAACAAGCTACAGTTTGGAAGCTTATATGATTGCTGAAATGCAAAAAAAGATCAGTTTTTGCAAGAAGGAAAGAGGAAACCACCAATGTAAGTCTCTATCTCTGAAAACAGCCTTCAGAGAGACATATTTGCCACCAAAAAAAAGAAGAAACCCCAAACCTTAACATTCATTTTTCATTCCTCAAAATTTCTATTTGAAAATTATTCTTATTTCAAACCCTCAACAAGAGGAGTCATGTCAAACTTTCATCAAGCACTAGGGCACACTGTCTCATCCCTCAAGGCAGGAGCTTCCAGGCTGCTATCTAGACTGGAAAAAATAATTCTTTTCACAAAATCTCTCAGAATGCTGTTAAAAAAAGACTACATTCAATTTATCTATAGCCCAAGGATTAACAGGTCACTGTTAGAAAGGGTCTTCATAGATTTAAAAACAAATAGCAAGCATATCATGTACTGCTGCCAGTAAGAAGCACAAATTTAAGACTGAATTTTAAAAGCAAAATAGATAATACAGCATGTTAAAATGGACTGACACGGGGTATTTGCAAGAAAGCATGCAGGACATGCAAAACCATTTGCACTCTGCTATCCGAAGAAAAATTAAGCTACAGAGTTGACATTAGTGATGTGACACCACAATCACATGGCCGCTGTTTCAGCTGTAACCAGCTGCTCTAAGAGCCCTGCAGCTTAGAGCCTCAGAGCATCTTCCCAGCCTTCCTCTAGTCTCTCAGATACCTCTGCATAGATCCAAAAGCATTTGCTTCAAGACAGCTTTCTGCAGAATTGAAATTATTAGCACTGATTTTCAGGCAACAGTGTAGCTGACGTACACATTGGCAACAAACCTGAAACTCATTTTGTGTTAAAGATTAATATTCTAATTAAATGCCACAGCCCATTTCTGCAGGTTCTGGGTGAAATCAAGCTGCTATTTCCACGATAGCAGAACTCAAGTTGCCTTCAGGAAAGACAGACGCTGCCCATACATACTGGAGAGGACAGTGGAAGAGGTGGCCAAAGAAGGAACACAGGGGCTAATCGAAGGAAAGGGAGCAAGGGAGAACGTGGGAGTCACTAACTCAAGATCCTTAAATTGAACAGCTTTTAGTCAGGCCCCCAAATTAACCATAAGTTGAATTTGCATTTGCTTTCTAGCTTTTACGTCTTCAAGAGGCACTGTAGCTACAATAGTAGGCTTTTCCCCGCCCTTAAGAGAATGAGGAAAGCCTTTAATTAAAAAAAAAAAAAAGGGGGGGGGGGGGAGGGGAAGTTCAGACTCAATTTAATCATCTGATTGCAGGAACTGGAGCATTAGTTACCAAACCTGACAAGATAGTCAATACAAGAGTCAATATTAGTACCAATGAGAGGAAAGGGAAAGAATTAAGAAAGCAAAGGCAACCAAGCAACATAAGGAAAAGAGATGAATATGCAAAGAACAGGATTCATAATTAAATGAAGGGAGAGGAAAATATTGATGTAGCAGGAGTGAGCCAGACTTCTGGCAGAGGATGGATATTACAAGATAAACAGAGGAGGACAGAGAAATCTTGCTTGATAAAAAGAAACAGAAAAAAATGAAAACAACGAAGACAAATATAGAAAAGTATAGCTTAGGAGTAAGAGACATCAGGCTGCAGGGAAAAAGGTCAAGAAGCGTGAGAACACGAGGAAGTGGAAGGAAGCAGACTGGATTAGGAGAGGTAATCAGAGACCCCTCAGAGCAGCGAGCACGGAGACCCATGTTTTTAAGTAAAACACTCAGGCTTTGAGGATCAACATATCCTTCCTTTAAACCGTGTAATTGGAAGGCAACAAGTAATGGGGTAAGTTTTTGCAGCTTGTGGCTTTTTGGATATGACTCACGATTTCTGTATCGGCCTACAGCTGAAGATTTAGAAATGGTATGCCTCATTTTTCTGCTTGGGAGAGGAGAAAGGAAGAGAAAGAAATTGGTAAGAAAATACAAGGAAAATTCTTAGAGAGGTTACTAGACCGAAGGCGGCCAGGACTTTCCTTCCCTGTGTCAATCTTTCTTCATGCCTTCATCTTCCTCCATTCAACACTTCACTGAAGTTACTCCTCGTTTTGTACAGTCATAAGCAATCCTTTTGTACATTGCACAAAGCAAAGGTAATGAACAAAAGGTCTTCGGTGTTAATACCCAGTTAAATTTTGTAATAAAAATTATTTTAAAATAATATTCTTTAATTCCAAATTAACAAATCCAAACTACCTTAGTGCTACCTTCTAAGATATAATTAAATGGTCACTCTTTGCCTTGTCCCATTTCTACTCTGCGCAAGGAAACTGGCTGTACTCAACATACAATTCTTTCTATGTTCCACTGCTCACCCTCTTTAACAAACCTGTAAGTTTACCTAGGGATCACATCAATTTTTTTTATTCTAAGATAAATACTGTGGTAGATAAGCATCTCCAAGTGCTGCTGAGCTCTATTCGTAGCTGTCAGTCTCTTCTGCAGATGCTTAAGTACAGATACTACACTCACTTTCCTCTGGCCTGTCCAGATAACAGCCATTCCCAAAAAGTGAGAATTGGCAGAGTTCATGTGCCTCAAATTTTTTTTTTTTTTAAAGTTCAGTTACTCTAATCATATTCTAATTTTTCCTGGAGCTATCCACTTGCTTGCTCATTCAACAAGTACGTGTGCTTGTGGCAGAATTCCGACTGCATTGAAGTCACCAGTAGTTTCTGCCATCATGTTTGATGGATCCAGAGTTTCAAGCAGCTTACAGCTTTTCTAAATTGATAACACAGCACTGTTGGATCTGTTAAGAACTTTCACCAGCTGTTAATAGACTCTCTCAAGTCAATGAAAAAGTAGTTCTCTTAATTCTCTACCTCAGCTATGTCTTTGCAGTCTTGTATTTACACCGTACAAACTGACTCATCTCCTTTTGTTCCTCTTAAAGTGCACAGTAATAAAATTCAATAACACAGTTGTGTGTGTCATGCAAGCTAACTTAAGGTTGTATCAGGAATAGAACAATATTCGTTCTGTCTCCTTACCAGATCCAGTGTTGTAATGTGATAAATTAATTCAGAAACAAAGAGTGAACACTCTCCAGTTTCCTTTTAACAGACATTATGAAAAAGCTTCCCAACTTTTACAAAGATATGTTCATTGCCAGCATGGATCCAGGATGTTATGTACCTTTAATCCTCTTGTCACCTGCACACTTGGCAAACACAGTCACGCTCGGGTCAGACTCATTCACAACGCTGCTGCTGTGCGGGTCATTTTCATTGCCTGTCACTCTGATCACATCTTGCTCTCTGAATCATCCTGTTAAAGGCGCTCTCTCTCGCTCTCTCTCCGTCACATCATATGCTGCCACCATCTTCATTGTCAAAGCCCTTCTCACGCTACCCCAGTCCTACCCATCACCTCTCACTGGGTACTGTGGGGTAAACTGTCACAGCCAGCCCCTGAAGTTGGACTCCATTACTTTTTTTTTTTTAATGCATCTTTGTTCTTTCCCCAGTGATGCCCCTTAAAGACATCTTAACTCTCTGCAACATCATGGTAGATGTCTCATTTTTCACTCTACTCTTCAATCACTGTTAACAATGACAACTACAATTCCACTTCCCTTTCTACAGCAACGCTTTTACTACAGTAGTCGAGAAAACCTCTGTTAAATTTCAAATGTGTTATCTTTTACTTTAAGTCATTATGAACATCAGGAGCCCACAATTCCTCAAAGTTCTTTGCTCTTAAGTTTTCCTTAGGAACAAATGCAGATTTCAGACAACACCAAATTAGTCCTTATGCCTTCACTGCCTACTTACCATTTTCAACATTTCTGCATACAAATAGAGGTAACCAAGGTCACCTATCACTGTTGGCAACTCCCATTTCTTTTGTGCAGGCATTTGGAATATGCTTTTTTTTTAAGCCAAAGACCTTATTTTCTCATGTTGGGGTCTTATCTTTGCTTATTTTGTCCTCCCCCACCAGAGCTGTCTACAGTAGGGTCCCTAGCCATCCGTCCACATTCACAGAGCCCACGTAGCCCCCAGTGCACAGGATGCATCAGCATAAGCCATGATTGGAAGCCTTCCAGTTCACCCTTACGTACTGGGAACCACGCTGATGGCAGAAAGCCTAGCATGAATAAGGCCTAAGCTTTCCCTCTCTCTTACAGAGCAGCAGAGCAAGTGAGCGGAGATGAAGTATCAACTCACCGAGGCTCCTCTCTGCTGCCTAGTGCCATTTTCTTCCTACCTTGACTTCCAACATGAACATATCTATACAGACATATATAGATACCTATCTATCTAAAAACTCTTGCAGGAAAAGGTGAGGCTTAATACATCAAAACTTACTATTTTTAAATACGGATGTTTCTGAATACCCTTGAACAAAATCTGAATTCAGAGCATAGTTAAGTCTTAATTCTAGAGGTACTGTTTATTTTAGCAGCATCCATAGCAACACCTGTTTTGAAAGTTAAACTGCAAGCAACGCTACTCCCATCCATTATTTTTCAAAAGGGTCAACAAAATTAGAAGTAAAATGTCAGTACATTCATTTTCCTCTAAAAATCCTGCGTATTTTTCCTCGGCGGTCTACGAGAGACTGACAGATAAGAAAGTCTTGATGCACACAAGCTGAATTTGCATTTATTTGTCCTATATTTCTCCACGCTACCTTCCAACACCTGGGCACACAAGGGTGTAAGAAGGACATGAAAGTCATTAAAACTGCCAAGACAATGTAAGCTATTCCTCTCCAGCGTGTCTCACCCTGAGCCCTCCAAGTCCCATGAAAGCCACCACACAGTCAACTTTCCTGCGATCTTTTTGATTCAAAGCCAGAATACTCCATGTATTATGCCCTCCCGCTGAACGCCTGGCAGATTTCCAAGAGAAAAATCTGCATAGTACTTGCTTCTGATAAAACCAGCAGTAATTTCGTCTGTGCTGGGAATTTTCCTCTAGGGCTGGAGGACAAGGCAAAAGAAGGGCCACCGACACTACCTGCAGAGGCATGCTCTCAGGAGGGAGAGGGAAGGCTGAGGAGCGCCACATGCATGCCAGCCCCCAACAGCCAATGGCTGGAAGTCAGCATGGTTTGGTTTTCCAAATACCCACCTTTGCCCCTTTCCAAGATCCTCATGGCCATTCCTCTTCAGGAGCTCAGTGCAACGCCCAAAATCAGTGGCTGCCTTTGCTAAGTCAGAGATCTGGCACTAACATAACACGTGGGGAAAACTCTCAGTTTTTCCAAGCCTGCTCATCCCCAAAACTGTCCTGCGGGACGGAGGCAGCACAGCCGGCGTGCTGAGAAGCAAGAGCCCCTTATCCAGCCCGCAGCGACAACACGACCCCGACGAAACAGCCTCCTGTGCTGTTTCTGCTGCCGCTAAATACTGGGCATGAGGTCGATTGCCAGCTCTTGTGTGGGTTTTCTATTCCTGTATCTATCACTTCTTTATTGCTTCAAGTTTATAAAAATGCTTATAAGTACTGTTCCTCAAGAAAAGAGCTTGGAGGAGTCAAACCACATGTTTACACCAAATGTTTTAGCTCGTTCAGAAGCTATTTTTTATTGCATCTGGCACTTTACTAGATGCCACTGTTGGCTCATTTCATATAAATTGCAAGTAACAAAGAGACAGCTAAAACACCCATTAGGTAAAATACATTCTACACTGTATCTCCGATTTCATCGTGGGTATTTCTAAGCAACCCACATTTCTGTGGTATTTACATGTCAGACAGTTAGAATGATTCATCCTAAGATGACCACAGTGAGCTTTTAATTTTTTGCATATTCATGTTTATTTCTTACTCACTTCAGTTCCGGCAAAACGATAAGGTTTGCAACATACCATGAAAACATCGCTTCGTGAGAGTCTCCAGAGCAAACTCTGTGACACGGCTGCATTTGCTCCTGACTTCGCCCGAGCTCCGCTGACAGGCATGACTGATCACATCGTTCTTCGCCATCCTGAACAAAGCCCGAATGTTCACTACCCAAAGACACCATTCTTCAGGGACTCCTTTATTTGCCCACACAGGATTCTGTTGTTTACAAAAACAGAAACTAACAACCAATATTTGTTCCTGTGAATTACCCAAACCTATGCACCAACCTACAGCTATACATTTTTTATGTATTGCTATAACAAAATAGCTTTACAGCTCGGAGTGGTAACCCACGGAACCCCTACTGCTCTAACAAGCCTCCTAACACAGGCATTTAAATCCAAGTTGTCTGAAATACAAAGGCAGGAAAACAATTAGCAGGAATCCTTCCTGATCCTCCTCTTGCCAGGGATTCAGGTAATATCAATGCTTACGTGAAAATGAACAACTGAGTGACGTTTTCATTCTTAATCTTTTTACTTCTATTTAAAAAAAAAAAAAAATCAATAAGGTTTTGCTTAAAGATAACCAAATATTAATAGACCACATAGACAAAACTGGAAAGATCTGAGAATCAGTCTCTGGTTTTGATTAAGGACAGGGATTGAACTCCAAGGTTGTTTTTCTGCCCCGGTATCAGTGAAACTCATCTTTGTTTCCCATCTCAAGGGCATTTTACTCAATTTCTAGGTATTTTTACTTGGAATTTCAAGTATCGCGCATTAACCTGAAAACTGCTTCACAAGAAACAGCTTTGGAAAAATTGAAAACCATCAATTTCTACATAATCAGTACTTCTTTTTAAGGAAACTTGAATTTGTATCTCAAGAGTAAAATTAATGTAGCCAGACAGCTTTAGGGCCTATGCTACGATGTACTGCTCCCCAAGTCATAGCACCAGGGCAACGGTTCTTCTTAAGCTCTCATTGCTACTAAGCAGAATACATGAGCCTAAGAATAAATACCCATTCAAGAGGCTCAAGCTGAAATTGGCTCAGAAGGCTCATTAGTCATCACCTAAGGACACTGCAGTGAGCAATAAGGAGAAGAACTGGGACAGTTCAAAAGATACCAAGGAGAAGCAAGCCTACTGTCAGCTCTTCAATATTCAGTATAGGGAATTACCAACATTCACTGTATCACACACACGATGTTTTCCAGCGAAAGCCTGCTACAGGTTCCACAAGCCAAAGAATAAAAGCCAACTGACTAGGACCACCTTTGTTTCATGTTGTTGACAGTTACTCCCAGGAACACACAAAATCCTTTGTGAAAGCTTGAAGGCCAAGCAATAGCCTATATTGCAGAAGTCTATTCAAAGTTAGGGAGATGAGAAAGACCAGGGGCAGGGAGAGGACCCCAGGAGAAATACTGCCTCCTTTCAAATCCAGACGCCTACCAGCCTGCGGCTGATGCAAAAGTGGGATCACCGAGTATGGTTTAGGAATGGACATCTGGCAGAAATCTCCCCTCCTCCCCTTTTCTATTATACGCACCGGAGGGGGTACTCTCCCTGGGTTATCTCCCCCCTCATGCTTTCCGGGGAGGTCTTAGCAGACCGGTTATCTTTATATACATACACACACACTCTCTCTCTCTCTCTCTAAAAGATTTTCAAGAAATAAGCACACGTATGTGGTGTTAACTGATATACAACCTAATACACACAATAATAAGGTAAGAGAAAAAAAAAAAAAGAGATAAAAAAATAGTCAGGGCTGTAAGATAAAAAAAAGGTCTCATCTATCCAAAGATTTAAATGTGGTATCAACACATGCAGGTTAGCACATGTTAACTAAAACATTTAAAAAGACTAATGCAGATGTGGCATGCAGCTTTAGCATAAACTAAACATGCTGGATGCCAGTGACGGGCCTGAGCTTTATATCCAGATATATCCAACACCTTCCTACGGGCCATTAAAGATATACGGTAAGAGGAAATAGAATAAGCCCACAAATAGCAAGGAAAAAGCAACAAAAAGAAATACACAGTAAATCAATATATTTCCTACAGTAGGAAAGAGAAAGGAAGAAGTCTGATATCATCTCAAAATACCGTAAGTAACAGCAGCACGCAATATGCAATACAGAACTCTTCAATGCTCTTGTGACATGCAGATGCCTTGGTCAGGGAAGTATTTTCCTGGAACTTCTGGGTGTCAGTCTGGCATTTTATTAACATTACAATAACCTAGTTTTTTAAATAATGTAAAAAGCACATCAGATCACATTTAAATGGAAGTCATTATTAGACTCACTCCAACTGTGGAACAAAATTGTGTCCCTTCTTCCACTGAGTATATTTCGATATTTGCAGGTACCACTAGCTCCAAACTGGATTACTGCAAATCTCTGCCAAAAGACTTTTCAGACACGCACTGTACTACAAGGCTTCATTAAATTGTAATACATAATATCCATGTTCTAAAGACCAAGGGCTCAATTAATCCTGTTTTGTGAATTTACCATTGCCTTCTGCTTCACATAACTTTAAAATGCCGAAACCTCTGTCTTCCTGGAAAATGCAGTGACGTTGAACGTGGACGAGGTTGATACTGGGGAATACCATCATCTGTGTGATAACCAATTGTAACCCTCTGCTGCCTAGCTTTAGTTTCGTTTCAGAAATCAAGCTTTACTTGCAACAAAAAATATTCCTTTCCACATTCACAACCAGAAGCTTTGAAATGCCTAGATGTGAGCCCTTCTTTTCCTTTCCAATGCAAAACACGTTTTCCTGGGCATTTTAAAGAAAGAGATGGTAGGTGCTAAGCCCCTGGTAGGTGTACATGGCTTTCTTATTTACTTAATGTCAGTATACCTCTAAATCGATCTATTTCTAATAGGTGCCTTTTGATGCCAAACTACTTCTGAAAGACACACTATAGGATGAGCAATATGGCCAAAGGAACTCCAAAAGCAGGCGCTATAGGTGCGGATGACACAGTATTACGCACCAAAAGACGACGCAATTATAAAACACTAAACCCGCATTCACCTCCCCTGTACCCACACGTAGGCGATTAAATTCAAGGCGACGGTTTCTGTCTTTCCACGCACGAAACCGAGACGGTGCAGGGACACACACACCCCCACCCGCCCCCGGCACGGCTGAGGAGCCGAGCGCTCGCTCACCGCAAC
>NW_008824283.1:8183687-8186786 GCF_000699105.1 Pygoscelis adeliae | reverse complement strand
TTCCGCGTCCGCCTTAGGCACGGATGACGATGTGGTGTTCTTATCCCGTAACCCTCGGGCCGCTGGTTCTGTGCCGAGTGTTGGTAACAACACCCCCCCCAGAAACAAACAATTCCAGTCGGAAAGCAGGATGACACCCTTCCGCACCCCCAGCAGTTAAGCGATGACGCTGACCCACATCTCCATCCCAGATGCTTCAGGTTTCAGAGGAAAGCATTAGCGAGTCCCTGCTTCCACAGCGGGGGGGTGGCTGCGAATCCCGCCCTCTGCCCTTGCAGTGCGAACACCCCGCGCCGCACCTTCCTCCGGCAAAGCTCCGTCCCCTGCAGCAGCAAGGCGGGAGGCGGACGCCAAGGGCACACGGAAAGGCTGGCAGCAGCTGAACGAGCGTGGTCTGGAAGGGGCCAAAAAGGGGAATCGTCTTCCGAACAGCTGGGAGCTGACGTCCCTGCCCCTGAACACGGCCGGGCACCAGAAGGGCGCAGTCTGCCCCTTTGTGCTAGCTTCTCCCCGAGCCTGTACCAAGTAAACGAGCACTTCACACACAAAAATCAGCTTCCTGCAGTAGAGACTAAATAACTTAACGCTCACATCAAAAAACATTTCTATGGGTTTTTTTTCCTTTGGTATTCCACAATTTTACTAGCATATGTAAAAGGAAATAAAAAATTTCCCCTTAGCACCTGCTTTATATGAAAGACGAAAGTGTGTGACAACAAAACAGCACTGGCAGTGTTCCCTTCTGCACACGCGCAGCACCGCACGCTGGAGAGGCCAAACGACGCCCACCTCTAACCAGTGAGCTCCTCTTTCGTATTTCACTTTGTTATGTTGAACATGGGTACTTCTGGTACTTTTCCCCTCTTGCAGCGACATACATGTGTGTAACATACACTGCTTAAATGAGATAAATACTAGTATTTAAATAAAGCTATTTGATTTAGCAATATCCACCATACAGCATACAGCATACATATCCAGCCTTTCACATTGTATTAGATATAACTGCACCGTCCGAAGTGTTGACCAGGGTTCTGTATGCTGTGTAACAGGCAAATGAATCAATTTTGATCTTTCAGGTATAAAAAGGAAGATAACACAAAAACAGACTTGTAAAGTATTTTAAATCTGTTAGCAGCAGGGCTGGTAAAGTCCATAATGTACTATTAAAATCTCAAGTTTAAACCCAAGTGCTGCAGTAGGCAGTGTTTAACCCTTCTGGAAAAAAGACAAAAATAGTGTCACTACCACGCTTCTGATTAAATGTACATGCAAAATGCCAGCGTTCACTCCTGCTGTATGTGTTGCAAGCTTCTCCAGGATTAGGTTGTCGGGTTTTTCTGCTCCAGCACCAGCAGAAAGAGTTGGATCTTTCTTACAAGTAGAGCAAAAGGAGGTGGACATGGATAATCGAAGATATGGAATGGCTTCTACAGAAGAAATAAAATAGTTTTGGATTCTTCAGCCTCAAAAAGAGACGGCTGGAGTCCACGTGGTGAAAAACATGAGAGGCGTGGTACGGAGAAGTTCAGTAAGTCCAATTGCTTGCCATTTCTCAAAGCATGAAGACTAAAAGACACTCAGCAAAATCATCATCCACAGGTTTAAGACAAACAAAACCACAGATGGATAATTAAGTACGGATCCAAGTGTCAGAATTAGACAAAATCATGAATGGTTCTTAAGCAAAATGGGCCGGCTACAACTTCTACCTCAGAAACTTCCTAAGCTAACGTCAGGAAAAAGGCAACAGGTTAAACCACCTTACCCAACCCAGCACAGCTATTCACATCTTCAGGTATCCAAGTCTTAATTTTAAACATTTAAAAAAAAAAAAAAATCCATAAATTATTAAATTCCTAGACTAACCGGATTACCCATACCTGACTGAACTGTTCTTAGAAGCTGAACGTAGAAGCCATCGCTAGGTCCGAGAGAGGCAGGAATAAATTTTGTTGTGGAAAGGACACATGCTTAAACTTCAGTATTTCTGGATCTCGGTCACTCACAAAGTACACCCTGGACACTACATGGAGAGGAGAGGTAAAACAGAGTCCCTTACCCTGGAGAAGTAATCCAGACCTTTTTCTAGATGAATTCTCGCATCAGTTCAGAACTGCAGAAGAGAAGCTAGTATTTTATGCACACATTGTAGTAACTTGACCCACATTCCTGTAACTATTAAAAGTAACTTTTATTAAAAATAAGAATAAATTCTCTTTATAAATACAATCATTACTGTGTACACAATCCTCCTCGATACACACATCATGGTATTCAAAATCAGTGGCATTTATACAAAATACAATATTTTGTATAATATATACAAAATTCATTTTTAATTGCATAATTTTATAGCCACATACATTATTTTGCAGATCTAAAAAGGTCTGTGTGATTTTGGTTTTTTTTTCAAAGGACAGAGCGGTATTTACAAGCAAACATGATCCAAACAGCACATGCAGATTCAGGGTATGTAAACACTCGTACACGCACTGCAAGTCGCACTTGGTCTCCCCTACAACAGATTATTTCTTCACAGAAAGGAGACCTATTTGACAAAAAGAAAAACAAGAGTAACAGATATTACTAAGCTATTATTAAAATTTTCAATTACGTATGTGCAGTTATTTCAAAAGTAACTAACAATGTGTTGACACAATGAGCGTCATGAGTCTGTCATTACAAATAATACTACTGTTCTGTAGTGCAGGGGCTGTTGCCTTGGAGGAAAACAAGACCACCGCTGATCATTTTTAACAAGTGCAGATAAATTAAATTAACTCCTCGTTCTTTAATTTAACCCACAAGAAGTCTATCATCACTGAACTCACCAATGTAACATAAAGGCTCTGTACCACATGACCCATTACATACACTACACAACTCTTCCTCCAGTTCTAGTTTAAGGAAATTCATTTTCTTTAAATGTCATTATCAAAAAAACCAAAACAAAACAAGTTGCAATTCATAATCAAGTATTACTATTTGGTTTTGACATATGTATCTTTGCATTGAAACTCACCGAAGACATGTGGCAAATGCTCTTCTGGCATTTCTGTATACAAAATGGATAGGAAACCCTTTAAATGTGTGACC
>NW_008824283.1:8169336-8183658 GCF_000699105.1 Pygoscelis adeliae | reverse complement strand
ACAGCATCTTGAAACTCTTCATTTCCTGCAGAAATGCTTGTTGTACGTTCAAGCTCATAGGCTGCTAATGCTGGTGACAATAGATAGGACAGGTGGTCATCCCAAACAGTAGAAAGGCCAAGATCCTGTGAGGCAAGTCACAGAATGATGACAACCGTGCAGAATGAACATTAGGATATTAATAAGCTTGCATACTGCATAGGTTCAAATAAATCCATGACAAATCTTTCATTTGTAGTTAATGGAAGTTAATCCACGAAGCAGGAAGATTTGTATGTTGATTCACACACCAAACAGAAGAATCAAACACCGTCAACAAAATATCAAACATTTACCAAGTTAGACTACTAGACTAAAACAAGACCAGCAGAGTTGAAACTGCAGTTTTAGCTGCAGCATCTCTGCATGAAACGTTAAGAAGACAGTGCATAAATACACAGCAAAAATATGGAAAAGATCAGCTAAGATGCACCCCACATTTTTCTAATGTCTCTCATGGAAACCCACTTCTGAAAAAACAATGCACAACAGCTCCCCAAAACACGTACACATGTACATGTACACACACCTTCCTCCTACCATCCCACAAGTGCAGAGAAGTAGAAAAAACTACCACCTATGTATTCAACGCTGCATGAGATTCGTACTCTGAGGATTACTTGCCACCCCAAAGGTTGAGCATTGTGTGGGGAGATAAAAACAAAAACAACCAAAAAACCCCATTAAAACCAGACATAAGCTAACAGGGATTTAAAGTATCATCTCCTTCATATCCAGCACAGGAAGAGTCATTTCTGGCAGGTTACGTCTTGTCAAAACCCTGATAAAGGACGAAACTAACTGCTAGAAATACCTTCTGATTTTGCAAGGCAGTCAGAGTAAGATCATGAAAGCTGAAAGCCTGCTTTCATCTAGGGACCAAAAACATTTGTGACGGATAGGCAAAGCCCACTGACAACCAGATTTGATCGTCCTAGCTTTTACAGACCACTCATAGGTAGCTTGCAAGTGCCACTAAGATCTCAGACCTAGAGTGAGAGGCAAAGGCAGGGTCGGGGGAAGAGCCCCCACATGAGGCTATGGAATCACCACTGCAAATGACATCTAAACTTCTTTCCAAACAATTTTTCAGTTATTTCACTTTTCACGTACTGCATTTCTGCAAAAGCTGATGGAAAACACATTGCAAAGATAGAAGTATGTGAACCAACAAATGGCTATCCAAAACAAGTATACAGTAAAAACATGCACCTTTATTACCAATCAATGACAATCTTTAAGCAGTATTACCTTTCTGTGTTCAGAGACCAGTATTCGCAGCTGCAATTCTATCTCGTTGCTTGTTACCGCAGCATCTATTGTGGAAGCACACAGAGGAGGAAAAGGGGGAACTGAAGATGTTGTTCCAGGGAAACATACAGATTTTATTGCTTCTCCACTCATGGGTTTCCATTTGGATTCATCATGCAGGTGAAATACACAGACCTCCACAGCGTCAGAGGGCTGACAATTTCCAAGAAACTTTTGATGGTTGAAGATACAACCTATCGTGCGATAAGGATACAGTGGCTTGGGTTGTTCAACTAGTGGAGGGTCATCAGGGTTGATAGGTCTGTGGATGTACCTAACCAAAAACATTCAATTTCTTATTAATACACCTCATTTCAAGGCAAGGTAAAAATATTTAGATGGGACAGATATAAGCCATTTCTCCTTTTAAAAATATAAGCCACATTTGTTAACGTATTTTTTTTCCCAAAATAGCATTCATTCATTTACAGAAAAGTAATTATACACATTTTGGAGGCATAACATACAATGAAATAATACCCCACTTTTTTCTTTAAATCTAGAAAAACAAGCAGATTAATCAAGCAGACATTCAACAGCAATTAAATTTTGCAACTATAACAACATACCCATACAGTTTCCCCACTATTCATCACATTTGGAGAAACACATCTTCAAATGCTAATCACAGGATACACAAACAGTGGCACAACAGAATTGCTTATTTTCCAACACTGGATATTAATCAGCACTTTTCACAAAGCCAAAAGTCTTATATTCAAATATATAGTCCCACTGTGCTTCTACCAATGCAGCTTGAAGCTATACATTACAAAAATTACGTTTCCAAAAGTAATGCTTCAAATAGCACTAGGAAGTACAATGGGATGGATTACAGTGCTGCATATCATCAGCAAAGAGGAAGTTCTTTTTATTGAAATGTTGAGCATTTTTTTTATTTTTATATAAAAATTCGGACTGAGTACCATTCTACGCGCTTGAGCAATAGGATATGCAGAATAAGAAGAAGAGAAAGAATTTTTAACAAATTCTTCTTAACAGAAGCTTTGGAATACAGAACAGCTACATATGCCCTTCTAAAATGACTCAAGTGAGAGAGAATCTCAGAGAACTTGCAGAGATTTCTGCAGGGGAAAAAAGTAATGTAACACTGATTTCACAGATGAAATAAGGAAAAAAAATGGGTTCCTGTGCTGGTTTTGGCTGGGATAGAGTTAATTTTCTTCGTAGTAGCTAGTAAGGGGCTATGTTTTGGATTTGTGCTGGAAACAGTGTTGATAATACAGGGATGTTTTCGTTACCGCTGAGCAGTGCCTACACAGAGTCAAGGCCTTTTCTGCTTCTCCCACCCCCCCACCAGCGAGTAGGCTGGGGGGGCACAAGAAGCTGGGAGGGGGCAGAGCAAGCAAAGCTGACCCCAACTGACCAAAGGGATATTCCACACCATATGACATCATGCTCAGCATATAAAGCTGGGGGAAGAAGAAGGAAGGGGGGGACGTTCAGAGTGATGGCGTTTGTCTTCCCAAGTAACCGTTATGCATGATGGAGCCCTGCTTTCCTGGAGATGGCTGAACACCTGCCTGCCCATGGGACATGGTGAATGAATTCCTTGTTTTGCTTTGCTTGCGCGTACAGCTTTTCCTTTACCTATTAAACTGTCTTTATCTCAACCCACTAGTTTTCTCACTTTTACCCTTCCAATTCTCTCCCCCATCCCACCAAGGGGGAGTGAACGAGCAGCTGTGTGGTGCTTAGTTGCCGGCTGGGGTTAAACCATGACAGTTCCTAAACAATCATGTCAGATTTCATCTCCTTCTTTACCAATGACGACAGCGATAGCATCAATGGCAATCAGGTGCCATAAGACACGTAACAGTTGCTATCCTGTATTAAAGCCACTGAAAACTATATTACAAACTGTTGAAATATTTCACCTTACACCGAACCAGTTATTTTCCAAACAACAGCAGTACAGAAAGATTCAAAGACTTTTGTCTTAGATTACGTGAGTTACATGACAGGGTGTAAAGATAAAGAAAAAAAGCAGTAACAAAAATAGTCCACGCAAACCTCAATATATGTTGCTCAGTTTTCTTATATTCCTTTTACTCACCTATGTCCTGTTAAGCTCTCCCAAAAAGTAATTGTTCCATCAGTTCCACAAGTCATTACCCAAGTGTGGGGGACTCCTTTTGCTTTTGTTCCAACACACACAAAGGCTTCCAATCCAAACCCAAGAAGAAGACTGCACAGAAGGTTAGCATGATCTTCACAGTCACCCTAGGCAGTAAATATTAGTAAGCTGGTCTGAGTATCAGGCATGGATAAAATCTTAAAGAAATAAACCAGTGATATTTCTCTAATCATGATTTAACAAGTCATGTTTCCTTCCTGTTTACCTAAAGCACGTATCGGAAGTCAAGATTTTAAGGTTTAAACTTGACAAGTTTTAGTTTTCTGTAATAGAAAAAAACGTTTAAAAATAGTAGTATGTTCTAATGACAGACTATTTATATTTTTTATTCAAATATACTGTATGACTAATACTGGAAAACGTTTCTTATGATTATAAAGATACCTTCAAGTAAACCAAAACCAGAATCTATTGACCCGTAAAGACAAAACTAACATTCTAATTAAAAGCCAAAACATACATAAAGCAAATACCTGAGGTAATATTAGAAATTACGCAGTATTTTCACACAGTTAGGAAATTTAATCAGTTAATAAAATGTAATTCTATTGTAATTTTACTGTCTTGAATGTGTTGTCAAAGTTCAGAAATTAAAAAAGGTAAAACAAATGCCCCCACAGATCTAACTGTGTAACAACTGAAAGTCACGTGTAGCTGCATTTCCCTTCAACCAGGGAAAAAAAGCTTCCTTCATAAATTTATTGCTACCATCGGTAATTCACAGAAATCAATTTCTGAATGTGATGTGTAATATTCTTTTTATCTTAAGTTCTTTAAAAATGTTAGTTGTAAAGTAAGAAAAAAATTCCTCATGCAATGAAGCCTTCATAATACAAAACACAGCATTCAGAAGTAGAACAGTACGGCTCTTTAATCAAATACTATTCAGAAGTTGAAAATGTTAAATTCGGTGTTCTTGGAGGTATCTGTTCATTACAGAGATAACACAATCTTCCCCTACCATAGTATACAAGGGAAATATCCAGAAAAGTAGGTTTAAAAACTTAAAAAAGTTTCTGGTGAACCTGTGTTCATTTAAGAATGCCACACCACTTTCCACAAAAAAATTAATAACGATCCAGCTGGTGTCTCAGGGGCTAAATTCAGCTATTTTCTATACAGTTTTCCACTTCTGCCTTGGAGGAAACCCCTTCTCTGTGCCTCCAAACACAAAGGTCCTCAAACTCGTGATCACCACCTCCATCTGAAAGCCAGTGGGTAGCCACTGGTGCCTTTGTATGGTACCTATGCATGACGTGATCTTCAGAGCCAACAGCTAATGTCTGTTCTGTGTGGTCTTTGACACAGGTCTAAAAACTGGGATACAGCTCCTGCTGCCAAGAAGAACAGATCTTTTTAATATAAACACCTCAGTGAGATTGTTTTTGAACGCAGAAGTATCTCAGTGGCAATGAAAAGCACCGACCACTCCAAAGAGGTATTAAAAGAGATCACTATTACTTTTATTCATACAACAGAAGAGCTATAACCCAGAATGAGTTACAATTTGTTTCATTTATTATAGTCATATAAGTGTCAGATCACTAAGAACTAGGCTGAAACTTTTAGTGAAAATCCCTATCTTGCAAAAAATGGATGCAAAGACTGTGAGTATATTTTAGCCCATCTAAAAAAATCAGTTTTTCAAAAGAGACTTTTCCAACTGTTCCAGGATTAGTCCGGAATTTAAATTAGTGGCCTGCACACTAGCAGGGATTCATTGAATAATTATATGGGATCTTAGAAAAGCAAATGAAGAAAAGCAAGCTCATTGTCGAACAGATGTATTGACAAATGGACCCCAACAATAGCAGTAAAGAAAGTCTGCTCCAAAGCATTCTTGTCTACTATTTAACATGTTTCTCTTTAAAAAGGTCTTAAACAAGTTATTGTAACAGAATTCTCCAAATTTGATTTAATCCACGTATTTGCAGCCTGTTTTAAATTACTGACTTCAGTCAGAATATGATACTAACGCTACGGTGTCACACAAAGACCGTTTTCACATACCTTGTTTCTACATAAAAAAGCAAGAAGGGTGCACCACTGTTCTTGTTTGCCACCACCTCCTCCGATGACAGGAGCTCTTTCATAACCCAGGACACTGACAAATCGCGCTGCTTGTCGAGGAGTGTCTAGTAACCGGCCTGCTCGAAGTGGTCTGATATATGAACATACTGGACGGTTTACTCCATTTTCATCCTGAACATATAAAATACGTTTATTTGCCAGACACACAAATGTTACAAAAGATTCATCTTAACTTAAACTGTCTTTTTTGCTATGGGATTTATTCTCCCTGAAATAAATATCACTGAAAATTATTAAGACACAAAAATCCTTCTAGAATTAAGACACAAGACCATTAAGGCACTTCATTTAGAGGGACTTTACAGTTAGATTGTTCTGCTGGCTCTGTCACCAGTAGGACATTCCAGACTAAAAGTTCAAACACCTGGAGCAGTACAGGTTGAGCATAATTTCCTTCAATGGGTGAGGAACTGTTCATGCTCCATCCACTGTCAATTTCCATATTATCATCAAACAAAAAAAGCCCAAACAAATAAACAAAAAAACCCCACCAGCCACCAAACACCCCACATCCAACCAAAAAAAACCTCAAATCAAACAAACAAAAACCCCAAAACCACACAACCACCAAAACTCACAGCAAACCCCCAAAACACCCCCCCAAAGCATTAAGCACTCAGCAGCTGATTTTAGAGTTTAAAAGGTGTCTATTTGCTTCTGAATTTGAATACTCTTTACCTCTTGTCATAACACCAAAAACCAATAAATAGATCTATATAGATCTATACAGATCTAGATATATAAAAATTACAAAAGTAGTAATACCAAGAATTTCTAATTTCTTGGAAAAATGAAAAAATGAACTGACTGGAAAAAGGTCTGTTTTATCACATGCTGAAGGGAAATATTATGATTATCAACTATTAAAACTATTTCAAGCAGTATAAAATTCTTCTTTTCCTCACTGGGCTAAACTGGTACTTTTATGTTTGTATATTTAAAAAGGGATCAAAGCCTTTTAAATGTCTGCAGCTTCAGGAAACCATGGTCTCATATTTGTTACTGTAGTTACATATTGCCCTCATTAAGGTTTTGTCATGCTTTTTCAGCAAGTTGGTGTAAGAAAAGCACCATTTATTTGAAGCTGACTGGAATCCTGTTGGAAATTATTTCACAGCTAGAAAGCAAGCAAAAAAAAAAATCACAAGAAGGATTCATTATTTATTTAATATAGCTTTATATATGTAATGTGTGCTTCTGCATTATGCCTACGAAACTGGCCAATAACTAAATTATCAAACAATTCTGATAATCTCACTTCCGTTCCCAGAAATGAGAAAGGCCATTAAGGGCAGTTTTACTAACATTTGCTATGGCCAGTGGGAGAATTAAGATAAGCTCTCTATCGGTACTGAACTAGCAGGGGGCCAGTTCCTATAGTGTTCTGAGGGCTGCCAGTTTCTATACTGTTCTGTAACAAAGAACTTAGTCCTCTAATCCTACCCACAAACCCTTCCCTCCAACCTTCTTCCCAACCCTGCTGTAGCTTTGTGGGTGCAGGAAGTGGAATACCATTAATTCACACATTGCTTTATTCCCAAAATAGTACAAGTCCCATTTTTACCTCATGTCCCCAACCAAACTCCCAGTTCTAGAATTCCCTGTTTAATTATATATTTTGTTTCTCTATAAACCCTGCCTTGAAAACCTTAAGCCTTTGTATTGGGTCTGGCTGGGATGGAGTTAATTTTCTTCATAGCAGCCCCTATGGTGCTTTGTTTTAGATTTGTGACCAAAACAGTGTTGATAACACACCAGTGTTTTAGCTACTGCTGAGCAGGGCCTGCACAGCGTCAAGGCCTTCTCTGTTTCTCATTCTATCCCCACACAGAATAAGTTCGGGGTGGACAAGAGGCTGGGAGGGACACAGCCAGGACAGCTGACCTGAACCGACCAAAGGGATACTTCATGCCATATAGCATCACGTTCAGCAATAAAACTGCTGGGCGTGGAGAACAGACTTTCTGTAAACCAGCCCCTGCTTGGAGACTCACTGGGCATCAGCCTGCTGGTGGGAGGTGGTGAGTGATTGGCTTTGCATCACTTTTTTCCCCCCTTTTCCTTTCTTTCCTTCACTTATTAAACTGTCTTCATCTCAACCCATGAGTTTTTCATCACTTTTGCCCTTCCCATTCCGCTGGGGTGGAAGTGTGAGAGTGTGACCGGGAGGGGGCTCAGCTGCTGGCTGGGATCAACCCACCACACCCTTATTTGGAAGTTCACATCACTGCTGAACACTCACGGTACAGCCAGAATGGCAGCTGTTACTTTACTGAAAAGAAAGAGTAGGCAGGGATCGCTTCAGAAAGTTACTTTGAGGTAATAAGCTACTGCTCATTATCTGTGCTAGGAAAATTGCTACCGTGCAAGATAAATTCATGGCACTAAAAATGCAAAGAATCATACCATTCCTTTTACAGAGGGACAGTTACCAAGGAGCAACTGATGCATACTAATTTATTAGCCTACAACAATTATGTCTGTAGCTAGCGTGCGACATTAACCAGACAGATTGCTTTACAGACCACACAAAGCTCAAATATTGTGTGGATCTGTTCTCACAGATCTAAGTAAGTCCATTTTTAATAACCGTTTTATGTGGAATAAAACTTGTTTGACATAGTTTGCACCAATCACTTAAGTCTTTGCCATTTGCAAGTATTCAAGGAAAAGACTAAACAGTCTTTTTTATCACCTCGTGCATCAGAAGTGGTTGGAGCAACCCTTCTTTCTGCATCATGCTACTGAGCTCCAATACACACATAGAAGTTCAACCCTTACAAATTTCATTTTTTGCATGATACACCACATGTAGCCCTGACCTGAATGTAACCACGTCATAAATCTGTACAGATTCTATACGCACGTAAACTTCAAAATATATAAAAAAATAAACAGATAACTTCAAGAAAGGATTGGTCTATTTGTAAAATTTACAAACCTGTGCAAAAATCTTTACTAGCCTTACGTTGTGTGTAGGCCTTATCTGTAGGTACTCTCTCCACCACTGTTTAGCATATACAAGAAATAATCGTTCTTTTTCTGCTGTTTTCTGACGTTCCAAAGCAAACTGCAGGTAAGAAAAACATAACCAATCACACACAATAATTCCAAACAGGAAAAAAAAACCCATAATCAATAAGTACAATAACACCAAATCAGGCCCATGTGAAATAAAGCTTAATATTTCAAGTGTGCCACGCAAATGCTGAAGAATAGTATTTTGAAATGAAAATCCAATGAACAAAAACCTCAAGCAACATTTCTTGTTTGTAGGCTCATATATATCAAGCTCGACTGAAGTTCATCCTAAGTGATGCATTTCTATACAGAAGGATTGCTCAGCTTCTGATGTGCAGAATAATATCTGCATGCACCTTCAGGCCAACATTTACTGGCTTTCCAGGCAGAATAGCTGACTTGACATTATTATTTCGAACAGGAGAGAGAGCAAGAAAACATATACTACCTGAAGAAAACTAGGTATATTGCATCTTTCTTATTTTTCTTCTTAAAGTTTTGATACAAGTAAGTAGAAAAACTACTAAAGTAATATTTCAGATAATGTTCAGTATAAACAAAGTAGTTTAAAAAAAGGTAATTATATTTAAATTTAATTGGAAAAAAAAGTATTGAACATTCAAAAACCCACAGCCCTCAACATCTACATAAGTAATTCTACACTGAGCTCCCCCCCCAATAAAAGAATAAGTCAGCCCTCCCCGAAATTACTTACTTGAGTATTAGTTATTTCTGGAGACAGTGTCTTATTAAGCTGCGGATACATTTCCAGTCTGATGTTTAAAACGCCAACAGAGACCTTTGATTCTGTACCTTTAAACCAAAATAAATTTTGATCAGTTCTCTCAAATTCATTTTACTTAGGACATTTCAGCCAGGCAGGAGCAAATAATTAAAATAAATATTTTAGCTATATAATCACAAAAAATACCTAAACTTCTTTAAATATATGCAAAATAAGCATCTTTATTTAAATTTCAAACTCAAATGAGGCTGTAAGAAAGCATAATCTGGCCAAAAAAGCAGACATCTAGATCTGAGATAATTATCCAAGGCCCTCTTTGCAGCCAGTACCGGGATATACGAGATGAAAGGCATTCTAGAAATGTCTAGAATAGGCATCTAAAACAGAGTAGGAGTCACACACTGTAGAAGTGCCTATTACTACTGACCGCACAGGAAGTAAGTGAAGTTCATCTTCCCCAAGATAACAGTTTATTATGACGGACCCATACAAATAAGAGTAATCAACTTAAAAAAAAAAAAAAAAAAACAACAACAAACAAATGACCCATGAAACCCCACAAACCTGATGTTATTGCATAATGCTGAAAATTTAGAATTACATAAAGAAAAAGAAGCATTACAAAACAATAGAGAGATGGGATTATAAGCAATACGAGCAACAGAAGCCTCACATAGTAGTTTGTCTGTTTATCTGAGATGGCAGTATGCTTTGATGTTCTTGATACGTTTTGTACAATGACAAGACTTCAGAAAAGGAGAAAAAGCACTGGATTTACTGGATTGATACTTTATTACTTGGAAAAAAGCTAATGATAATTAGATTTAACTCCTCCCATCACCCATTTGAGTATTAAACTCAACTTATTTGTTATGCATTTCCAAGTAATTATAAATAAAAAGCCCTCCATTTGAGAGACTATCCAAACCTATATTGCTTACTAAAGTTTTGGCAATAGTCAGCATTTTCAGAAGGAAATGAAGCTAACAAACATATTAGCAAATAAGCTTACTAGGTTTGTCAATCAGGAATAACTTATGTAGTACATCCAATCTTCAGAATATTTTGAAGGTATAATTTAATGTCTTTTGAAACTATCAAGAACTGCTCACCTACCTAACAGGTAGAGAAACTGCAACAGATTACTCGAACGACTCATAAGTTACTACTTGACCAAGCTCTGGGATAGCTAGCATAGGAAGTCATGACAGATTGAGTCCTAGATCTAATCTTTATCCACTAAATCATAATATCCTAAAAACTTAGGTTGGAACTCCTGAAAAGGGGAGCGGGGACAAGCGATACACAAAAATACAGAGGTATACTAACTGCTAAGCACCTAAACAAAGCCATTCAGCCCTTCTGCCAGAAAGCATGCTTCCAGCTACTGGAATAAATGGCAGCACAGTAGATAGAGATCACTTTCTCCAGCAGTTGCTAGTTTGCTATGAAAGGGACACAAGCTAGGTTTTACTCTTCAGTGCACTGGTCTGATATATTCCTGGAGATAAATTAGTTGATTTTTTTTGGTTTCGTTTTGATTACTGATTTTCTGCAAAATCTGGATAAGTTGTGAGAGTTCCCAGACATGGGGACCATTATTACACAGGATCCGGAATACACATTTTTAGTATTTTGGTAACACAAAAACCTGACCACTAGTCTCCTACACATTTTCTAAGGATACCTTATAGTAATTTATGAGTTGAACTAAAATTAAACTACATCATAAATACTGCTTTAAGCTCATAAGCAAGCTCAGTACCCAATATTTTAAGTCATCATTACAGCCTTATTATTTATCCTTACCTACACCCAGGAGTTCAACAGCAACATTTGTTATGCCATTCTCTGCAGCCAAGACAGATCGCCACTCCAAGAAATAGGATGCTACTAGTGTTGTCTCACCAAATGTGTCTGTTTTGATCAGAACCATATGCACTGGATCACATATAGATAACATAGTGGTTGCATCCACCATTTTACTTCCATCACCTGCCATTATTAAACCAAGATAAGATAGCAAGAATATTATCATCCCAAGTCCTCCTCAAAATTAAAAAAAGTATGCATCTATATTCATTGCATACATTGCATTTTAAGAAAAATCTCATGTCCAGAAGTGTAAGCAATGATCCCATCTTAAAATCAAACTCAGTTTAGGACAGAGCTACAGAAAGATTACAGTTAATTTACAGAGGAGATAAAAAGATTCCTATAGTCGAGTACTCCAATGCAATTGGTTCAACTGCACAAAAATTAAAATGGAATTAGCATTTAAGAAAATAAAGAATATTAAAGCACCATTAAGTAAAAGCAATTGAAAAATATTCTTTTAATAAGTTGGAATGCATCAGGTCAACTTAGTATACATCAGTACTTAGGAAACAACTTTCCCTGTAGTTAAGCTTGACTCTGTAATATAAACCGCTCCATGAGCAGCAGAATTAACAAAGTCTGGTTTTCTTTGAATTTGTGGTATATTCGCTCCCTTCCCCAAGTCCAACTGCAATAACTCTGGCTTCCTCTCTGTTCCCTGATATTCCATAAGCTGGATTTCTACAGGATTCATACAGTATCCAGAAAGCCTTGTCATAACATACTTAGCTCCTACCATGTTCCCTGGCTACCAACAGAACAGTAATACAGGCTGTGGATGACTGACTCTTCTACAAGTGTTTGCCAGCTGGCAGGCAAACTGAACTCACACTGAAGTTTTTCCTGCCATATGACAACAAATTTACATTTCCCTTCTTCACTTGTCAGCACAAAGTTCATGAAAATCACAACCACCTTAGTACCTCTTACCACCTCTGAGACTACCATCTCACTACCAATTAGGGAGAAAGTTGGTCAAATTCCAAAGTTATTTTAGAGTGGAAAGGAAGGAAAAGAAGAGGCAAGAGTAGAGAAAGATCTACAAGTGGCATAACCTAATACAGTAATTTGTTTCTTTAGGAAAACACGATAAAAAATAGGTAAGAAAGCCACTAAATAATATCAAACATATTTCACAATAACTCCGAAGTCAGAAAAAAACCCGATAGCATCGGCTTTAAACCCACAATATTCCTTACCTAGGCTATCCTTGTGTACTTCAAGTAAAAAACCATCATGAAAATCTGGCTCACAGGCACAGGGGACGGGTTTAGAACGGAAGCGCTGATTTCGAAAATGTAAACACAGAGTGAAGGTAGAACAGATTTGGCCAGGCAGAGGCTCCGGTTCCTGAAGATGTTCCAGAAAAGCTTTCCCACCCAAAACCTGAAGGTAAAGATACCTCCGTGTTGGGTCAATGTTAGCTGTAAAGCGTAGCAATAAAAATGAAGAGACTACAAACAGATCTTAGGAAGCATGTTAAGTATCAGTTAACTAACAGGAGACTAGAAAAAAAGAAATTTTTTGAAACAAGTTCTTAGGAGAAAGTGATTTTAAAATGTACGGAAGTTATCTTAATGTAAAATAAATGAAATTTAAGAAAAAGTCACATTTTATGCGACACTAATTTCTGCTGCTTACATGAATTTACTTCCTGTAGATAAGCAGCAGCAACATCCACCTTTATGCCAGTTCATACTGGATTACTAATTCAGAGTTCAAAAATCATAGACTTAAAATTTCTCTCAAAACTATGATCCAAATATTAAAATAAACAAGCAACATACTTTTTTGCAAAACTGGTGGTTCTCTGTCAACAAAATGTGTTGATGGTTTTGGAGCTGAAGGCCTCTCCTTTTCATTCACATCCTGGAATTACAATTAAGACTTTTTAAGGTGTCAAGGGATGCAACAGCGCTCTTACTGCAGTCTTCTAAAAATTAAAGAATCCTCCATTTCAGCTGAATGCCATTCCTCAGGTACGCTCCCTTCTAGTACTTGAGATGTAACAAAACTGAACAAATACTTTCAATGTAGTATTATCATTAAACCAATTTTAGCATATACATTAAGCTATTCTGCTCCTAATATGTCACAAATCAGTAAAGCCATTACAAACCTTTAGAAGTAGCGAGTTTTCACTTTGTCAAAACACCAAGTCAGTAAGAGGAATAAGCAAAAGTATTTTCACTCTTCAAAAGCTACTTACAGTTACAAATTTAAGTTCCTTCATAACATCATCAATGATTCCTCGTTGTCTTAAGGCTTTTATCAGATCTTCTGTGGATAACTGCTGATGCTCAGGCGCTAACTCTTCACGTATAGTCTCAGCAAGAACTTCTCTTATCCTGCCATGGACATCCATCTGAAAGAAAATTCACTATATGCTACAAATACAAGCTCCTTAAATGGCAGCAGCTATGACTACACAGTCACTCTATAAGACTAAAGGTATTCTCCTAGAAACACAGAAATAACTATACCAAAATATTAATCCTTTCAGAACTAATCAAACGAGTCACTGTCTCACCAAAGCAGCTCTACCAGTTAAAAAAATCATGAGCGTACCAAACCTGAGCATTTTCACTGCTCTTGACAGCATCCCCTACCTTGAACTTCCCTCCTTACAAAAAGGTCTGCAAATCCATCAATTATAAAATGTCACTGTTTTAATTTTTTGTCTCCCTCAAAATTCAAACTTAGGATAATAGTTTCTTATTTTTAAGGGGAAAAGTACACCTTTATATACTTGTAGGTAAGGCACAAAAGTAGGAAATCTCCATTGCAAGCTTCCCCGATGCTCAGAGGGAAGTCAGAGAATTTCTGTCCTTCACCTCAGCTGTGAAACTGCATGGATTTGTAAAGCTGTTTCTCACACAGGAAGGACGTTAAGGCCACAGCCACTGGGACTTGAAATATTTTGCGATATATGAGTTAAAGCATTCGTATTTATTTCCCCGTCACTCCAAGACCCAGCCGAAGAACCTCGCTCAAAAGGCAGCAGGCAAAAAATAAAAAAAGAGCCTCAGTCTCAGGGTGCTGACCCCGCCGCTCGGCCCGCCAGCGCCTCGGGCCTCGC
>NW_008824283.1:8119176-8168538 GCF_000699105.1 Pygoscelis adeliae | reverse complement strand
GGGCCGCGGTGCCCGTCCCTGCCTTCTTCCCCGGCCGGCATGTTTGTTCCTTGCGACCGCGGCGGGGGCTCCGCCAGCTCCGACTTTAAAGGCTTCACTCTGCTCATGGTAAGTCGCGCTCCTGCTTCCACCTCGCCCTCGATGGGGCGCTGCCCCGACGGGGTACTCCGGAGCGGGCGAGAGGGGTGTGCCGCTGCTTGGGGCCTGGGCGCTGAGGGCTCCTCTCCGCTCTGTGGGGTGCGGGCAGGGGCTTGACTCCCTGGCTCGCCCGCGCCTGTGGGGCAGGAGGGCCGGGGCGCTTCGGTCTCTCTCTCCCCTGCCCGGGGGTCGTCCCCGGGTACTTGCCTGCGGGAAAGCGGGGAGGCCCTGGGCAGGCGGTTGCTGTGCCGTGTGTATATCGGGTGTTTTGCCGAGTAAAAGAGGGGGATTTGCAGGGGTCCTTCCCAGAGCTGTTTCCAGTAGAGCTTAAGGCGGTCTCCTCCCTTTCCGTCAATTTCCCTCCTCAGCCACCCGTTTTCTGCTCTTGTCAAGCTAAGCGTTGTGTGCTTTTGCTGTAAGATTAAAATGCTGTCATCTTACAAAATTTGCAGTATCTGTGAGTTGGCACTGGAATAAAAAGTTATTTTTTCATTTAGATGAGATATATACACGTTTTAATGAAAAATTCCTCATTTGTGCTATATTTAAACGCTGCTTAGGATTCTTTTAGGAAGTGTTTTAATCATCTTCACACATGGTATGAAATCAATTTAAAACAACCTACCTGCGGAGGTTACATTGGTTTATTGTGAGGTAAGAGTTCCAGTGCAGGCTGCAAACCATTGTTTTTCCTCTTAGCGAGCTCCTTTACTGTATTACTTAAAGGTAACCTTATCACCTTTCATCGAGGGCTGCACAGCCTGGGATGACTCTGCAGGCTGCACGGGAAGTCATTGCAGACCAGCTGACTAGGCACAGGAAATAGATCACTGCTGTTTTCTTTGTCTGGGAGTAACAGGCTGTTGAATACCAGCCGGTCTGTAATGGCAGTCTGTAAGTGCTGTTACGTCCTTTTTCACCGTGGGCTTGTCGGCATCAGATTCGGTGTTTCCGCAATTGGTGGCAGCAGCAATTCGTAGACGCGGACTTGCTTATAAATTTGAGGGAAGCAACCGAGAATTTTACCGTTGTGTCCTTCTACAGAAACTGATACTGGAAGACAAACTCTCGAATTTCTCTTTCTGTGCCATCAGATTAGTCAGTATCTGCCCCGATTGGTGATAACCCATGGCAGTTCCCATGAAATGAATCCAAGATGACCCTTAGCATTTTCATCCTTAAAAGATTAACAATCTACTCGTATATAGGTCAAGCTGAGATTTATAGGTTTAATATGTAATATCAGCATTACCATTAGGTGTCGCTTGAGGCGTTCAAATCTCGGCATTAGTCGTTTGAGTGACTTTTATCTACTCCCTGTGCAGAAAAAGAGAGGGAGGACACAAGTTTCCAAGCCTTTGTTTAAGTTTACAATGAGTCAGGATTATTCACAGAAGTGGCCAGGATGCTTCTGTGGGACAGAGACCAAAGTCTGCATTAGTAATCTGTTAAGAAATAGTCATCTTTATCAGAGAATAAGCAGCCACTTTTAGACCAGAATTGAAGTAATTTAAACTTTCACTATTTGAAGAGCATATTGTATTGTCCATAAAACACACTGTAAATCAGTAACTTCTGTTACTTCAGCCAGCAGTGTCAGTGGGAAATGTTGGTCAGCTGGCAACCGATCTAGTGATTTCCACGCTCAACATGACTAAAGTTGGCTACTTCTACACGGATTGCCTGGTGCCAATGGTTGGAAATAATCCATATGCAACAGCAGAAGAAAACTCAATGGAGCTGAGTATAAATGCTGAGGGTGGGTATTGAATGCTGAAGTTATTTGCAAGCTGCATAAGGTGCAAGAATGTTACATTTACTTTTTTTGTTGTTGTTACATTTTGCTTATGTGAACAATGTTTAAACTAAGGTCAGTAATAACAACTTCAGTAACTTCCGGAGAAGAATGTATTTACTGTCAGAGAGGAAACTGTTACTCTTGTTGTTTTGGATAACCAATTTGACATATGGAAGCAATAAGAAATGTTGAATTTCAATCATATGACAATGCAGCCAAAAGTCTCTGCAGTTTTAATCCAAAGCAACATGAAGTGTGCACTTACAGTAAACTGCTGGAATGCAAGCTGAATTTCTGGTGTAGAAGGGTATTTATCCTCTCTTCTTCCTTCCCACCTATGTTTGCCTTTTTCCTTATGTGGTGTTTCTCCCTCTTCGCCCTTCAAATTCTTAGGTTTTTTCCCTGTATTGATCATTGCATTTCATCTTTTTTTTCCCCTTTTAAATCATGGAAATCGCAGAATAATCTGTGAATCTTTGCAAAGCTGCATAAAGATTATCTGAATCATTACAGGAGGCAGATCTTCATATATTTTTCTTCATTCAATCCTTTGAATTTATGACAAGTGAAATTAAGTCCGATGAAGACAATGCACGAAAATATAGGTTTTTTTAAGACTGTGGATATTGTCAGGCTTTCCCGTAGGAATTGATAGCTGAAAGGTTTAGTATCCTGAGGTTTGTAAATTGGATAAATCTGGATAATTCTAAACCCAGATCTCTTTCTTGCTTTCTTCTTACAAAACTTAATATTTCTTCTTGTAGTGTATTCATTACCTTCAAAGAAACTTGTAGTTCTACAGATCAGATCACCTTTTATAAAGGTATGTATGTTCATTAACTGTTCTTATTTCACTATTCAGTTTGAATAGTTCTGGCAAATAGTTTAATTGGCCTAGGTAAATTTTAAGACAAAATAAGCAAAACTAGAAGAACTATGCAACATTATAAAACATTTTGTTTAAAAAAAAAAAGACTGAAAAAGAGCAAAAATATTTTTCTACTTTGTGCTGTAACACGTTCTGCAGTTGATACAATTTTAGCTAACAAAAACTGACTTCTGCATTCATTGAGGGTTGAGGTTTTGTTCTGTTTTTCAAAGCCTCAGAACAACCCACCTATGTTGGTAGATTTTAGTGTAAATACGTCCTTAGTTATTAACAGCCTTGAAAACACAAAATGGTCTGGGTTTTGTCCATTTGTTTTTTTTCTTTACAGTTACTGTCTTTGTGTGTTTGTCTTTTATTGTAATAGCTTAATTTTTGATGTCACTCGAATTTAATTATTTCATAGTGTTCTATATTCATTTAAACTGCATTCATTATGTAAAAAAATGAAGCATTTAGTATTATTCATTGACTGGACAGTGGCTGTAATTTAAAATAAGCAGAATACTACAGCAGAAAAAAATCTGAGCTGCAGTTTTTAGCAGTTCAAAGTGTGGAGAAATACTATGTGATCCTACCATCCCATCTTACTCTAAAGCTATTTCCATTGATATTAATGGCACACAAAACAGGTGGTACTGCTGTTGTTAACATGGTCTTAATGATAATTTTCATCACTATACATGTAGTTCTGATTAAGTAAACAACCAGAGCAGTCCTCTGCTTTTTAAAAATATATTTGAAGCTGAAGACTAAATGGATATGAAGAAAAATGTACATCACTGGTAAATATTCTATGTAACACCTAGTATTGTTGGCTTTTGGCTTTCTTTTTTAAGGACACGATATATTTTTTACTTTTTCTCTCTGTCTTTGCATAAAGAACAAGTACAGGCCATTCTGTGAAACACTGCTTTCTTGGGTGAAAAGCAGCAAATGTGCCAGAGTTGTCCTTCTGTCTAGCAGCCATGCATACCAGCGCGATGATGAGCAACTTCTTGGGTATGTTTGCGTCATTAAAAGACCTAATTAATGTTCCTGTTCTTTTTGACAAACTGACGTATTTCCCTTTACTGAGTACTTTCAGTAGGGTTCTTTTGCTTTGCCGTGTACATAGGTCATAAAATGTTTTAATAGTATATTAAGTATTATGTTATACAGGATTAGTCTCTGAACGTTGTTAGTTAAAAGTACTGAGCAAATAGTAAGCTGTAAGTAAATTGCACTTGACCCACACTGTCAGGCAACAGAGCTTCAATTTTAACTTCTTCATTTCTTGTGGCTGCAAGCAAAGTCAGGGATTAGCTGCTAACGTACAGGTCACAGATTAGATTTTTAACAGTTAATTAGAATATTAGAATCATAGAATCATAGAATCATTAAAGGTTGGAAGAGACCTCCAAGATCATCGAGTCCAACCGTCAACCCAACACCACCATGCCCACTAAACCATGCCCCTAAGCGCCTCATCTACCCGTCTTTTAAATACTTCCAGGGATGGTGACTCAACCACTTCTGCTAACGTACAGGTCCCATGTTTGATTTTTAACAGTTAATTAGAATATTGGTTAGTTTCTTACCTCCGCTTCATTATTCTGCATTTTGAAGGTTTTCTTTAATATAGTAAGTTGTCGTTCTTTTTTTTATAGGAAGTTATCAATTATTACTTGTTGGGAGGCAACTGCAAGGTTCAGACTATATGTATTTTTATTAGATATTACCCCTTTAAAAGACAAGCATTACTCGCTGATTGAGGACATCATAATCGGTGATTTAACAAAAACAAACAAACAAAAATCAGTATTTTTGCAAAAGACCAATTGTTATCCTCAGCCTGTATAAATGTGTAGGGCCTTAAAGGAGATTTAGGTCCGTGCACGTCCCAGGTATAGTTACCAGTGATATTGGCATACAGTTGCGGAATGGCCAGCTAACATGGAATGAAATGAGAGGGACTGATGGTTATTTGATGCTGTCTGAGTCATAAGTTGTGGTGATTTAACCCCCCCTCTCCCAGCACCACAGAATAACTCTCTGATAGCAAAGTCACTCAAGAGTGAGGGTAGTGCATTCAGAAAATACTGAGACTTGACTGAAGTCTGCAGATATTTGTAGTGTGAGCTTACTAAAAATACTGTTTCACAGTGAAGTCCAAGTTGACCCTAACTACCTTTAATTTAATCAACTCCTATCTGAAGGAAGAAAAAGCACGTTTTATTTGTAAATCATTTTAACAACCATAAGAAGTTCTCCTATTTATGTGCTTATGTACCTGGTACTTACCAGTTATGTGAGCCTCTAAAAAGAGGGTACCTTAGTTCTATTTGTGGCAGAAAGTTGAGTAGTTTGTACTGTTTTGAAGCCACAAACTACTTTTTAACTTTGATTTAAGGAGGAAGGGAATGTCAGTGCAATTCTTCATTGCAAGTGTGAGGTCCTCAATGCTTGCAGCTTCTTTCTGTCGCAAGTCATAACATCGGTAGTGTCTTTTATTGGCAGACTGAATGTGTTCTTGCTTTGTTCCTAGGACACCACTACGCTACCTACTTACACCTGATCTTGAGAAAGCAGTTGGAGGCCTTATGCAGGAGCTAAACTGGAAAGAAATGGAAAAAGTAGCAGCTTACCCTGGAATAAATGATACAGAAAAAGTTCTACATATTCCTGGAGGTGGCATCACAAAACTATTGTTTACTGAGAGGTGAGTTGCCTAAAGATAAGCACAGGAAGATATCAGAAGTCTTGGTTTTAGTACATGGGTAAAATGATCTTTTAAACCACTATGTTACAGGAAAAGAGAAAGTCCCTGTTTTCATAGAAAAGAGTTTTATAGGAATAGAACTTCTTCCAGATTGAGCCCATAATTATGAGAGAAAAAAATAGGGAATTCTACATCATAGATTTTTATCAGAATTTAACTTTAAGTGAATGGGCTAAAGGAAAATAATAAACCTTTACAGTTAAGATTGTGATTAATCTGGTATCTGATTTTATGCAAACCACAATTTTTATATAATAAAATTTCTGTACCTGTGATACTTTAACTAAAACTGTCTCCCGTGATAAATAGTTCCATTGTCAGTTGTAAAAAAAAAAACAAAAAAAAAACCAAACCAAAAAAAACCCAAACCCAAACAAAAAAAACCCCAAACAAACCAAAAAACAAAACCCGACCCAACAGTTTAGTGAGCACTAAGAATGAGTTAAGATTTCGGGGCCAGCAAACAATTAGGTGTGGGGTTTTTGTTAAAAGCTGTGTGCATCAGAAGTTGTGCCAAAAACATGTCTGAGTTTCAAATTTTGGATAGTAATACTCGCTCATTTTGGTAAAACTGAGTTAGCTCTGCAAAACTTGTTTGTTTTGTAAGTGTCAGGTGGAAAACTCACTTTTATTTTTTTAGCTATTGTTTTTGACACCTGTCCAAACTGTTGCATCCAGCAGCAGGAGAGTTACTGATACCATGCTCACCTTTGTACTGACTTCAGTATGGAAACAATATACAAATGGAAAAGAAAAGACCTCCCAGGACTTTAGGAAGAAAAATTTAAAAATATAATAACAATCTTAATATCTAAATGAAAAAATGGGAATATTGTGAGTAAAGTAGTGATATGCAGCCTGCAAAACTGCTGTTTGAAATACACAGAAAGGTAAGGAGTGATTGTATCGAAGGATCTGTATAAATGCCCCATCAGCACAAAAATGCAAACTAAGTATATAAAAGAGGCCCTGAGAAACTCTTCCGTGACCGAGGATTCCTGCCTCACAAAGCAATAAACAAATTCAAGACTAAGAAAAAGAACGTGAAGTGTGAAAATGCAACCAAGCAAGTCCGGAGAAGGGAAAAAAGAAATATCTATACATATTCATACATTTTTACTTTTGGTTTTGTTTTTTTTTTTTTAAACAAGCCATATGCAGATTGTTGTTGCTTTTAATACATAAATATAATTGTTCTGGATTTAGAAAAGAAATAGAAATGCCTGCTCATTTTTGTTGCAGCTGTTCAAGAGGAATCCAAATGGCAGTTCTTCTGAAATTCTGCTCAGAAGGGGACAACATCCCTGACGCGTTTGCGCTTGTTAACTATCTTAATGAATGGCTCCAGCTAGTTAAAAGCGAAGTAAGTGCTGTTTGATCTAGAGTTCTTGCTTTCGTATTTTATATCCATTATTTTCATTTTTCTTCAATCCGGTACATTAAATGTGTTACATTTTTAACTTTTCTAAAATTCAGCTGAGTATGGGTTGGGTTCATTTTGGCCCATGGTCATCAAGGATACACCAAATTAAAGCTATATTTTGATTAAAATCTCATGGGGAATTTCCCCACCTGAAAAACCAAACCTAAACCCCAGTCCCTTTGTTTGACAGGTGGGGGGGGGAAATTGCGTAAAGGTTTGATCAAGTTCGATCTTCCAGTACTCTTCTCTAAAGCAACCCACAGTGATATTGACACTTGAAATGCTGCCCATTATTTTAATACACGTGCCAGAGATAGAATTACATCACTATTATTTAAAACTTAAAGAATTATTCTGTTTTTGTTGCAGAGCAACAATTCCACAGATACTTCTTCACAATGGAAAATACCAAGTTCTTGGCGCTTACTTTTTGGCAACGGTCTTCCACCTGCACTCTTCTGATCA
Organism: Pygoscelis adeliae; assembly: GCF_000699105.1. Lineage (NCBI taxonomy): Eukaryota > Metazoa > Chordata > Aves > Sphenisciformes > Spheniscidae > Pygoscelis > Pygoscelis adeliae. The sequence goes on along the minus strand of NW_008824283.1, from coordinate 8,161,067 downwards.
ATTTTGAATTCTTCTGCAAGTCACGTGTGTAGTCTCAAACATCCCTTGAGAAGGTGATTACATAGTAATTGCTGAGCAACAGTAGCTTAATTTGTTGTGTACATAAATTCTTTATTTAAGAAAAATTCCTTTCACATATGTGGGTAGCTAAAGAAATTAAGGTAACTTTCACAAATTGACCAAAGAAATATGTTTTGTACAGTTGTTTATTGAATAACTTTGGTTGAATTTTTTTCTAATAAAATGTTTTTTAAAAAACCTTTTCCTTTGGTTAAGTGTTACTGCTATGGAAAAGCTTACGGCGCACCTTCTTAAGGTAGCTGAGAACTTGAGATTGCTGTGCAGGCATAGATTTTCTTATGAAGGTAAAACCCTACTGTTCCATGTCAACTGTGGATCTTGGCTTTTTTTCAAAACCTTCCTGGTGATGTAAGCAAAGCTCAGAAGTGACTAATTCTGCCGTCTTTTCCCAATGCCGTTGCGGTAGCTTCAGCTGGGGAGGCTGCAAGCGATACAGCAGCCTGTTCTATCTTTTCTGGTCTACTTCCGTTGTATAATTTCCATTCTGCTTCCAAGGGCTGCAGAGATGCTAAAACTAAAGCTTTCTAGGTCAATGAGCCTTCTTAGACGGATTTGAGGATGCATACGGTGCTCTGAAATATAAAGGAATTTTAAAAATTGCCCTGATACAGAGATACCAGACTGCCTGCTATTTTATAAGCTGAAATGGTAGTTGTGTGATGAGTAATTCATGTGTTTAATGTCTGTAATGGTACTTGTTGCGTTATTAAGCTACATGTTCAGTTTTGATCTTTTGGAAGTGCCTGGTCACATCAGCTTATTTTAAAGTAATCTTAAATCTAGAATTTCCAAGTTATAGCTTATGAATTAATAGACATGACATATATACAGGCTATGCTTTGAAATATTTAGTCTGCTAAATAGATTATTTTTTTAATTGTGGTATTGTCATGCCAGTAGTACAAATGATAAGGAAAAGAACAGCAGCAGTCCTGAAGAAATCTGTTAAAGGTGCAGGCATAAGATTCAGTAGCCAGCTTTGCTTGAAAACTTGTGCCTGTTGGTAAAGAAGAGCAGTTCAGTCTAACTACTCAGTGAATGTGACTGATCACCCAAGGGATGCGATATCATTTGTCTTTTTGGGTTTTTGAAAGTTTGTGAGGTGAGAATCATAGCAAATACCTGTCACAGAGGACTAATATTTGAATTAATATTCAGTTACTGTTCTTCTACCACAAAACAACAAGAAATTTAAGTGTTTCCCAGTCTTAAGTCTGCTTTGCAGAAGCAGATAATGCAGGGCCCAACTGAACCTCGGAGAATTAGTATGTGGAGCAAATGCTTCATAGAATTGTATGTCCAAATACCTTCAAATAATGTCTTAAAATGTAGGCAGTCTCAAGTTAATTACTGTATTTGAGTCAGTCACAAACCTAGATATGGGTAGAACAATGTGAGCACGAACTAACTGCTCCTGGCATTAGGAGGACTGGAGAGGCTTCGTGATTACTTAATTAACGTCTGCAGTGTTTGGTTGTTGTTTGTTTGTTTTTAAACGTTTGACTTGTGTTAACACCAATGCTTCTTAACACTAAATGCCATGCTAGAAATGTAAAGTAATCCTTTGTTCATATTTGTAATGTAATAAGCTTTTACAGTAGTAATGCATGAAGATGCCTTGACTTGTGTTAACACCAATGCTTCTTAACACTAAATACCATGCTAGAAATGTGAAGTCATCCTTTGTTCATATTAATAAGCTTTTACAGTAGTAATGCACGAAGATGCCATGGCGTAAAAAACGGGCTGTGAATAGATTTAAAGTGTTCGGGAATGACTGATGTGCCTGTGATTGTGAATCCAAAGAAACTTACCTGGACAAAAAGCAACTTGCGTACAACTGGTATGCAGGCTACAACCAGAAGTTGAACCAAGTAACATGACTAAAAAGATCACAACATTATTCTGAGCTTAAAGATTTATTTTGGCTCATGGTCTTGTCATTGTTCGACAAGAAGCTTGAGTTTCTATAGGCAAGTGGAAGGCTAAACCATTTGCAGCCTGCCTTCATATAGATCCCGTCATGGTGATACTTCACGCTTGCAAATACTGTTTATTCAAATTTTGCATTTTTAGAAAAGGACTAATGACCTAAATATTTTCTGATGCCATTCGTCACTGTGATGGATCCTCAGATTCTCTGTGAACGTGATACATCACCTGTAACTGGACAGCAGCGAGCACAGAGAGATTTGGTAGCCGTTACGAGAGTGTAACTTACGGCTGGACATCAGTTTGGAAAGCTGACTCTGCCAAGCTGGCTGAAAACGTTTGCCTTGAACCAGTAAATACGTAAGAGTACTTCTTAACTTTAAGGACGTAGTCCAGTGTAAATCACAGCAACTACCTGCTTGTTCTTCTGCAATGCTGAATCTGGAACCAAGTATTCATTTTCCTGATTAGAATCTGACCTTCTAAGAAGTCAGAAGTTGAAGCTGATCGTGGTCCTGGTTTGGGCTTTAGATCTGAAAGCCAGCAGGGTGCGTCAGATTTACCAGTAACGTCAGAAGCTGACCTTAGAATGAAGCTGTAGGAGATACTCAGTTCTCCCTTCCGTGAGGCGCTGACGCCTCTACGTGGTCTAATGACCATGTTTGGTTTGAGTTGGGGCTTTGCTGACGTACTAGAGGATAGGTCAAGAAAGAATGACCTAGCAGTTTAAACATACTCATCTGAGAACATAAACTCTGTTATTTTAGAAGAGTGGATGGATGTGGGTGGGAAGAATACTTTGAACTGACAGCCGCTACACAGAGCGGTGGTTTTTATAAAGGGGGCAGAAATCTAACTTGTGGAGTTCTGTTGGAATCGCTGAGCAAACTGACGTGATGGAGATGGCTGTTTAAATCAGCTGTACCTTCTTGAAGCTTTCCTGAGATTAAAACTATTCTTCAGAAAAAAGGGGAGGAACACCTACCTCTGCATTACCTTAGTGTAGGTCCTTCTACGAGATGAGCGCGGGAGTGTTCCTGCACTTGTGCGGGGCTCAGGTAACTGCAGCTGTAATGACTGTAAAGAATGAGCCCTGAAGGGACGTCTGCTGTTGCACTAACTTGCAGGATACCGAACAGTGCCTATCAAAGGGCCAGCTCTTCAACCACAGCTTGCGTACTGCTTACACAACGAGTACGGCTATTTGGAAATAGTTACGTATGCACCAGAGATGCGCCATGAGGCTTTTCCAACCGTCATAGGATGTTGGTGTGCAGCGGGGAAAGGGATTATCAGCAGGCACAAGCTTTTTAAGTATCTTAGGGGCTATTTGGAAATAGTTACGTATGCACCAGAGATGCGCCATGAGGCTTTTCCAACCGTCATAGGATGTTGGTGTGCAGCGGGGAAAGGCAGGCTTTTCAATCAGCAGGCACAAGCTCTTTAAGTATCTTAGGGGTTTTTTGTTGTGTTTTTTTTTTTAAATAAGGTGATCGTATAAGTTTTATTTAGCTGGCTCTGTTTAAGTACTTAGTTCCAGATCCAATTAACTGCTTCATTTAGGGCTATTCACAAGTGTTGTTTCTCTAACACCTGTGAACTTCAGCCACGCTGCAGTAAACTTATTAAATATCTCTGCCAACTGCAACCTGGTGTTCTAGATGATGCTCAGTACTGCGAGCAAGCTGTGGAGCACGTGTGTTGCATTGCACGGAGCTCATCTGTATAAAGCCTTGGTGTTTAAATAACTTGCGACATACAAATAGCAAGCCCAAACGGGGTTTGCTGCAGCTGTTTGACACAGGCATGCAACTTTGTTCAAGATCCCGAACATACTGTGCAGATGTAAAATACACAAGGTACTAAAAAACTTGAAACACCGAAGCCAACTTCCATGGTTTTGAAATGATGCGTTAAAAAAAATCAGAAGGGTAAAACTTTATTTGGGCAACAAGCAGCGTTGCTTTGGGCATCCACAGGCGGCTAATCAGGTAGGAAAAATATGTATTAATTGGCTGTCTTAATCAGGATGCAGTCTGATGTATGCACGGTGGCATCTGGGGAGCTACAGTTCAGAAGGTATTTAACTGCAAGACTATATTAATCAAAAATCAAAGCAGCTGTGGTAATAGATTAAATTTCAGTCAAAATTCGTATGGCTGGGAACAAGGAGAAGCAGTGACAAAAAGCTAGAGGAGGAAAAACAAGGGTTCTAAAGCAACAGCAAGGGAGCGTTTGGCCGCCAGACCACAGCAAAGCAGCGTTCAGAATTGCTCTGAGGCGTGGGAGTTGGTTTTTCTTTCCTCCTTTTACTGATTACAGCTCACGGTGCGATTTCTCATGAAAATATTCTCTCAAATAGCTTAGACGTAGTCATTTTTATTGTTGTCATTTTGGCTAAACCAGTACTTATGTTACAAACATCTGAAGAAAATGCATCTGCTGGCTAGTGACGGAATGTACAGTTTAGCCTTTTTTTTTTTTTAAAAACAAAGGTCAAGACTTTTTAAAAAAAAAAAATCTTAAAAATTCAATTCTTTCAACTGTTTGCAAATAAAACAATGCAGTTAAGAGTGCAAGCCAACCCAGATTCTTTAACACAGCGTGAGTGTTTCTAAATACAGACGCGCTGGGAATCCCTTGTGGCCGGTGCGCTGAGAGGCAGGGCGGGCAGGTGGCCGGACGCTGCACTAACAACCTGCTGTGGAGGTTAACGGGAGCCAGACGGAAGTGTTGGTTTCGGAGAGGAGGCTGCCCTACCACCCGCTGTTCCTTCGGCAGCTACACATCTGTTTGTGCACCGACCGAGGGAACGCATCATACGTGAAGGCGTCGGGTAAGCTCCCATTTGTAACATAAAGGCAAGATCCCTAAGAAAACCGAAAGCAGTACTTGGAGGTATTTTAACCTAAAAGCGCCATCATGCAGTTAACTAGCAGTAGCTAGGGTAGCTTTCCCGCCCCCTTTCCCTTAAGGTATTCTTTTACGGCTTCTTAACCTTGTCATCGAAATCTTGCAATAAATCTGTGAGAAAGGCAGGCAATGGAAAATACAAAGCCACATTAAGATTTGTTGGTCTTACTCTCTGCTCTTATTCATCGGGCTGACTGACCGTGACATCCATCACGAGCAGTTTCCCACTACTGGCATCTCTCTTCAGCTATTAACAAGAAGTCCGAGGCATGAAATCTAGTATTTGCAAGCAGTTAAAAGGCTTATAGTTCTTACCGTTTTATCGCTCGGAGCTCTTCTAAAACTTTCCACGCTCTCTGAAGTTATGATGAACTCCATGCTCAAAATTGCATCAGCCTTCTCATCTCCCGAGTCGGTCTGACTTCTGGGTTACGCTGTTACGCTGTGGTCTTTTCTTCTGGAGTGCACAGATCCTCCGAACGAGGGTTTCTTAAACTCCTGCGCCCTCCAGCTAGGAGTTTGCACGTATGGCAATGTTGCCTTTGTTTGTTGGACCGGTGGTTTTAACCAGCAAGATACCTTGACTCACCTTTATCAGAGACTCACAGTTGTAAAAATGATTCTATAGCGCTCTCTCCAAATCAGGAAGGAGCAGTACACAATTGATAGAGCAGACGTTTCTGCACTATAGCTAAATCTTGGGTTATACTGATATATTATATATACTGATATATAATCTTGGGTTATACTGATATATACAGCTACTTACTGATAGTAAAGATGAAGCCTTGACCATTCCAGACAAGCCACAAAGTGGTGGAGTTTTTGTTGCTTGTTTGTTTTTTTTTTTAACATATTGTGAAAAATAATAAGCTCTGTGGCACAAAAAACGGTAAGATTCCCCAGAGTAGTGCTCATTATTTAAAAAAATAGAAATCAGGATCTGAATTGTGGTATCTGCTATCTGATGTTGCAACTACAACTACTAAGCACTTACTTACCCGAAACCCTTGCGACAGAGGCTAGACTGCTGCTTTCGGGCGTCATCTTTGCCACAGTCATCGGAGGCGTTTTCAGAATGACACACTTGCAAGGAGTTTCTTGGGGTTTAAAAACGGATTAATAGAGCAAGGTGTGAGACAGAAACATGTTTTACAGACATAAACATATACCGAAGCTATCCTTCAAAAGCGCTGTAAGCGAGAAAAGCAAAGCAGCAGAGCTTATTCTTTTTAATGAGAAACGTAACAGGGAGCAGAACGGCAAGTACAGGAAAACGCTGGGAAGCAGTAATGAGCTTTCAAAACTGGTGGCAATTCCTGGTGGGTTCCTCCTCAAGTACAATACCAGCGCAGCTCTGCTGCGAACAGAGGAGGGCAGGACAAGGATTCTGCGAGGTATGCTCAGGGGAGCCGGGGGGGAAGGGAGCCCGTAGCGTTCCAAACTCAGGGAAGGGGAAGGTGCGTGAACAGCCGTGAGTTCAAACAACGTAACTGAGAGGGGGACAGCAGCGGAGAAGCTACTAGAAGGCGATGGCAGGTCATGGATGCGAGATGGGGCCGTTCTAGGGTTGTAAAGTGAGAATTAACCGAAACATGCTTTTAGGAATTTCCGTAGGTATCCAGACTAATAAGCTGGCGAGTCAAAATGCGGATGCGGTCAGGGAGCACAGACAAAAGGCTGCATGTAGCCCAAGGCAAGCCTGACTTCTGAAACTGGTCAGAAAAACTAACCGTATTTAAAGACCGAGACAAGGGCATAAACTGCCCTGAGGCAGAAGGGAGAACTGAGCGTGCTTGCCTTTATCTCTATTCCCAACACTTGTGCTGTGAGGCACGGGCCAACTGCTGTGTGACGGAATCCTCTTCGCAGAGACTAATTGGTCTGTAATTGTCCATCATACAGAAACCTGAGGTCGCTGGGATGCTTTTGCTGAGGCAGGCGGCGTCCTGCGCTGCAGGAACTCTGCCCCGGTGCCAGAGTCAACCACGGGCGTGAGCGAGGTGGAAGATGGGCTCCGTGCCGGACAGGTGAAGACTCCCTCTCAGGCTTTTTTTCCTCCCTCTTCTGCCCCTCTCCCCCAGCATCCCTAATTCACTACCTAATGGGTACGTATAGTTTGCTAACTGAATTCCAGTCCCGCACACTGACTCATGTATGTTGATTCTGAACTTACAACCTATGTTAAAGTAGATGTCCACTGGAATGACCGACTTGAATGACTGGCTGAGGATGATAATCTCTTTATACTTTTATACTTGTGCCCAGCAAGACATACCTAGGGGTGGAGGAGAAAAAAGACAGGGCTGAGCGTTGTTAAGCACTAAAGGATTCCTTGTAGCTTTTAAAAAGCTACTACGAGGTGTATGTATAGCAAGAGGACTAAGTATTGAGGGAAAGAAGGACCAGACAAAAGTGATGAAGGTGGTGTGACTTGCCTTGCAAGGTTTTTCTTAAATTAGCCGTAGATGCTAAGTACCTCCTCAAGAGGCACAGCAGAGTAAAATCTCAAAGAGAAGGAAAAGGGGGAGCACTCGGTACTGCGAGTACTTTCTAAAAGGGAAACCCTCGAGGCTTTCCGCTTCCCTGTGGAAAACGTACCGGCTTTGGCTCTTCCAGACCTTTTGGGCTTTACTGGGACAAGGAGGCAGCTTCTCCTGGGCCGGGCCAGCAGTTCCTTGGGCGGTGCCAGGTGCCACCAGAGTGTGGGCAGCAGCTGCCCTTTACCTCCCCTCGCCCCCAAAAGCGGGCGTGGGTGCAAGCTGCTCTGAGCTCCTCCTGCTTCCTCCAGCCCGCTGCTTTCCCTGTCTGCCCTTGGGACACACGAGCCCAACTGCTGCACCCACCTTGCCTGCCTACCCTTTTGCGTGCCAAAACCTTGCTGCGGAACAAGGTGGCGGGTTTGTCCTTGCGGTAAGATGGCTGGCAAAAATAAAAACAAGTACCTCTGCAACATTTCTTGTGAAGAGGGGGAAAAACCAGCAGCCAGCAAGTCACAGCTTTTTCATTTGAACATCTGCAAGCCTATCGTTCTTCTAACCCCATTTCTTTTAAGGCTGCAGTTAGACACTCAGTCGTCCTTTCTCTCAGAAGGCAGCCTCTCCCCTCCCTTCACCTTGTTAAATACACTTTCCCAGCAGTAGTCAAGAATATAAATAACTGCATCTGTGCACGTCCGAAGTTCCTGGGCCAGTGAGCCAAGACTTCTGCTCTCACAGGGCAGCCCTCAAGAAAACCTGACAAAGCTCTGGTTTTGGAACTGCTCTCCCTTGATCCCCTTTGCCTAGTCATCAAGTTAGCCTGACACTGAGAGGGAAGTCATTTAAAAAACCGTCAAGAGAAGTAAGCCAGCGTTTTGATTAGAAGAGTCCACTGTGCCATGAGAGCCGAAGTGCATCTGGCCCTCTATACCCCACGGGGTAAAACAAGTTAGTTGCTTATTTGACAGTTATCTGTGACAGCAGCACGTGCTGTGACAAAGCACGTGCACGTTTCCAGGAGTCGTACACCTTACACTTCCTCGCCATTGGAAGAGGACAAAAGTAACGAAAACACCCATCACAGCAGAAGGTAGAAGGCATGACCGGCTGAAAGCCGTGTCCAAAGAGGTAGCGAGCGGTACGAACAGGCTCCCTTCCTGCGTTCAACAACAACAGGGCTCAGTGCAGTGGTTTCGGCCAGACCTTGATCTCGCATGGCAAATGCTCCCGGTCTCACAGCTGCACCAACTTGAAAATGAAAGCTGAATCAAGTTGTGATGTTGTTTGCTCCTCCAGCACAGGCTAGGCACAATGCTCATCGTCTAACGGAACTAAAATATTTAGACAGACCAGGCTCTGGTGATTTAGCCTATCTCAAGGCGGTGTCAAGCATGTATTCAGCTCCAGAAACGGCATTAAGTACGCCCCTGATTCAGCCTCACGTTCAAGTTAAACACAACTCTGAACAGACTTGCTGCTTTCATGAATGAGCCTCGAAACCACGTTACGATTTCAGGTCGCTGCTTATTTTAGCAAAAATAGCCTTAGTGGGCCTAGATTTCCCCCCTCTTCCATGCTTCACCTTCAGTAGCCGTATGATTTGTACAAAAACCCATTACAAAAATATGCAAAGTACAAGTTACATATAAACCCTCACCACATCCTAGTTTAGACAGTCGTACTGAATACAGCTTTCTGGTGAATTAAGGTTTGTCTGAACCTGTCAGAGAACATCAGCGAGTGCAGAGTTTGGATCAGCGCTGTTACAGAAGGTACGGGGCTGGAAACCCTGTGGGGTCCATTAGAACTCCTGTAAGCAGCATTCCAGCTCCCCCTTTTCTAATCCAGCTGTTCAGGCCGTGTCGGGGAGAACGCTGACAGGAGGTGGGAGATGTGAAGTAAAATATTATTCATACAACACACTGTGGTGACACAATCCAAAACCCGTTTAATTAAAGACACCGTTCACTTTGTGCGCTTTGCACCTGGCCCTCACTCAGCACCCATTGGTTATATAGGGCCACGGGTAGCGAGACGTCGGATTTCCCGTTTTTCCCCCTTTAAAGCATCAGCCACAACCACCCTCCCTCCACAAAGTGGCTCTGAGCACTCTGTGCGTCGTTCATGGCAAACATCAGAAGGATTACCAAACCAACCGGGCAGATGAATAATATTCTTAGTGGCGTATTACAAAAGAAATGTGCCAGAGTTCCTCCTAGCTCAAACTACAATACAGAGCATTAATGAAAACATTTGCATAAAGCACATTCTAATCATTTTGCCGTTTTCCAGTTAAGACAGGAGATCAGGAAACCTTAAGGCAAAAGCTTTCTTTTTCTGCAAAACAGGCTCTTAACAGTTTCTCCCTAACACAATGCGCACACAACAGCATATTGTCAGTTTAAAAAAATATTTAATGCTGCCAAGAAGTATAAAAATACAATAAGAATGGCAGTACAAAACAAAATATTTCCTAATTTATTTCTTTTACATCTTTCTACATTAATACAGGCATTATAAAAACACAAGACGGCAAATTATTTTGTTTTGCAAAGTAGCACGCTGCTGGTGGTCTTCATCTCCTCGATGCAGTTTACGCTGTAAACAGATAACTGAGGCCGCCTTGTACTTAACAGACCTCACTTTTTGCTCCCGAAGAGGGGTTCATGTCTCGCTTTGCATGGCAAGAATTTGCAGTTTATAGCTGCAGAATATTCACAAGTCTTGAAGGCTTAGGTGTCAGTCAGTCTCGGCCTGCGACATACAATGCAGAAGAAAAGTCACCGATTCAGTACACAGTACGGGGGTGGGGGGTGGGGTGGGGGAGGGGGAAAAAGAAGTAAGAGCAGACAGTGGGTTTGCAACTCACTACAAGCACCAAACAGCTCCTCATGCATTCCCTGCAGCAACTACCAACTACTGTTTGCCTGTAGCAAGCGCTCCTGGAAAGCCGTTGCCTTGTCAGAAGTATTTCCACATTACGGTGTAAGGCGCACGCGTGCTGGAGAGCTTCACCGCCCATAGGTCTCAGCCCAGCAAACCCCGTACTCGCGCACTTAAGCGCAAGCACTGCGGAGGTCTCCTTGGGCCCCAGCGGGACTGCAGAAGGCTGCACCTCACAGCACTAAGGTCACCCCTCACGGCTTTGTAGGCCAGTCCTGGCAGAGCGGCATGGAAATGAGTGTTTCTAGGCAAAGGTCTCTTGCAGTGAGGAAGACGTCCCAACACCGGACATTTTGCTCTTAGGGAAGGTAAGGCTCTACCCCGAGGAACACAGAACAAGACCTCGGTGTTTACAGCACCAAACATCCAAGCTACTACAAGCAAACCGCTTCTAAGTTCTGCAAGCACTACGCTGATTCATAAAGGGGTTTTCTTTGATCAGTTAAGACATTTAAAAAATTCTTCCAAGTATTTATCCTTCCAATTCAAATAAAGACTCAGACAGAGATGCAATTTTGAACACATTTATTTTTCGTACATAAAAATGAAAGGCTGACCTAAAACTTTTGGGGAAAACAAGAAAGCCCAGGAAGACTACTGTTGCATTACGTCAACTTTGCAAATTTCGTCCTCTGACTTAAGCCACTTGGCCACGCAGAAGACTTCCCCTTTTGCCATCGTTAATTTAGTTTCTTCTGCAGTCCTCAAGCGTCTCAGGTTTAACCATAATGCCAAACAGCAACCTAAATAATTTGGTTAACATCCATTAAACGTAACGCTAGCCAGGCTTTTTAATCGCCTGCACAACCCAATCGCACATGCATGCATACACATTTACACCTCTTCCCTTTTCAGCGGGATATAAACTGATGTCAAGTAAACCATTTTACTCAAGGTTTAACAGAATAAGCTAAGTTTCACTGGCAACATCGTACTTCCATAAAATAAATCTGCCGTTTTTTTCAAATCGCTATTTCACGCTGAATTCAATTCTTTTACTCAATACATTTCAAGAGAAAAAGTACAGCTGTACCGCCACTCTAGGTGGACTGTCCCTGCACCAAGAACATAAACAGGAAACCTAAAGGACTAATTCCGAATTTGCAGTGCTTGTTAGTCTTTTTTTTTTTATAACATGCATGATTTGTACAGAAGTGCTCATCTGTGAGTCAAACATTGTTTAATCAAATCCGAAAGAAGTCCACTACGCATCAAGTACTTCGCTGATGTATTTCCAGAACAGAGGGAAAAACCCAACACAGTAACACTTCGAATCGAGTGCAACAGCATTTTAGAAGCAGCCACAGGACCAGCCAGCAGCTTGCCAGAAATCGGGGCGGGGGGGAGGCAGGAGAGGGGTCAGAAGGCACGTCCTTCATGTTTACTCTTTCTTTAAGCATTTCCTACGACAGAGGTCACTGGGAGTGACAGTTCTTCATTTTGGCCCGTATTTGTTCCTATTTAACATCCAAGTTGTGCAAAACTGCTGCGAGTTTAAGTCCTACAGAATAACAAAGTATCACAAGGGCTCAGTCTGCAGAAAAGAAAACAAGCCTCCCCCAGATTCTGTTTTTGAACGATTACTGATGGACCGGAAAGAAGAGCTTTGTCCAAATTACCTCCTGGAATGTACTAAGGGATCTGATGTTTAAATTTCCCTTCTATGCCCACACTGTCATGGACAAGTCACTGTACAAAACAGTTTTGTCCAAGACTTGTATTAGATCATGGTACTTAAATTATTAACAGTTAAGACTCTCAGGATACTTACAATCATGTAACTAAACCGAATTTTTACAGATCAACTGTTGAATGTGCAAGTCCTGCTTTATTGCATCAAGAAGGTAACAGAGCGAGAGATGACGTAAGATGGCCCCCTCCTGCCCTGCCCCACCCAGAAAAGAGGAACGCCTGCTCAGGATCGAGGGAACAAAAAAGCCAGGATTTAGGAGATGGAGTCAGGAGAAAAATTCAAGTGACAACTTGACGAGACACAGTCAGAGCTCAGCGTCTGTAGGATACTGGTGGCCCAGGAAATCCTTCTCATGCAAACAGAAAGGCGAGAAATGACAGTATGATTTCAGTGAAGGTTTCGCCTGCGCTTTTTCCTTAGCTGCTTTTCAGTATTTAGAATAAAATCTGGAATACTTCTGTTATAGTTTATATTGAATTACATTCCATGTGTTTTTCCATAACCAAAATATCTTTTAAGGCACATACACTTACACCTACTATCAGTTATAGCCGATACCGAAAAACCTGTCTTCCCAATTTAAAGAAAGAAAGAAGAAAGAATCTTTTGCCAAGCCTCTTCTTGGCTGACAGAGTTACTGTGGTTGTAACAATTATGAAATGTCTTAAAATACGTAAGCTGCCTGCCTATACTGCGTCACAGCAATCAGTAAGTCATTTTGCTATTAGAGCTGCATAGTTGGTCCGTAATGCCACAGGACAAATTATCTTGTTTTACTGACATGCAATTTCCTGAATTCAGAACTGTATGTTCTAAGAAACTACACGTGTTTTCCTTATCTGGACCCTTAAGCATTTATTTACTATATAAACAGCGTAGTCCAAAATAGTATTGGCAATTGTGAAATGAGACTTTCAAAGAGTAAACTCAACTCAGCTTCGCGTAGTAAATGTCAGGCTATTTGGGCCCCATGCCTGGTATGTTACTACTAAGCTTGAACGTACTGGAAACCTTTCAAGTTAATTCCTTCGGCTAAGGAGCAAAGTACTTATCTAGCTCTTTTAGCATTTTTCAGCAGTAAATCCAAGAAGCACTTTACAAAAGGAAGGGGGGAGGGGAAAAAAGAACCCCCCCACCCCCCACCCCAAAACCCCATATCCAACAGAAAACAACCAAGCTAGGAAAACGGAGGGAGAAAACACGACTTCTCTGAAGTCACCCAACAAGGCAATGCTTGAATAAATAAAATCCAGGTTTCAAAGTGCAGTCCAATACTACAAATTATTAGGTCTCAACTTGAATGACAGCAAGCTACATACAGCCACACACGATCTCTGTATTCAAAGAGAATTTGAAGGACAGAAAGTGATTTGTGTTGAATTACTATTTAGAAAGTGTTACCATCCAACTAACGGAAAGGGAGTGCTCAATAATTCTGAAGTGACTGTAGCACAGGTATGCCCAAAATATTAATTATTAAGCGTTTTAAGTCATGCCTCTTCAATACCGTGCTGGGGACCTGCAAAGCAGTTCTAGACTTCGTGAAGTTACGGAAGTGGCTCGTGCAGCTGAGCACACTGGGTACGGGAGAGTACTACCGGCATTTGTTTTCTATTATGACCACCCGTGGAAGTCCAACTACAGCTTCCTTTGATGTGCTTTCTACACCTATTACTGATGAATGAATTTTATTCTTTCTAGCAATTAAAATCTGTAGACACACAAAACATTATGTTTCACATTTAATGGAATGTCAGAACTTTAACAATGGTGGCCTTCAAACAGTAGTTGAGGTCTGAATACATGAACCAACGTAACAGTATGCTTTTCAGTGGGGGCTAAGTTCTCAAAAGCCTTAAAAAAAAAATCAAATTTCCAAGCCTTACTTAAATAATGAAAACTACAAAAAAATAAATAAGGAATGCAAATTAACAGAGTAGAAATTGGTAAGTGCTTCATCAGACCCCTAGCTGCTCATGATGAATTTGAGAGTCAAAATATGGGGAATGGTTGCACTATTATTTTCATGCACAAATTATAATTACATTTAGTTTCAAAATCAAATTCTTTTTGGTCAGAAATTTGTACAAACTGAGCTTTTAAAAGTACAGTGAACTACAAAAAGATTAAATATGCAATTATAAAATATATTTATCCTAGGTCATAAGAATATAAAATGTTTATGTTCATGTCACTAGTACATTACACATTACACACATTTAAGGGTAACTTCTTCGCATTAATAATGTAAATGATACAAAACTGTTTATTGCTTATGTCAGGCATGTAAATTTAAATCCGGACAGCCTTCAGGAGCTAAACCTCTGTGGTTCAAGGTTTGCTTAAGATCCGGTAGAACACCACTTTAAAAAGTGTATAAACAGTTGCAGCACGTTTGTACCTGCTCATATAAAGAAAAAAACATCAACTCTGTTGGGGGGCAGCAGTTCGTTTTTGTAAGTACCTGCAGTGGAAAGTCCTGAGATGTTGACATGGGATCAAGTTTACATCACTTCTCTATGGTATGGAACAGTCTGTACCCATTCCAGCTGTAAGGAGTATACTGCTTAAAGTCATACCCCTAGTCATTAACTTGCAGCAAAATCAGCTGCTGGAGCAGACAGGCTTACCATTTACTTACAAGGAATGTTCTTGAAAATACATTTTCCAGCAACAATAAGCACCAACTAAAATCAGTGTACCAAACCCAATCTTAGTGAGAATAGGTTTCCAATATAACCACCTTTTTCTTTTTCTTTCAGTCTCATTTAGCTTCTGCTTCATCTGCTGCAGCTTCTGTGCTGTATTAGCTTTTCTATCCTCTCGCAGTCTTTTTCGGACAGTACTTAAAGAAAAAAAGAAGAAAAAAAAAGGTAAATCTTAAATTGTAGAACAGGAAAAAAGGCTATTAAAATATTAAAACCCAAACCTCTTCCCAACACACTCCCAATAGTTAACCAACCCACCAGTAGCATATGGCAGCAATATATAAAACCTAAACCAAGCAATCTTGATTCTGTTTTAACAACCTCGATGTGGACAGTTTTCAGGTCAGTGAAGGCCCATGAAGCAAGTAAATGACGTATGTAAAGATGTAAGTGGGGCTTGACCTACATGTTCAACAGGGATCAGAATTAGCTTAATTATCTGAGCGTAGCCCTTCACCCCCGTCAGCGCCCCGTTCAGTGGCTAAGACTTTTTGCACGGAGGCTGCTTTTATATGCAATGTCAGGTACTACGTGCAAACATTCATAGTATTTAAGCGCACGCCTCCACTGCGGAGTTCACACTAGCCTCACTGATATATTGATCCTAACCTACTCATGTCTGCATGCAGATTTAATGCTGCTCATCTTAGGCTGTAAACCAAATCTTGATCAAGGAGACAGGCTAAAAATCAGTTGTGTGTTGTTACACTATCAGGGCCGCCTTGTAATTCTTGTCTCCAAAAGTATCCTCACAATCTCTAAGAAAGCATTATTCTGACACAAAAAAACCGCTTTGACTGTCCGAGTCCTAGCACACAAACACCATGCTCGCATCCATGCCCCACCTCCTGCTCGTGAGGGGCTCCTTCAAACATCTGAGATGACAGAATTGCTGTCATTCTCTATCAAAACACTCAAAGACATGGAAAGATAAACTCATCAGGGCATTCCGTAAGCCATCTGATATTTCAGAATTGCAGTCTATCTACATTGAACTGCTGCATCTCGTTTCAGACTGCAAGCCTTTGGGACAGACACTGCCTCCTCCTGTGCACTGCACGGATCGGCACAACCCAGTCTGGTTTCTGGGTCTCTGGCTATGGATCCACACGCCACCCCCCGGTGGGCAGGCCCAAGTGACACAGTGCCTCAAGGCACAGCAATTTGGATGGTAATTCCCAATACAGCGCTCACAACTGAGGCATTGCTGCTCATGAGGCAGAGAAACTTGGAAGAGAAAGACAAATTCACATGCCACAGCTAAACCACAGAAATCTATTCACCGTGGTGGATTTAACGTGAACGGAGGGTAACATATGGCTTCAATGATACAATTGCAATCATCATATAGAAAGCGGTAGGTGGCAAAAGCTTTGTGCTTCTGAAGTATCATATATTTTTTCCAAACAGAAGTTAGCAATGTATTTAAAAATCAGTACTGAATTATTTTGGGCACTTTTAGGACCTAATTCATGCTGCACAACAGAGTTCACAGACAGTCTGTAGGAAAAGGCTTTCAAGCATGAGGTTTAGCTGCTTCGATTAGACACATTTGTTTTTCTTCTCGTGACCTTTAAATAATAAAGGCTTATTACAAGGAATAATTGAAATTGTATTTAAAAAAAAAAATATCAGTCAAATACCACCTCTCCTTTCCCTCTACTGAAGAAAGATCTTGAAGGTTTCTTATGATAAGAAAAGCATACAGTAATTCAGCCTCTCAAACTGTTTCTTTCTTTTGCCTACCTTTCAATGTTTCCATCTGTGACATCTTGAACTTTGGTGGACAGGTCAGTATTTATTTTCTCCATTTGATCTTTATTCTCCAGGCCTATGCTGTTCCCATTGTACTTCTCTGTGGTTATTTTGGTTTGGTATGGAGGAGACTGCTCAGAACTTGGTGCTTGGTCCTCCTTAGAGAGCTCCTTCCACCGTTTCTGCAAACAAGGAGAACATATTTCGAACATTCCCCTAACACTGAAAGCCCTCTTTGCCCAAGATGTCTTGTCACAGAAAAGTCACAGAAGTAGATTAAAGGAACTGCTAGATCAAGAAAAAAAAAAGATAACAATTGCTAGATGAAGAAGTAAGGTTAGACGAAGATGCATCTTCTCCAGCAATAAACCCTTTTTATATTTCCCCAGGATGATGCTACTGTGAAGGTACGAGGCCACTAACTTGGTCCACAGTAGCTCCACAATGAGAAAGCAACTTGTCTTGTAGTCCTGCACTGTTCAGCACCTTCCATCTCCCTCTACTCTCTACAGGCCTACGCCGTGCTGATATTTATCATGGCTCCAAAACACAGTAGGAGCAAGAACTGCCTAAAAAGAGAGAACCGGAGAAATTTGCAACCCCAATGGAAAAAAGAGGAAAAAAAAAAAATCTATGCCAAAGTTGTGGTCTACTATTTCACCTAGTGGTCCATTAGCCCAGAGATCTACTGCATCATGAAACAGATATTCACCTTGTTTTGAGAAGTAATCTGAAATGAGATGGAAGAAAAAATAAAGGATCAGAAGTAAGACTGGTTTGCTAGATCTCTGTCCTAATGGGCAACTGTCCTAATGATGAATAGTCTGAAGGTTTTCTTGCAACAAAATTTCATGCAGAAAAAAAACCTAGAAGGGTAACAGGAAGGAAAAGAATCGCCCCTAGAAAACAATCAGTTCTTTTCTCACACAAATCAGCCAGCCTCTAAAGAGACAGAATACCTTGGGGGGAAAAAAATCAGTTACTTCCCTATGTCCATGATAAGAAAGATGAACTGAAAATTGACTCTTCACAAAACGAGTGTTAGATGCTCATCTGTTGAATGATTTCAAGACTGCTGGTCTAAACTAAATATCAGACTCAGAGATTGATGTCAAAAAACCCAGCTACTTATAAATTAACTGCTGGCAGAATCAGCT
Organism: Pygoscelis adeliae; assembly: GCF_000699105.1. NCBI lineage: Eukaryota > Metazoa > Chordata > Aves > Sphenisciformes > Spheniscidae > Pygoscelis > Pygoscelis adeliae. The sequence goes on along the minus strand of NW_008824283.1, from coordinate 8,143,405 downwards.
TTAACAATAAACCAACTCCTCCATCGCAGAGGAGCTTCCAGTATAGACCTGAAATTCACAAAGGGAGTCTTCATGCACAAGTGGCATCACTCTCAGAGGTTTTCTTTGTTTTGTCTTAAACAAAAAACCAAAAAGGAACCAGCCACTAACAAACAGAAATCCACTTAGCAGCTCCATCCTAACTGTCATGGAAAAAGGCGTTTTGGAAGACATGGTTGTGTCCATGAGAGACTTGCTGGCTAAGATAAATACTGATTCCATCTGGAGTGATAAGCCACACAGGAAGAACTGAAATCAGAGACAATTTTATTACTCTTGTCAAAAAGAAGGAATTTCCCACCAAGAATTCTATTTTAAACATTTACTAACAATCGCTGAAATGGCTGGTAATTTTAAGTTTAAATATCTACGACAAGACTATGTGAATGGCAGGACTAGTAAAATAACGTACAACTTGGAGCAGACATACAAGGAGGACTGTGTTGCTAAACTATCTTTGCCATTTTGTGATAGTACCTGCGACTTTACAAAAAAGAACAACAAAAATGTATCTCAGGAACTGAAGTACGACACTGCATCTTGTGAAATTATGTCTGGAAGAAACAAAGAAGTGATGAAGTTTGATTTAAGAAACACAGTTGTACTTAAAATTACAACTAAAATGCCTGTGTACGGGCGCTAAGACTTAGGGCCTGTACTGCCTCTTGGAATGAATGGACACAACAGAAAGGCAGGTTAAGATGTTCAGTTGACAGAATCAGGTGAATGTCAGATATAGTTTTTGGATTCACAAGTTTCAGTACAAAATTATCAATTTAAGGTTGGAAAAGACCTCTAAGATCATCAAGTGCAACCGTCAACCCAACACCACCATGCCCACTAAACCATGTCCCTAAGCGCCTCATCTACACGTCTTTTAAATACCTCCAGGGATGGTGACTCAACCACTTCCCTGGGCAGCCTGGTCCAATGTTTAACCACTCTTTCAGTGAAGAAATTTTTCCTCACATCCAATCTAAACCTCCCCGGGCGCAACTTGAGGCCATTTCCTCTCGTCCTATCGCTAGTTACTTGGGAGAAGAGACCGACACCCACCTCGCTACAACCTCCTGTCAGGTAGTTGTAGAGAGCGATGAGGTCTCCCGTCAGCCTCCTTTTCTCCAGGCTAAACAACCCCAGTTCCCTCAGCCGCTCCTCAGAAGACTTGTTCTCCAGACCCCTCACCAGCCTCGTTGCCCTTCTCTGGACACGCTCCAGCACCTCAATGTCCTTCTTGTAGTGAGGGGCCCAAGAATTATAAGATTCTTGTTCTCTGTCTGCAAAACTCATCTACGGATCTAAGGAATTCAACCTTCTTTGTCCTTTCAAAGTCACAAGTTTGTTTTCCAGAGACCACTCATTTCAACAGATTTTTCTGAAAGACTGATTGTAAGTTATTCTACTATGTTGTTGAAGCAATATTAACTTATCTTTATTACGAAGGAATTTTATAGAAATGAAAACTTCAATCTTGTTCCACCTCACCCATTTTACATAGTGCAGTGCTGTAGTACAATTAGGAAGCAGGTAATTGTTTCAGCTACAGCACCATGCAGCAGCACACCAACCACATGCCTCTGCAGGGCTTCAGGGCAACCTCGGTGAGCATATGATCCTTCCTTTCAGTCACAGGTGGAAATCCCAAAGGTGCTAAATGAGGGGAAGAGACTCCTCACTCCCCCTGATACAAGTGTTGCAGTTGCAGCCACTAGCTGTAAGCAAGTAAAGGTTCAAGTATTTGTTGTGTTTGATCGCACAGTTTACTGATTTCCGAAATCCATGGAGATTTCAGAGATTAACATTTGGGTATTGTTATATTAGAGAAGTGTTACATGACTTCATGCCCTCCCCATCACCAGCAGAGAGAAGTAAACACCTCTCACGCTCTGGACAGTACAACTGTTCCCTATTGGGGGCGGGGAGGGGGCCAGGGAATGATCTAGCTGACCTTGAAAGGAGAAATACTCCTGTTAAGTACTGCCAATTGATTTTCTGCACACAGCCCTGAGGCCTAAAGGGAAAAAGCACCTGGACAACTGCCTGCACTGCAGAAAACACTGGTCTAGGAAAGATCCTATGAACAATCGTAACAAGAAAAAAAAAACAAATGAGAAGTGTGCCTTCTTATGCATTCTCTTAGTATGAAGAAATAACACGCTTAATAACTGACAAGCAGTATTCTGAATTGACAATGGTCCCTTGTGTCCAGAAACAAGAAATCCTGTGATCTAGATGGGCGAGTGCGAGAACCAGGGCGGCTCACAGTTTGGAGCATGGCTTTTTAAAAAACAAAGCAGAAAAAGTATTAGAGAGAAGAATACCCTCATACCACCAGAAACAGCTTCCAGAAAATAAAGAGGCTAAACTGCTGTTAGTGTTAGGATGAATCATGCAGCCTTCTAGGCATATGGCGCAGGTGTCATAGACTAGTGGCACACTACCTAGGTGTTAGTTAGTAGTTGTGCAAAATTGTTTATTTACATAGCAAGTCAAGAAATATTTGTCAAAGAGAAGAATCTGACAACTACCAGAACAACAGAAAAGAGGAAATGCGTTTTAGTTTATCTGCTTCATTCATGATTTTAAGAGATCAACAAAATGAAAAAGCCCTAGCATATGAAAGCAGAATTAAGTCTGTTTCACAGCCTCCCAGTCCTCCCTCCCACCTAGCCCCAGCCATTTAAAACAGCTGTAGCTACTGTGACATCTGCAAGCCACACTGATAAAATAGCGTGATTTGGTAAGCTGTTTACCCCAAAACTCATTATATTCAGCCAGATTCTACTAACTGTAACACAAATTTTAAAGGGGGGTGGGGGTGGGAAAGCAACTTTACTGATAGACCTGATCTGTAGCATCAGGCAACTTTATTGTTAGGAAGATATATAGCAAAGACCAAGGAATCCTAAAAAGATCCTTGCTATCTTTTCAAAGTGATACTGGGCATTACTTTTGCTTTTCAGTATTGAAGATATCTATTTAACCTTTTTTTTTTTTAAACATTAGTACAGAAAAGTTATTTTTATATTTTATCTAGCAGGGGACAAACACATAGGATAAAAAGTTTAGCTGATAGAAGGCGCTGATCAGATACCCTCTAGAGTATCTAGGCATCTACTGAAAAAGGCAAATTATTTAAATTCCCACAAAGTTACATGCTTTGAAATAATTTGGAGGTCATTCTTAACTACTGTTAGCAGTCTACTGTTTATGTTTAAATACACAGAGCTAAATGTTTACCTGTATAGTTGAATCTCCCATTATAAATTTTGCTCCTTCTATTACAGCCATATATGAAAATCTTAGTTGATCAGGAGTCTGAATAAGTCCCATTCGATATTTTCTCATATCCAGTAATACCTTCTTAATATCTACAGAAAATGGGTCTTTTTTCTCCATCTGCAAAGAAAGTTACATCGAAAGCGTCATTGCTACTGATGAGAGACAATGTATAAAAAATAACAAGTAAAAATGAGTCAAAATTCAATCTAAAAATTAATTTCTTCATATTATGTTTCCATTAGTTATATACAAAATTAACATCTCAAATTATTTCTAAATTGTTTTTACAGGAAAAAAGTTAACAATCTAATGAAAGCTTATTATGAACAAGTCAATGATCATGTATTAACCAAATAAATCAGTACCCTAATATCAAGTCTTAAAATTAAGAAATTTAGATATGCTTGATTTTATTCAGGCATGTATTTGTACTTCGAAATAGGACTGTAAGAATCAGAACCATAAAGCAATATTTTCTACAGCTCCTGAATGGAACAGCAATTTGGAATGACTGAATGTGGCAGAAGTTTCCTTATTTAAAGCAGAATCCCTAATCCAAGCAATGCACACACTTGTCCCCACATTACGTTCATGGGGTGTTTTTAACCACGTATCTGCAGTTCTTGCAATGTTCACTTTAATTCATCTAATATTAACATATACTCGCATCAAAATATACACCTATGTTTTTCAAAATGCAGAAGAAAAACTGAAGAAAAAAAAAAAAATAAATTGAGAGGACCTAACCAAGCCAGAAAATAAGTGTCTTACAATTTAGATGACATCTTATTTCACCTCACCCTGTGCTGTACTTCTCACTATTACCAAGCACAGCCAAAGGCAAAAACTCTGTGTCTGGACTTGAAAATCCAACAAAAATTTTAAGAGATTTTAAATATTATTTAACATTTAAAGTTCACTCAAGTCATGAGCAATTATAGATGATGCAGTTCACCGAGTAAGCAAAAAACCTACTCATTCATGTGGTACTGCAACTGGCTACCAAGCCCCACCTCCCAGAGGGCTGCACAGCTAGGGAAATTCTGCACCATGCTCCATTACACACTGCAGGAGATCCAGGGACATGGCCGAGTTCTCATCCTAGTTCAGATAGCAATTTTCTGCAACCTTAAGAAAAGGGGCCTGTCAGACCTGTAAGATATTCCATGTTTAGGGAGAAAGACTTACATATTCAGTTGTCTCAATATATATTCACAAGCCTAACTGTAAGCTCATATTAAAAAAAAAACAACCCCTCAATCTTTTCTAAGCACACCTTATATAAAAGGAAAAGAATGCTTACTATTTACTTTTCAGGAAGCTTTGAAAACGTGTAAAGTACTTCAAGATGGATTTGTAAATGTATTTCAAGAGTTGTGTTTTTAAACCATCAAAATATGTGAAGGGGAAAAAAAAGTATGATGTCTTAATTAAAGTTTTCACTGGCATATCATTAACTTAAATGCTTTTAAAGCCCTCTGACCAAAAAGCCCATATTGGGAAGACAGGCAGGGTGTCAGGAGAAGGAAAGGGGTGACCAAACACTTACCAGAACAAGACAAGTGTCTACTAATGAAAACGTGCCGGAACGTCCTATCCCCGCACTGCAGTGAACTACTGCAGGTCCATGTTCAGGACTTAGTGAACCAGACTCTCTGACTTTAAACAGGAAGTTCAAGAATGAAGCTGGGGATTCAGGAACTCCAAAGTCTGGCCATGTAGTATAGTGAAAATGAAAAATCATCCTGGACTCACCACTCTAGAAGTGAAAACAAATAACAATACAACTAGAAAGCATTCTACTTTTGTTTAGTTAGCACACATTTCCCCAGTCTAAATCAATAGCTATTTTCTATTTTAAACCTCCCATTTAGACAAACAATCCAATAACCTGCTTCAAGTTGGATGACAACCAACAGTGCAACCTGAAGCAGTTTTTCATCCAAGTTGGTAGTTCTCCCCTTTGCAATTATTACCATATGCATTTTTTTTCTTCTCCTCAAACTTCCAATATTACATTTGGTTTGCTTTACTACTTGCCCCAAATATTCTTCTTTTTCTACCATTAATGCAGCTTAATGGCTGACAGCAGTTATTAGACTGCTACCATTAACAGGACTGGAAAAAATACCCGTCAGGACTGTAAGCACTCTCCACTCTTGCTCAGAGCAAGTTTTAATACCAAGAGGCATTGGCATCTCCTTTATACTAACCACACCACTGAGAGGAACAGAAAGCTTTATGGAAAAGGCCTAGAAGAACCCATATAGCAGGATGTCTAGCAGGACTCCTGCTGGACGTATTCATTCTTTGTAAGAAAGAAAGAAGGATTCCAAAACCATGCAGTTGTTTTAGAACCATGCAGCTCCTCTCCTAACATGACCAACTAACTGCAAGTATTGAAATGACAGCAGAAAGTATGTATATATCTGAAAAGCTCTGATGACAAATTTGCATTGTATCTTTATGGAACTCACTTCAGACCTGCTGTTATATGCTACTCCTTGCCTCCCTTCTTTTCTTGCTACAATGATTTTGAGACAACTTGATCACTGATTTAGCTCAGGAATTTTAGAAAGGTTCGGTTACTTTTATCCTCCCTCCATTTTACCTTATTTTCCACATAGATTGAAACCTACATAAACCTCCACAAAGCTGGAACACAAGAAGATTTAAAATATCAATGTATTCCAGAAAAGCTGTTTTCCCTTTTTCAGCAACAGTAAAATATAGCTATGAAATTAAAATAAATTCTACTGTTCATCTCCTGCTCAGTCTGTTTCAACTTCTTATGAGGGACAACTTATGAAACTCCTTTGTGAAACTAAAATAATCCAGTTCATGGTTACCACAGTAACAAAAATACTCTCCCATTTTGTCTTGTGTCTTCAGTGCCTGATACTGCAAGACTGCCAATACTTTCACAGAAAACAGTGGATATTAACATGACTCAAGTCACTCTCAAATGCACAGTTTTCTTCCAGGAATATTTTGTCTTTTGGCTAAGAGCTCAGCCAGGATAACAGAGTCTGATCCATCATATTGGGAAAATGAGTACACAATAAGATCTCAAAAGGAAAAAAAAAAAATCTACCGAGGCCTAAATTGTATAAATACACTGGGATTTCCCTTTCTTATTTGTCTGAAGCAAAGCATTAAAAAAAGTTTTCATTTTCAACTGAGATCTTAGTGGTCTTCTGTACCTAGTTTTTCAACTAGTGAGTTAATTCACTAATCAACTGAAATCACCCATTTGTTTAAAAATCATGAAGGAGATACATTTTTATAAGAAATCTGGAAATTATAGAATTTTAAAGCAGATAACACTCTTAAGCAATTTCCTCTATTTCTAAGAAAAATAACTCATCAATTTACAAAAAAAACTAAGAGGAAAACTGGACAGATGAGCTAAATGCACATACTAGGTAAAGCAAAGGTTAAAGTTGTTTCTTGTGAATCTAGATGATCCTTTGAAGTGGTAACTGATACTTTCTGCCTCCCCCTCAAGATTCTTAAATAGCATTCCAGATGAAAGCCTCCCTTATACCTCAAGAAGGCAAAAATGCCCTTATCTATAGAAAACAAAGGTGATCTGTGGGTTGTTTGTTTTTTCAAAATCCCATACTATAACAAGCACTAGCATCCTCCTCCTTAAAAAAAAAATCAGCAGTGCTTCAAGCACATGGCCAAGTGTCACCCTGCTCATACACTGATCTGAAAATAGGTATTTCTAAAGGAAAGATTAAACAGTGCTGTTGTACATCTCATTCAGCTCTAACTCACAGAATTACTTTTTTCTCCCACCCCATATTGTATGACGGCTTTATCCATCCCACAATTTTCCATCACTTCAGCTCATTTTAAAAATACCAAGTCTCTTCATCTTTCTCCATGAGTCCCATTTCAGAGCACCAGAACTGGCTGGTCGTCTTTGAACTTGCAGTTTCTAATCATACAGCCAAACCCCATTTGAATATTTCAAACCTCCCACATTTTCTCTCTTAAACAGAATGGCTCTTTCAAGTGGTGCTTGGCAGTCAAGCTGTACAGCTGAAATACTGTCTTTGTGTGAATACCCGTACCACCCCTTCTTCAAGAACTCTCCCTGTCACTGAGCCATGCACCACAGCTATCACTTACGTGAAGTGATGCAGGACTATAATGAGAAAAGGTTTGGCTTGCTGAAGATTCACAACTGTTGATGGACAGAAATTCAATTTTAAAGAACAAGTAATTTTATTAAAAGTGTTATCATGAAACTAGATATTCTTTTAAAGAAAAAAAGCTGGACTTCAAGACTTAGGCAGTAATACAAAATTTTATGTATGTTACACACAGGGAACACACTTCTGCATGATAACTGAAAACCAGCTTATTCTATGGTAACCGCAACATATTCTTCCAAGATTTATTCCCTAAGACTAGCTACCGAAAAAAAATTAAAAAAAAATCCTTGAATAATCATGAAACAACTTTTAAACAAACAACTTTTCAAGAAAATGAGTCAAACCATTCTAGCAAAAGTTTCAAACTATTGAGTTGAGCTTTCAGTAAATAACCAACATAGCTAAAACTGATAAACTCAGAAAGTTACCACCACCCTGCACAGTTCTCCACTGACTGCTGGCAACACTAACGGCACAATCAAAGGATGATCAAACCACAGGCCATGCTCCAGGTTACAAGCAGACATCCATACAAGGACTCGAGCAGAAAAATAATATAATGCCATTAGACTAACTTTCATCAAAACAAGCCTTGTCATAACCTTTTTACCATGACTATCCAATCACTCAAAACAAAAGGGTACAAAAATCTTAGAATAACTTTAGGTTCAGTCACCTGAGAGTATGAACTTGAATAAAATACTACCAAAATGCTCAAAGGAATTTGACGCTTTCAGTGTCAAGTAAAACAGGTGAAGACAGAAAAATGCTGGTCTGTCAAATTTCACACACTCCTTATAAAAGCCTTCATTTCATAGTTTAAGGGCTGCTGAAATAGTCTAACATATGAAGGTGTAAAATACACCTACAACCTCATAGTGGTCCTGCATTTAACGATCACGCCTTAAGTGCATTAAAACCTAATTTGATCATATGAAAATGAGAAGGCATGCTGTAAAGGCAATATTCTAAGCACTGAAATTCAGAATCTTAAATCAACTTTTACCACAACCTCTTCTATTTGTTCATTCTAATGCTTGGCAAAATGGTTTTCAAAATGTACATAAACATGGCAATGAGTATAATGGGGCCAAATAATCCTCACAGACACTGGTTTGTTTTTTTTTTAATAATGCATATCCTGTAAGTCAACATGGTAATAGCTATGCACATTGAATCTGCAAAACACTTGACATTCAAGTGAGTCTGGGTTCTCCTTTCCTGTTAGACACCAACACCCTTCCTAACACCTCAGTCTTATTTCTGTGATCATGAAGACTAAAATTAATCCCTGTTGCAGTTTGTCAAAGTGATATGAGGACGCCTCACAGGTTTAAAAGCAAATGTTTGCCATGTTTCCGAAATCCCTTCAAAACACTATAGGAATTACATGCACATACATATACAAAGATACCACAAGATCCCAGAACATCACCTGCCATTAGATTGCTTGCCTCCACAAACAAAGTATCTTCCCAGTACATTTTAGATTTTGGACATTGGAAACTAGCAGCAAACCAAATCTTACCTTCTTCCCGTTCATCCACAGGATCAGACAGTGAGGGCCACTAAGCAGTCTTGCGTCACCTTAATCTGACAGCAATGGCCACACGGAGGCTTGGTATCAAGTTGAAAATCCATTTTGCTAATGGGTTTTTCCAAATATTTGCTATTTGCAGAGGACTCAAGTTTCCACTTGGGGTTTATTAATGGACCTTACTCTAAAGTATCATACCACCAGCGTCACATCAAATCTAGTTCATTTCTCTAGTCCCTTCTCCTCCAGCAAATATTTTCTTTGCAAACCTCTCCTTCAGCTGCTTTATTCTTATTTCTAGGAACCTAGTCGGAGAGACATTCATCAATGTTCCTCCAGCAATTTCAATTCCTTTCCACTGCTCCATTTCCTCACCCAGTCGATCCCTGGTTTCCCCTCAAGTACTGATGCTCATTTGCCCTCCCATAGCTTCCCTGAATTCCCCAGTACCAACCTAGTGGGGTTTTGCTTATAAGCATTCATTATGTGTCACATTGTATCTTTCTCCAAGCTATCTGGGTTGCCACACCAGAAATTACTGAAAACACAAGTTTTCTTTCTCTGAAGACCAGTATTTATACTTGTGACAAGGAAAGCTAAAAGCAGCAATAAAAAATAATATAAAAATACATATTAAACACAAGGTGGAGTCTTCCAGAAGTTAGCTGTTAATATCTAACAATTCTCCCATAATATCATCACAAAACTTAGCAACCCCATCCAATAAGGTTATTTTACAGATTTAACAAAAGGCTCTCATGGACACCTATCACTTCTCCAGTACACTGGGAGACTTTGCTTCAAATCACAGACATGCAATAGCTTCACACATAAATGATTACGAATTTTTAACACGAGCACAGTATTTTCCTTCCACCCTTATTTTCCAACAGAGGCAAGGGTTTGTGGAAACCTTCACAGTCAAGTCTTTCCTCAAGAGAGTTCTGAACCTGAGCAATTACAGCAGAAAGCAGCAGTCAACTTTCAGAAGAGCTGACAAATAACACCAACAAAATGATGGAGGATACACAATGAACCACGATGGAAAGGCAGCTTCAAATTTCTATACTCTAAAATGCAGACTGGGTCAGGCAAAAAATAAGGAAATGCCGAAATAAGCACCAGCAAGAGAAAGCACATTAGAAATATTTTCAAAACTTTTGGAAAGATACCATTAAACACCATCTCCTCTCCAAAGCTTTATTGGACTATGCTAGCCACAACAGCAAAAGCAAATGTTTGCCTAGAACGGATATAAACAAATCAAACCACCAAATGCCTTGATCTAATCCTAAAAAACAAACACTGCCCCCCTCCCCAAACCCCACCTGTACTTCTAACAGCTCTTTAACCAAACCAAACAAAAACACCACCAAGAAAAACAACCAAATATTCAGAGGTTGTTTCACTGGTAAGAACATTAAACAAGCACTTTACTCTTCACACGGATGCATTTTGCTTATGGGTTAAGAGAGATTTGTTGCAGTAACACAAATTTACTTGAGTTCAGAATGGTTGTATTAAAAAGACGATTCTAGTTCTCTCTGTTTTCAAGGAAATACTAAAATTTCTTAAGTATTCTTGGAATTCAGAGTATATTTTGTTCATGAGTCATCTTATATTCCAGGCATCAAGTGGCTAAATGTCTTACTACTCTGCCTCCACCAAAGTCCCCTCCAGAATAACTTGTACAAACATAGTTAACCTCACATTTCAAGTTACTGTGAATACTCACAGTTTTATGGTATAATTATCAGATTCTTACAGAAGGCTGCACTTAACATGCACAGTATTATTCTAGAAACTATGTAGTTTTTCTGTTTAAGTAACCAAGTACATTCTACTTCTTGTAGCTGTTTTATATAAAAAATATTCTTTGGCGTTAATATTTGTGGAGCCTTATAGGAATGCTAGGGCATTAAAATAAAAATTCAATACAGTAATTTTGCTAAGTATTTTTGAAACTGAGCTACAGGACATACAAGAAACTCTGTACAGCGCTGATGGGCCTGCATTACCAGTCCAAAGTAAACCCAGAAATTTAACTGCTCAATAGCTCCAACTCAAAAGTCTACTATAGTAGACGTGCTGTTCCTCAAGGGATTTTTGCATTTTCCAGCTAACGTTATGTCCAAACATACACACATCATGCAAATTGCATCCTTTGAAAATAGGAAGTTTAAGATTAGGGGCCAACGTCAGCCAGACAATTCCACGAAGAAGCCTTTTTGGTAGTTAAGAAAACTTGCCTCAATTTTCCAAAAAGGAAAGTTATTCTTTCTCAGGCACTAGCTTGCAAGCACTGCTCCTCTTTTCTTTGCCTTTGCTGTCAATAAACAAACAACTAAACAGGAACTCTTCAGGTCAGTAGGACAGAACTTCATAAAGCTCTTCTTACACTGAATAGACCAAGGAACAACATGCCAAGTTTTATCATGTTGATCTCATGAGGGAGGTTGTGAATTAACAAACATTATCTCAAACTACCATTAATAGTTACTGTAAATTCAAATAATTTTGACCAAATATATCAACGTTTAGCTGTATAAAACAACATGCAAAGCAACATCTTCAAGCTTTCCTTTCCCAAATCCACTGACAAGACAAACTTGAATAAAACTTGCCATACTAGCACTTTCATTTAATATAAGGCAAGGTTTATAGGGAGAGAGAATATCTTACAAGACACAGCTGGAACAAACAGACAAGCTCTTCAATCCTGTCTTCAGCTCTGAAACAGAAGCAGCAAATTCCAACCCAAGCTCAGGCCAGGAACAATTTTTTTGAGCTTAACTTGATTAAATTGTCAAAGTGCTTAATTTTTAAGAGAAAAGGATGGTTGGTCCTGTGGAGCAAAAGGGGAGGTAAGCAAGAGGAGATAAAGTTACCTATCTACAGGTGGTAATCACCCCTCCCCCCAAAAAAACTTAGATAGCTGGACTGAATTATACGGAAAACCAAAGTTCCATTAAAAACCAGTAATTACCGAGTCTGATTTCTGATATTCAAAAGAAATCAGAAATTTCAACTCCAAGGTTCCTCCTTTTAGGGTATTTCTCACAGCTCCTCTTAGAATACCACTACCATCAATTACAATTCAGCATGTTAAGGTACTGCCAAATGGAAAATATAAATATAAAAGTGCTGAAGCTGTTATCTCTTTTAATGTATAGATTAATTCAGGTCTAACTCACTTGCTTATATGCCACACATATATCTTCAATGTTATTAGAAGCAAAGTGCATTAAAATTTTCAGCGTAAAAGCTCAATCAAACCTGCAGTGACAATACACTAAATGGTTTTCATTATATACTTAAGCCCAGGAATATGAGCTATACAGACTGAGAAAAGCTTACGTTGATATTTTCTAATTGCAGTAGATGTACTGTGTAATAGGATTTGACGTCTTCAGATACTAGCCTCACACGGAAACCTGTTTCACTGAATGTCATAACTTCCTCTTCTTTTGTTGGCCAGTATTGTGCACACTTCACCTAATTAATTTTTTTTAAAAAGGAGAAGAAAAAAAAAGAAGAAAACAAAAGAAAAATCTGGTTAAGTATCCTAGCATCTTGGGCTTTGCATGAGCAGATTGTGAGACCCCATTATTCAATATAGTAAACAAGTACCTGCTCCCAGTTTGAGGAATTCTCAAAGTCCATAATGTTTACAGCCCAGTTACTACAACTGTTTCAATGGCTATTATGCATTCCAGCTTTATCTGTTTATGCTTTCTTTCATCGCAGGGCTAGCATGTTTTGAGATATACCTTAGTCCTTCTCCCTCTCCCCCCTCTAGCTCTCTACAGTGAACAGAGATCTTTACTCAGCTATTTCAACAACGTTCCCCCCCTCCCTCCATTTCTAACGTGCACACCTGCACATTTACATAGCTGATGTAACACATCCAGTTTTCCCAAGGCTTGCTGAATACTGGAAGATTCTAGTGAAACAAAAGAATGAACTAACAAAGCAATGCAAAACTATCCCTTGCCCTTTATCCCTCTTGCTCTGCACTCTTCTGTAGGAAAATTTTTGCATAAGAAAATAAGTGACTTTTTAATGGACTAGTCAAATATTTTTCACTAACGAATCTATTCTGAAGCAAAAGCATAAACCTCAAATGACATGCATTTATAACTAAAATCCACAGTGGTTTTAGGCACATTAGCAGAAAAACTACATCGTAACAGAAGATTCGTGTATTCTGCACGTATACCACCAGCTGTAAAGAATCAAAAATAACTAGACCAGTTTGACAGCTGCTGGGCAGCAGCTTGTCTTCATTGTTACAAACAGTTAAGATGACTATATAACAAATATACTACTCCGTTAGATTTAGAAGAAATAATCTAAAGATACTTTAATTCAAACTTGTTTTTTCACCCTCCATTTTGTTCTGGAGCATCTTACACTGGTTCTACTCCATCTTATTTCTATCTGTACATCCTCCTTTCTCAGGATGTTACTTTCACCCTTCTGGATGTATATTTATTGGATGCTGTTTTCACCAAACTGAATTTTGTGTTTTAGCTACATCACTTTAATGTTATATTAAATACATTATGCTGTACACCAGTGAGAAAGTCTGTTAGTTCTTTTAACATACCCATCAAACATTGTTCAACTGTATTAAAATTATGTGGCTTACTTTACAACTTTAGGCCTAATATTACTTACCGATTCTTTTTCAACAATTCTGTTCAGCATGACAACTGCTTTGGTTTGTTGTTGCCATACCATTAGCCAAAAATGACAACATGTATTAGGTAGTGGACCCTGTGTAGTAAAGAAAAAAAAAATGTGTGGGAGAATGTATAGGCAAAGCAGTGTCTGAACACAGTTAATAGTTCACTGTGTGAAACAGGAAAAAGTCTTCCTCTGAAAAGTTTAAACAAATTATTAATAGAATGATAGAAATGACAGGCAAGAAAGTAACCACACTGCACAGATCATTCCAGTACTTAAAGGTTTTTTAAAAAACAAAAACAAAAAACCCAAACCAAAAAACCAAACAACACCACAGTAAGAACTCGGAGAAGGGATGTTTCAGTTCAGGCATCAATACTATTGTGCTGTTAGAAGAAAAGTTACTGCAGGCACACTCAGAAGGTGCAAGATGAAATAAGGGGTAAAAGTATCGTTGCAACCTATTTCCAAAAGAACTGAAGAGCAAGAAATATTTGAAAAGCTTTATATGCAGTAAACTATTCATACTTCAATATTCAGCTTTTTCTTAAAAATAATGTGTTCCCAAGTAGATCAAACAGGCAGTTAGTATGAGATATTTATAACTCACAGAGACAAGGAACCAGCCAAATACAAATTAAGACTACAAATTCCCCCTCCCCCAGATTCTGAACTCCTAGAATAACCTAATAATTGGTACTACTGACCTGTGTTAAAATATAGTATCTCAGGGCTTCTTCTATGACCACTAGGCTGGCATTGATATAGTCATTCTCAGTGTTCTGCAGTTTCACACGACTATGATCATCTAAAATTCAAAGAAAATTAAGAATTAATGATGCATCCATCTTGATGAATACTCTCTAACAGCCAAGTTTAGGTCTGACAAGCAATTAGAAATAAATTCTGCAGTACTAACCAAATAGCAAACTACAAATATACCTGAAACTAATTTCTCATGTAACTTTGGTAACTGCCTGTCTCATTCTCCCCTCAGCATTCCATCAGAGTAATTTCAGGCATCTATTAATAGAAGCTGCTCAGAAAACTGGAATCCCCAGTCATCTTTAAAAAAACAACAAAACAAAACAACCCTCCCTCACATGCCAAAAGATGCTCACAGCCACCCCTCAACAGCTGCATTTCCTTAACACAACAGCACCACAACCCACACCAAGCAGCATGCTGTCCTATCACACCAGATCACTCCACTGCATGGGTTTCCTTGAAGTTCAGAACTCCAAGATTTTTGGTGAAGTTTCATAGGTTGACGTAGAATCATAAAGTTAAACTCACACAGCCGCCCATCCCCCCCCATCTATTTGTAATAATTCAAACCAAGCTTTGATCAATTTAATTTTCCCTGTAATTTATTGTTTAATACTATATAAATTAAAAATACTAAAGAGGTACATGCAAAAATGTGCCTATTTAACAAATCTTCCAATTAAACGAAGCCTGATCTAATTACACAGTTTCAGTCTCTCACGATTACACAGGCAAGACAGAAGATTCCCCTATTTATGGCAGAGGCAAGCAAAGGACTCCATGTAAAATTCTAGCATTAATATGAGAAAGATTATCAGACTGTCATACTAAAACATTGCATAATAAAAAGTTACGGTGGTTGTTCCTAGAACCTTGTAGTATCTGATTTATCACCCTCTAGGAGACATTTAGGTAATCAGACTTGTTCACAGCAAGTAATCCTTCAGCCATTTATTAGAACTGTAGTAAATAAACAGCATTTTCAGTTTAAAATTTGTACACAACTGCCTGCCAGGAAATGAGATCCAACTGACTGCAAACCTCCTGAAGCTCAACCGCCTAGACAGACTGTTTATGAGAAGAGTAAATAAAAAACAGCAAACTAAAATGAATTTAAGAGACTTCAACACATTTCAGGAAGAGATGGAAGAGATTCCATAAAGAAACTGACACAGCTGAGAGTGAATTACGGTGCAATGCCAGTTTTTAACCTACATTCAACTGGTCTAACCCACAAAACTCATTCAGGGTGCAGACTGACGGCACAGCTGCCATTAAAACATCAGCCCACTTTTTCCTCTCCCATCTCTGCACCAAAAGGCTAACTTCCTTTTGACAAGCATCTTGGGAAATGCACAAAATCCATGAGTTTTGACATGAGCAACTACCAAGTATCGCATTCAGTGCAGCTATGATAGCTGAACTCAGATTAAGTCCCTATATCACAGCCAGTCTATACAGCACAAGGCTTATCTAAGAAATCCGTGAATATGACCCCAGATAGGCAAAAAGCTGATGGGAATCAAAAAATAGTTACTGAATTAGACTCTTGTTCTATGGACCGCTCATGTGATTTTATAAATACTTCCCATATGTTTTGAATCCTGGGAAAAGTACATTTACTAGGTCTTGATCTGCTTTTATACTCTCCCCCATCTATCTGCTGTTGGCAACTGTCGAAGAGGATCTTGCTGGATTCAAGGAAAGAAGTCAACAGTAAATTACTTTTTTTTATTTTTGAAGGACTGAGATTTGGGGTTGTCATCCTACCTCCTTTAGCTGCTAGCTTTTATATGCAGTCACATACCAACGTGCAGAGAACAGAAATATGCTGCAAACCTATTTTTAATACAAAAGTATGAGAAAGTTACTGGTTTAGTCTGTTTTCATTAGCATTCCAGCTGTAAGGCAACACCATCTTGACTTTCAGGAGTCTTAAAACAATTTATGATACATCTCTATGAAGGAAAAAATATGATCAAAGCCAAGACACAGTAAAATTAAGACACATGTGCATTTAAAAGTAAAATATATCTCCCTGTATTATTTTGTCTGGATAGGAAAGTGTTACTTTTTCCTTTCATGTATCACTTTATCTGAAATGTTTCTACTGGAGAGAAACCAAGACCTTTGTAAATATTACATGTCATTTGCCAACAGGAAAAACTTAAGATCTTGTTATAGTAAATCACACATACCGGTACTAGTGTTCTCGGAAAGATGACGTAAGCAAGCACTGTTAACAGTTTAATCACCCAGCAGCAGCTGCTGTATTGCTGCCAGAAGGAGATAACTGCCGAGGCCCTAATGAGGTTTCCTACTGTAACCTCTACACACATTTCCAGGCTTATTTTTTCCTTCTTATAAATTTTGCTTTGTAAACACGACAAATAAAATTCTGAAAGTTTTTTTAAAAGCCCCTTTAAAACTAATTCTATGCACAGACAGCCTCCCTTCTCCTCCCCAACTAAAACAGAGGCGATCCTACAAATACACTGGCATACACTCCACGGGACACAGAAAGCCATTAGAATATATTGATTTCCCTTCTTTCAAGGGAAAAGGTTCCTAAAGGACGCAATGACCTAGAAACCTCATTCAAGCCCTGGCTTTCTCTTCTGAATTACATGAAGCAAGCCAACTTTTGACAGCGAGTTAGCTGTAACATATTTCCTGTATGTAAATAATTTCCAGTTACAAAGTACTTTAGATTTATATGAATTATAAACCTATCTTAAATCTTATCTTAAAAGATTTATCTTAAATGTTGCCATGCCCACAACAGGGAAAATATAGTACTCATTTTCTGAAGTGCTAATTCCCCTATTTCAACAAACTATGCAGCCTGAAAAGGAAGTGGAAACCTTAAAAATGCTTCTCATTCTGGCTTCTGCACTAAGAAAACTACTCCCAGAACGACCCTGTCTGAGAGAAGCAAACTCTCATTACCCACTTCAAGTGAAATCCTGTCCCACTGATATCACTGACAACACCCCCCACGTCTCAACTAAGGCCAAGACTTCACATTATGCGTCAATTCGCTCACTCCCTGCTAAAAAGAAAATGACATATCCAGTTAAAACTGAGATACGAAACTTTTACATTTTACATCATACAGCTCTTGCAGTTGGTTAATGAAAGGTTTTTATTTGAAAACAGCTGTGTTTCTAGAAGTGAAACCACTGTGTAACTTAAAAATTATCCTTTATCCAAGAGATGTCTCTGGCTCCCCAAATATAGAGCTATTAACAACAAAGGAGGGTGAAATGCTGCTTAGTGGTTAAAGAAAGTCATAAATAAAACATGTAGCCATAAGCCATCCCAATGACCCAGTCTGACCCTTTCCCGCCTACCAGCAAATCCCCTTCATGTCACTAATCTAAATCTAGTCTATCTGAGCTGCTAAATTATTCAAATTACAATACTCTGTCACTAGACTTACAGTCTCAAGTTTCAGAGGCAGCCTAAGGCAAAGGAAAGGCAAAGTGACTTTCCCCCACCCTGTCACTAGTTGTACACAATGAATGCCACCATATTAATCGTGGCCTAGCTCATAACTGAAATGTATTCATACTGAAATATATGCATAACTACTGCACAGGATCCTTACACTTTTAAGCAGGACTGCAGAAAAAAAACTTAAGATACAATAAAGTTTAGATCAGTATGTGCTATAAAATTCCCCTCTTCCCCAAGCCCAAAGAAAGAAGTATCTCCAAAAGCAGCATGCTGAGTTTATTTATACTCAGTTTTTCTGATAACAAGATGTTTTAGAGAATCGTTAGGTAACGTCATAAAAATCATCAGTGTCAGCTTCTAATTTGGACAACAAGAAGTGCAGGAGGCTTACTTTGGACAGATCATCTCCCTGTTCTCAGCACATACACTTGAAACACAGGACAGAAAGGGAACATTTTTGCAATGATAATTAATCAATCAGCACTATGTGCAAAACCATCCGTATCAGCTCCACTCTGTTCCCACAATACCCTTCATGTTCCTCTCTCCCTGGTATATACTCTATGTCAACTGTAAGCCTATGGTTGAAAGGTCCAACACAGAGTCTAGTAATGGCCACAGGAAGAAAACAAGAGAAATCACTACCTCTCTCAAGACCCTCCAGCAGCAACATGATCTACCGGTCAAAAATGTTCAGATGACCTAAGAAACTGGGCTACACACATTACAAAGGAAGGCTAAAGATAAAACTGCGTAAACCCCCATCTACTCTCCAAAAGCGAAAGAAAAAAAAAATCCTGCCAATTTTGCCAAGGGGGATTTCCTTCTTGCCTCTAAATCTGGGAACACAGTAAGCAGATCTCTAAAGGTGTTTACAGTCAATCTGAGACACCAGACTCCTCTGATATCAACTAAGGATAAGATTTAGAAGGAAAGTAATAACAGAAATCTTAAGAGTTTCATTAAAGTTATCAATAAAGAATAATAGCCTCACAAGTTATTTTCCTCTTAACAATGTTTTCTGAGAAATGGTTTCATCTGTCAGGAAATGACTGGCTGTCAAACCAAACTTATTTCAGATTAACTTCCTGTTTCAATACTGCTACATAGCCAAGATATTCCTCTCCCTATTCTAGACTAATACCAAACTGCTAGGCTGCTATTTTTTTTGGCTAGGCAGTAACTCTTGAGGAGTTTTACCCAACGAAACTTATATACACCATAGCTCTTTAGCCAACAAAATTGGACACTAACAAAAATATTTATGAAACTGGAGACAACGTGAAACTCAGCTGTAATGGGCAAAGATAATTAGCCTTTCCCAGCTAACAGAAACCAACTTTTACCTAGAAATGTATGTAATGGACACAAATTGGTTTCAGTGTGCGTGTCCTGAGTATTATGGTTGAAATGGGGCAAGCCAACCCAAAACATTTTTTCCTGCACTTGTAATTGACATCTTTTCCATAAGACAGAATAATCTTTGCATTTCCTCTTGCAGACATACCACCTCAGACTTTAGACTGGCTTGGCTGCTATCTAGATTAACAAACCATTTTCTCACTGCTATGGAGAAATAAAACATTTTCATCAAATTATGTCTTATGTCTTAAAATATGTTTAAGTAGCTAGATCTTGAAAGTTTAACTGCTAGCTCTGAAGGCCTTTGACTATCAGAGAATATTCGTATTATCACCTGGTTTTCATTTAAACACTGTTAAAGAGCAGTAAAATTTGCAAAGTGAAGGACCGAGATGTTAAGATTGTGCAAGACTGAGTCCTCTTGGCATTTCTGCAATGCCAGTTCCTCGCATACATGCGCCATGATTAGATGTGTTCACCACAGTGACCAAACCGCACAGCTATTACCCCAGCTGCTTTGAAATTTAGGTACTGCTATCTTGGAATGTTATCTATCATATATTCCCTTCCAGGTCTCTTTCTCCTCCCAGCTCTCACCATCATTACAGAAACAATTATGAGTCATATTTGAAAACACAGAGATGTAAAATTCAACAGGAATTAGTTCAAACAGTGTTTTGCTCTGTTCTCCTCATACAGCCTTGCTCCTAGTGCCCAGTTCTGCAGGCTATCTTGGTGGCCCAATTCAAACCTCCTTTCTTTCATAAACGCTGAAGACTGAGACACGCTTCATAAAGCTCATCAGCTTAGTTCAGTCATGATGTCACAATACATGTCAACTAGCATGTAATGACTCTAAGCCCTTCCTGAGCTCAACTACTACTTTGAGACTAGATTTTATCTGTCTCTCTCTGCTCTTGCACAGGGTCCAGGGACTAATACAATCACATAATTAATTTCCTCCTGGCTAAACAAGCATTTCGGAAGCAAGCTTTGCCATGACCAGGGCAGAGCTGCTTGGTACTCTTCACTGCTGTAAAAGGCATGCCATGATTAAGGAAAATTTTGAGCTCAGATGAACACAAGTCACACCTCTAAGATACTATCGCAGACGTTATTAGATGCTACTTAAATAACACAATGCCTTTTTATTTATTTTAGAAACTTTTTCCTCTTTTTGAAAGGAAAGAAAAACCACAAATACGTTGAAGGTAAGCTGCCACTCTCTTCGCAGTAATGCCTAAGAAATGAAATCCATGGATGGGAGAAATGGTAAACACATGAACACAACTTCTGCCACAGAAGTTGTACAGGATATCAGACCCAGGAATAGAACTTGGGTCTCATGGAGTCAAATCCAATTTCCTGCCTCCTCTTCTTACAACCCCCATCCCAATTTAGGTATGAAACAGAAAGTTAATAGAACATGATCTACTTTACCACAGCTAAGATGCTAATGCTGGGCTGTAACAGGACAGCAGACCTGGGACACCTAAGTACCTCTGCAGAGATCAACAAAGGTCCAGCAGAGGCCTATCTCCCTTTGCTGAGCATACAGCAGAAGTTAGTAAGCCTTGGCTAACTTGAGGTATCTTCTTCAGAGCTTTACATTTCTCAAATAGACCATACTGGGGAATGCCACGCAGACACAGCAAAGAGGCTGTGCACTGAACTCTAAAGTTCCCTTTCATCAGGGTGCGGTATTGAGATTCAGCATTAAGCCAGACTGGATCCATTTGGTGCGAATACACTGTACAAGTTAGCATTCTGGCAGCAGGCTAATGAGCAGCACGCAGCGCTGCATCTGACCAGCATGACTCAATCCGAGACCATTTCTGTGCAATTTTGAGAAGTGCTATGCACATGCTGTTACCACAACTTTCAACTGGAAACAAGGAGTTCAGCACTTCTCCAAATCTTACAATAGGTATACAGATTAGGCTCTCAAACAAAAAGTCCCAGCACACCAGCAACCCTTCAAAAATTCTAGATCCAGTAACAAGAAGGCTTTTATGAGCCTTTGGTGCTCTGGGAAACTTCATACTAAAGAACACATGAACATTTAACCTGTTCGAACTTCAGTATTCTGCAGAAAAATGAAGGCTGTACTAAATTTTTTTCCTAGTCCTTTTGACAGTGATTTATGATAGCTTTCTCCAGCTACAACTACATACTGGTAATCTTTTGCTCACATGTCTTTTTATTATGATTTTGGATTACAGTTTCTAAAGTAAATGCTGTTGAAAAAATTCCGTAACACTTCACTAGTAAAGAAGCTGGTAAAAAAAGAAAAAAGCTGTCTTCACCTGAGATATAAGATCATTATGTCAAAAAGACCATTTTATGGCAGTTAGTAAAATACAAAGCAGTCCATACCACATCTACTTGCATTGAGAAAAATGAAGAACAGCTTTATGCATACATTCTTCCAAACAGACAAAAACAACAAAATCTCAAGTATTTTTTAAAGCAACAGTAGAAATCCAGTGGCATTAATCCACAGTCTTATAAATGTGCAGAGTCCTTTAGCCCAAAAGGAAACTGTGTTAGTCAAGGCTTATTAACTTAATTTCTCTGCGCAGCAGATGTCGATTTTTTTTAATGACAGATAAAACAATATTAAACAAATAATTTCCTTATGAGAAAAATATCTTTAAAATATTACTTTGCAGCTCACAAACATTTACCTATATGCTAATAACTATGATTTGCAATCATCCCTCATCCACCATTCAGCACAATGAGTTTAACCGGCAGACTTTTCTCCCTTCTGTTATACACATTTGTGTACGTGTTACGAAGAACACATTTATCACAGGATACACGCCTACAGAAATAAACAAAATACAAAACCTACAATGACCGTGATTTATTACCTACAGCGTTTAAAAGTAAATCGGGTAAGTAAGAAGTCTAGCAAGTTTAACACAGTAATTACAGAAAAGATACTTACACGGACTAACATCTCTGTATCGGTTTCGATTTCTGTTTTCTGGATATTTTGCAACTCTGTGAGAATAGTCACTGGATTTATGTCGAATTTCCTTTAAAAGATAAAAAATGCAATTTAGTTATAGCCAGTAAGCTGATTAAGGTTAGTGTTCTACACACCCTACTGTAAGACTTTCAAGCTTATTAATTAATCAAGGTTATTAATAATTAACATTTTTAAACCTATCTTTACCACACCTAGTGTTATTTTCACTCAGAAAATGTGTGTCTCGTTCTTGCCCAGGCTGTTGCCATTTAGATGTTCCCACACTTGGCTAACACCACCAGACTAACATAAGTGCAATTTGGTAAGCAACTGATGTAGCAGGAACAAAGGGGAAAAAACGCCAAATATTTACTATGCTTACAGTTTACCTCAGGCTTGCACGTTATCTCCCACAGTAATAAGAGACTCAGATAGCAGTATACTGCTGTTAGTTCTATCTCCTTTACACCAACTGGCAGCATAAATCCCCACAAAGGTAACTGAACTAGTTAATGATTTTATGGCTGCTGTTAACAGCCACAAGATTATTCTTGGTGGTTTGATGCTTCAACCCATACAGCTGTAGTTAAACACGACCCAATATGAAGCAACCATTCTAGACTCACAAATATCAATGCGAAATCAACAGCCTGCTTCACCCCAGGCATTAATACAGACCTTTCAATAGTCTGCATTTGGAAGATATTCAAGCATACTCTTTTACACACTATTTTAAGGAGCATACTGTTCACATACTCTGAATGTTCAGTTTTATTAGCTTTTTGCCTCCGAGTGTATCCTTCCACAATTTCACTAAGATACACAGATTCGCCTTATGCAGACAACTGAAAACACAGCTGAAATGCTATTGACGAGCAGTCTCCAACAAACTGAACTATCCCTTTATATCTCTGTACTGAGGCCATCTCAGCAGACATGCTGTACAACATAGAATTAACAATATTTTATTTTGAATTCTCTTTCTGTTTTTAGATGCTGCTGTTACATGTGATCATTATGTCCCAAAGAGCATTTAAAATTTCTCTTTACAACTAAGCATTCTTTGGTCATCTCTATGTTTCCACTACCTTCTTTGTCTTCTCAAGCTTCCTAAATAGTCTATATATTCCCAGACAATGAACACAGCCAAAAAAGGACTTCAGTGGAAATGTAACATACATAAGGAAACTCCATTTTTTAACATCTGGTGTGTGACGTTACTTAAGTGCAGTGCCAACCTGTAAAGAACCTAAACCACAAAGCGGAGCAGCAACTGTCAAGCACCAATGCTCTACACATCTGTATAAAAATCTCTTGGTCTATTAGACAATCAGTTTTTTTTATTTTGATACAGCACACTGGAACTTGTCTTCTCCTCTAGTTTATATGGCTTACAAGCTCTGGGAGCAACCACATGCACATTGAATAAATGCATCTGGCATGCATTCACGACCAAGTTCCCATGAAACGTAAATTTCGTATTACTCCATAAACAGGATGCAACATATTTTGTTTTTTAAAATCACTGGCATCCTCTGTGCAAAGAAACAGACCTGTAATTTGGTCAAGAAACATTAAAACAGCTAGAAACACTACTACAGTGATTGGGGGGGGGAAGAGGGGAGGCACGGGGGAAGGGGCTTTCTAAAAGGAATTAAACCTAAGGAAGTTTAATGACTAGTTCTAAAATCAGTTTTCCACATACGATCCAGCCATCACAAACTAGAGAAACAAACCAGATGCCAGATGTAACATAAGGCATATTACACAAGAAAAACTTGCACTGGGGGAAAAAAAAGCAAAAATCACTATTATTTATTCAGTCATTAATTCAGATTGGATAGGAGCTCCAGGAGTCAGCATAAATATTCCAAGCTTCAGAGGATTTTACCGCAAGTCTTGGCAAATTCATGGAACTGAAGGGCAAATACACAAAACTGGTCTCAGCAG
>NW_008824283.1:8117947-8119132 GCF_000699105.1 Pygoscelis adeliae | reverse complement strand
AGGAAGAATAAAAAAAACTTTAATACCCAACCTTTTTTTTTTCTTTTCTTCAGAGAAACTTATGCTTCTCTTGGCAATTATGTGTTTCTTATAGAACACTATCATAGGAAAATACCTTCCTAAACAAAAACTCAGTGTAAAAACAAGTAGTCAGCCATTACAGTATTTTCTACAAGTTTGCGCTATTTAAAGACATCATTTGCTATTTTCTCTTTATGTTATTAAGCAGATCTGTATTCTCTGGTTTTAATATAAAACAAATGCGTTAAGTACCCTGAAAAAATCCTGAGTTTGCAGAATCTACAAAATCAGGGAAACATAAAATTCTAATACAAAAAACCTTATTAAAAAATATTTTATAGCATAGGTGTAGTAAAATTAGGAAATCCATATACAAAGTTTAGCAGAGCTTAATATACAATTTTCTCTTCAGTTTACTTCTCTAAGTACAACTAAATAATATGAAAATGACTTGGGAAAGCTAACCTGTTCAGTCTGGATATACCAGATGTAATGTGTGTGTACTTTTCTACCTCATGAAAAATACTGGTTGCAGAACTCTTCCCTTACACTTTTATCTCATTAGCTTAGCACAGTTTATTTCTGCTATTCCCTGTTAAATTCAAACCACAGTTCAGTTCCATAATACATGTCTAAAGATAATGTATTTGAAATACACGTAAATCAAACACACCGCTGATTTAACAGAGAAAAAGCACACCTTAAGGTTAGTAAAGAGAACTTCCATTTTGGGTTGTTTTTCCTCATTTGCGAAAGAGCACTGTAAAATACATACTGGCTCAAATAACTGCTCTAGTATTATAAGCTTATACATAAAACCTGTGTTATGGAACTGACCCAAAGACTATTACTGCAAGTTAGTAATCTCGTTGTTTCCAGAGAAAAAGGGCGAGTAGCATATTTTCGGAGAGATAATCGTGCAGGCCTCCTGCAGACGCCAAGCAGGTGAGGGCAGCGGTAACAAGCGGGTGAGGAGGGTGAGCGGGTGCCTGAGGAGCCGCTGCGCAGCGGTTTCAGGGGCAGAGCCGCGAACCCAGGGGCGACGGCGAGCCTTGGCCGGATCGACGTTATCAGGTATAACTTTCCACTCTGCCTGGAAACCGCGGGGAAAACGCCCTCGTCCGGCTCAGATGAGGCCGCCCGGTTAAGCTCTCAGCGCCTAAG
>NW_008824283.1:8096769-8116068 GCF_000699105.1 Pygoscelis adeliae | reverse complement strand
GGGTGGTTTCTAAGAACAGTTTCAGATGTGTGACGTGAGGAGGAAAGGCCGGCAGAGCAAGGCGCTCACACCATTAGCCTGCTGATGCAATTCCATCGGTAAGCTGCTGACGAGGTAGCGTGCCGGCCGCCGTCAAAGCAGCGCAGCGTGAAGGCCGCAGTAGCACGGGCAGCCAGGGACGATGCCCGGCACGAGCGTCGCCCGTGTCGCGCCTGAAGGCCGAAAGTTGCACGCTGGAGAAATGTGGCCTCAGTGCTGGGTGAGGTGAGTTCACGCTCCCCTCCACGGAGGTGTTTTACAGCTAGAAAACACAGGGACAAGGGTCACTCAGCATGACGCGAGAGACGTATGTGTGGTTACACGAGTAAGGCAAATATTTTTGGAACAGACTTATGGTTTTGATGTCCAAATACCTGTTATCAGCTGTTGCACTTCCTTCCTGTCTGCGGGCTGCAGTGCAGTACAGTGCTCCAAATCCACCGGCTGATGTGCTCCCTCAGGTCCTGTAATGAAAGCTGGTATCTCGCACAGTGGGGTTTTGCATGATGCACCTCTGAAGCACAGCTGATGGGACAGTATGCATCAGTAAGTTCATAGCGTGTTTTTCCAGGTAACTCAAGGAAATGTTGCATCAGATTTTCTTGAACTGTGGGTTCAAACTTTGAAAGCTATATAGGGAGTAGCTCTTCTGGATTTTTCTGCCTGCAAGACTGAGGGACGGGCTATGTCTGTTCTTCTGCAGGTGTTCTCTACTTCATCAATGTGCTCATGTGATCAGTTGTGAAATAAGTAAATTAAGACAACATCTGTGAATTATGTTTCTGGTTTAGGAGTGCAGAGAAGTGCCCATCCTAGAGGTAATGATTCTTTTTAGTTCAAAATAGGTTTCTTTGAATTCATGTTTCGATGAACAAAACGTGTTCTTAACCTCAGAAAAGTGATCTTGCACAGGCTGGGTATAAGAAAGTAAATAGATACATAGAAACTGTCTGCAAAATAACAAATTTTAATAAAGAAATTAAAATACTCAACTTCCTCACTGAGTTTAGTCTTCAGTAGGCTTTTCTGTGGATATGAACTTGCTGACCGACCTGTGTTTGTAGCGTTTGTTATTACAGCCTTTTTTACCCCTCGCTGGAGCTACCTGTAGGTCACAGACGTCGTGATGCCCATGAAGCCATCCGACATGGATCACAGCTAAAGGAGGCCCAGTCACCGTCCTGTCCGTCCAGAGTACAGAGAATGATGCTGCCCAATGACATGTTAGTTTCTCTCTCTTCTAGTGCAAAGGCCAGGGAAGACTTGGAGGTCGCTGCCCGTGGAGTGTGAGAAGATGTGCTCGAGTTCAAGGACAGCTCTATCAGCTAAGGAGCACCCCGTGTGCATCAGCTGAGCGGGCCATTGGGACGCAGGTGTTTTGAGACGGACGCAGGAGAAGCGGTAGTTTTGATGTATAAACACAGGAACATGTATTCTGCTCTTCTAATTAGCAGCTGTCGTGCATATGAGAAGCTTGCGCTTGTCATTGCTTGTGATATTTGGCGACATAGTTCACGTTGGGAAAGCAATGTAATTGTGTTATTAGGGGAGGGAGTTTTATGGTAGCAGCTATGTTTAGGACCTGTAACGCAAACCAGTGCCTAGAGCCAGCTCATGGAAAACTAAAAGAAATGTTTATTAATTGTGATTTACAGCTGGCTTAGAAGAGCAATAACTGGTAAACCAGGGGTTTCTGGAGAAATTGCCATTGTTTGCTTTTTGGTTGTTATTTTTTACTGCAAATACGCTGAAAATGTAGTACCAGTTCCCTCTGGGTTTTGGGAATTGAGCCCAGGATAGGCCCAGGACTACAGTTATAATGGTCTATGGAGGAGAACTGTATACACAACATAAACCAAGTACACTCATTAGAAAACTTTATTTATTCTATTGCCAATAGTATATTCCTGCTCTGTATGAGCTGTGCGGCCGAACCCAGATGAACTACTACAGAAACTCTTAAACCCTTGAGATAGCATGAGAAATATGCAAAGCAGGATAATGGAGTTGCTGGAATGTGTGGTATATTGTTAGTGTTTTCTGTCTTGGTATAAACATAAAGAAGTAGTTATTGCAATGTTTTCCTATTAAAATGTCTGATAATTTGAGAAGCCCCTTGCTGTGCTGACAAAACAGTCACCCCAGGGTAGTTGGTATCCACAGCAGTTCTGATCTCAAAATTGGTTTTGGTGCCCTTGCTCACCCGAATGAAAAGGACCAAGTTAACTTTAAATGGTGTTTGTCCAGTGACCTTGGCCAAACAATTAACTTTAGTGCCAGTCTGGAATGGACTAAGTGCTTGTTCCTGCATGTGTACCTTTTTTGGGGGTCATTCACTGGAATTACTTAAGTATCATTTATTGGAAATGATCTGGTTTGTGCTGCTTTTCTGAGAACCATTTTGGATATTGGTAGATGAAGAACAAATTCTTCCCTGAGGTGGTTTTATTCACGCATACACTCCGTATCACTCTTAGCTGTGAAGGAAGAAAGCTGTAATGTGCTTAAGCTTGCCACGGTGTGAGAGGATGAGAACATATCTTTCCTGATACAAGTCTTATAGCCCAAGGCCTAAAGGAGAAGGGGATCCTCCCTTCCCCCACGAACTGGATAGGACTGGAAACCCAGAAGGCTGGCCACTCTTCTGGCATCTGGTAGGGAGCAGGAGAAGCTGAATGAAAAGTTCCAATGGTCAGGGGGAAACAGGTTTCATTTATCCTGTGCATTTACAGTGGAGTCTTCCTATTTCAGACTTTTGGGGACTGTATTCCTTGTTCAAGTGAACATTAAAATTCCTATGACTGAAAGTGGGTGCCAGTGCAAATACCTGTCCTCAGCTATATTATTGATTTCCTCCCCCTGCCCAACACTGTATTTTGGCATACAGCAAAAGCAAAAAAGACCCTTCAAAATGTATGTAGCAAAATGCACATCCTTGTAGCAGCAACAGTAGCAGAAGCGCAAGGGGCTCTAACAGGTTTGCATTCAGCTAAGGAAGTCTGTCACATCAGTCACAGGTCCACAACAGTGGAATTCTAGTGTCCAATGTCTGTTAAAAAATGGCTATGTAGTAAAATGGAAGCTGTAATTATGCTTTGAAGAGAAGGACAACACAGCTGTGCCCAGACTAAATGATTGCCCAAACTGTAGTTTGGAGTTCTGGGTAGAAGAAATTCATGGCCAAGGAAGAAAGGAAAGATTAAGGTCTATTTAGGAAGTCTGTTCTATAGTCCAGAGATCTGTGCCAGTCTGTATGGCGCTGGGCTCCTATGGTGAAGCTGAAATCATTGTGGAGTGTGAAAAGAAAACGGCAACTGGCAGAAGTGCTGTCACGAGTGAATGGACACTAGCTAGCAGAAAAGGCATCCAGCCAGGGTGTGTGATGGGTAGAACAACTTTAGGCTGTGCTGTGGCTTTGTGAAGCAACCCTTCCAGCAACCTAAGCTGGGGTGTGCAGTCAGCCATAAAACCTAATGCCTATGAGTCAATGCAGGGGGTGCGGGGAGTGGCTACAGGAAGAGAAGAGCCACTTACCAAAAAAGATGACTCCAAGTTATTATTTTTATTGTTTGCGGAGAGGATCTTGCTTGCTGGAGATGGTTTGTATACGTTACTTGATTTTCCATCCCTCTTCCCTTTTCACCCCTAGCTACAGTGACATTTATTAAAATCATAGTTTGCAAGTGAGAAAGTCTAATTCAGTGAGTGTCCAGAGTGGCTTGATGGCATTCCACGCTCCTGGTTAGAAGGTCATTTCTTACTAGAAACTGCATCAATAGCCTACAGCTAACACAAAGGTTTTGACATTGAAAGTTTACTGAGACTTGCATTTGTTTGAAGATCACCGGTTTATTAGATTTTAAAATTGTTTTCCTCACAGACTGAATAGAGCTGTTCCATGCTTAGACCATTTCTAATCCCCCAGTTATTATTTCAAAGCATCACTTTACATTACTGTATAATGGTTAAAAAGGTGTCTAAACTGCAGTTCTGGAAACAGCTTTATGTTGCCCGGTGAGTCTTTAATTCACATTCTCTCATAATTTTGAAATCATGTTATCATGATCTTGTAACTTTTCTATAGCACAGATTCTGTATTTTCATCTACATTCAAGCTTACCTTCCAAATTACAAAATTAAGGGCATTCTCTGAATTACAGCTGAAAAGGTTGCAATGCACGACTCACCACTGTTACTTGCTAGGAGGAGTTCTTGTAAGAAAATACTGTTTCGGCAGAAGAAGACTTTGTACTGAGGAGTATCAGTAAATGTTTCTGTTATAAATTTGTGTTCTGAATTTTATGTTCCAGTTTTCCTTGGGGTTTCCCAGCATCTGAACAAAGCAATTATGTCTATTTTCATGGGTGTAAAAGTCTCCAAATTGTGTTTGCCTCCCCCCCCCCCAATAATTTGGAATAAAGTAATAAAAGTCTTTTTGGCAACGTGATTTAGGATTGTAATCCATTTTGTAATTTATGTTTCTGCATTAGACAACCTGAAATGCCAATAACAGGAAAGGGTTTTCTTTTACTACTAGCTGTAATAATGATTTAAAAAATCTTATTGTTACCAACTTCATAGCAACTTAAATCTACCATGTGGTGGCGAGCCTTCAACATATATTACAATAATTACTTCTGTCCTTCCTGTGCTAGCAGAGGTAGATCTGTGCAAGATTTGTGATATCTTTTTCTGTTTTTAAGTTGACATTAATATATCTGATTTCATACAATTTCCCGTATAAGCTTGTCTTATGAGATAATCAGCAGCCCTGCAGGAGCCACATTCTCTGAGTCACTGTTTGGATGGCAGGGTTCCATGAACGCGTGGCTAGTTTTGTCTGCTGAGATGTCCTTTGGTATGTTATACAGGGCAAGGTGTTCATGCTTGTGTCAGCGTGTAAAGGCACTGAATCTTGCAAGGACCACGGAATACTAGATAAGAACTTGCTACATTGAGTTGGCAAGGCAGGATTGCAATAATCAATGCACCTCTCTTTTTACCCTCGAAGTGAATCAGAAAGCAAGGAGGAAAACAGATTTTGCCTGTAGGTGGCAGAGCGCCATGAAGAAATTCTGAATTTTTCACGTGGTATGATTTCCTAACAAAAACAAATTAGTAGTGCATGTAAAATGTATCTTTCCTTTTTTTCTTTGATAATGCCTGTTATAAAAATGGCTTTGAAACTAATCTACCAAAGTAAGGAGTCTTAAAAAAATCTGGTTTGCATAACAAGTCTGTTACGGTTTCTGAATGTATGCTATGTTTTCTTTCGTCCAGACATTTAAAACCTCTAATTCATACCCTTACGACATATGAATTGCTGTAACTGCTAAACCAATTTGTTTGTTTTCTCAAAGAAAAGAAAAACTGCGTATAATGTACTGAAAGAAGGATCCATAACACAAGTTTTCCAATTGGAATGCTGTCAAGGTCCTTAACATCTTATTTTAGCCAGTGGAACAGTTCCAGCCGCTCAAGTCATGACACTACCACTTACTGGAATTAACAACCTGGGAAGAAAAGCACCCTTGTACAGAACGTGTCCAGTATCAAAATGGGTGTATGAAATTCTCTGGATCTTTTGAATTTTAGATCTTTTTCCCTACTGTCTTACTGCATGCAAAGAGATATCACTAGTCATCAAAAGATACTCTTTTCTCTTTAAAAACCTTGTGGTACCGCTTCTCAGACAGACCACTGCAGCTTCTTTAGTGGCAGACAGTAGTACCCTCTAAATACACTGGAAGCAATTTGTCAGAAAGAAAACGCTTAAGGTGTCCTAGTACGCCATTTTCTTTACTCTGCCACCCTTTTATATGTCTTGATTGTGTGTTAGATCACTCAGAGTCAGATTCTTCTCAAGATTTAAGTATAAAGTAATGTATTTACTAACACAGATTTGCAGTAATGGAGCAATGCTACGAAGAGATAAAGAAACAAAGTAGGTTATTAAGATTATATTTGTCAAGAAACATCCTCCAGGGTCACTTTAGCATCTCAGCTAGCTTCTAGCTCCCATTCTCTTACACTAATTTTGGAAGCTCTATTCATTTGAAATTGATTTTCTTTGTCCAAGATGGCTGGTTTCTTCTTACCAGCCCCCTCTTCAGCACTGAGCAGGAAAGGTAGGACGCAGAGCAAAAGCAAAGGGGTTTTTTTCTGTGTCCAAGCAAGACCACCTTAGTTTTGCCCTTCGTTTTTCTTGATGAAGAAGGAATATTTAGTTGAGTCTGGTGATCAGATTCTTGAAAGCGATTCTGTGAGGAGAGGATTAGGACATATGACTGCCATAGGCCCGTATCTGTATATCCCAACAAGCTGTTACATTAACATTTCTATCGTAACCAGTACGCTCCTGATTTCCCATTGCTTCTCAACACATTGGTAATACCTTATACATAATGTTATCAGAAGTTATAAATGCACAATCTAATTTCTAGATTCAGAATGTATGTTGGCCTCTGAATACCATATAAGGAATAAATGTGACAGCAGCAGTGGTGAAATGAGAAGTGGGATGCGTTCTTTGTGAAACTCTGCCACACATACATACACTCTTGGTTCTAGGGGTTTTCTCTGGGGAGTGTCACAAATCCTGTGATGCCAGTATTTCTTGGTCCCATAAAAAGTGGTAAGGGTAATTCACTTAATTTCCAGAGTTTCAGCAACCTTGGAAAGCAGGACGAGGCAGATAACTGAAGGGGGTAACTGCATTGGCCTTTACAGCTAAATCTGCTGTCAAATATGCATCAACAGTGTGCAGTATTAATATAGAATTTACACAGTTCTGTCACAGCAAGTGGAATAAATCCTGAATATCTTTGGAAAGGAGGTCCCAAAGAAATAATGCAATGATTATGTTTTTAAAACATAAATACATATGCCTTTCAGGGTGACATGAAAACTTTCCCTTTCTTTCTTTTACCTCTCACTTTCCTGAGAGGGGAAGTAGTTGGGAGTGCTTTGTTCACACAGAGGAGTGATTCATTAATAGGTTCAATAATGAACTAGATTAATGAAATCTATGCTGCAAGTTATACCCCCCTGGGTATTCTAACTGGAAACTTATTTATATGCACAGAATTTTATAACGTTGTTTTATAATGTGGGTTGCATATAGGTATACATTTAAATCTACCAAGTGTTACCAGATGTGATGGAAATTAAATTAGCTAGAATTACCAAGTGCTGAATTATATTTTTCTCAATAATTTAAAAATATTTCTTTAAAAAGTAGGGCAGATACTTTTAATAATCATGCAGATAACTGCATGATTAACTTTGAAGTTTACCCCTTTCAACATTAGAATATAGCATTATTGGGGGAAAATGGAAATAATATTTTTGTTTGACTAATCTGTGTAATTGAAGAGACAGTGGATAAGTAAACTCCATGCACAGAACATTTCTGTTCAGCATTTCATGCGTGTGTTTATACTCTGTGCACAATACTTGCGTACATAAATATCATCTGTTCCTGCTATCCTCCCAGAGAGCACAGCAATGTGCTGTGTGTTCTCTTTGTATTTCAGATGTCTCGAGGACGTTTGTTAGGTTCAAAAGCTATGCTCAGTACTTGGGGACAGTACATCAGCCACTCACCAAAGATGCACAAATCTGAAATAGTTATCTTTCAGCTTGTTCAAAAGCAGATAATTTTGGTGAAACGTTGAGTAAGTTGTGTCAGTAGAAATTATGTCTGTTAGGCATGCATGTTCTCTCCACAACACGGCACGTGAGTTACCTTGGGCAGGAAGCAATTGCTGGTAATTAGCGTCACTTATCTGACCTTTGCTGAAAAGAGTTTTCACTGTTCAGCAGTTGCTAATAAGCCTCCACAATAGCGCTGCGTGGGAATGTTCAAAGTGCCATTAATCCTAAGGCATGATGTGAACGTGCCTTAAAATGCTCGAGTGCCCTTTTCAGTGTGTTCATGTGGCGGATGCTCTCTCAGCTTTGAACTGTGTTTGTTTTGACATGCGTCTAGAGTTTTCAGTTTAAATATCTGTCACAGCACAAACAGCACTTATTCCTGTAAGGCCAACTAACCACGCTAATTAGTACAAGTCTGTAGAAAAGAGACTTAACAATATGCAGACCTGATTCTTGTCTTGCAACAGTGAAGTTTAGAAATAATTTAATTGAAAATATGTTAGCATAAACTATGACCATACAGTTTACGCAATAACAATTTAAAATTGTGTAAATTCTTTGCCGCATCTAATGATTGGTCCCTTGGGTAATCTGTCCTCATAGCAACTCCTGCTGGAAATTTCTCCTTGTTATGATTCTGATCTAACAGTATTGCTCGGTTGAGACGTGATGAATAAAGTGGTCGGTGAGGAGTATAAAATCGCCGTACAGTTTCTCTTCGAAGGGAGCACACCCTTATAGCTGACTGTAAGGCAGCATTTTTGTTAGTGAGAATTTCACTGGTGGGGGAGAAGCCTTAAGCGAGCACAACAATACATTTTCAAAATTTCCAGTGAACGGGCAATTAGCTTTTATAGTCACGTGTCTTCTAGAAATCCAAGTATGCTTTCCCTGGAATCTTGTCTGGGATTTCATTACATGTTCTTAACCCAGATGTTTCAAATGCTTTAGAAACAAGGAACCATTATTATTGTTAGAATAAATTAATAATCTTTGCTTTTAGAAATGTCAGGGGGAGGAGTAGTGTTTAGCAGACCTCTAGGGAGCCTTTCGGTGTTCTCTCTACTGGAGTCTGAAACCTTCCTAGACAGATACGTTTAGCTTCTCCTAATGGTGGTCAAACTAGAAGATTATTCCAGCATTGTCCATTTAACATTTGCTGATATATATTATCTGGACTATGTCCTTGGACTGTTCCTTAGGTAAATTAACTCCATCTTGTTATGTCTCACAATGATCTAAAAGCTGTATGTAACATATGGCATTCATAAATAGGTGGTTCCAAATCTACTACATAGTCTATCCATACGCCATACGGAAACTTGAAATCTGAGAGAGAGACAGGGTCTATTCTACATAAGAAGGGATGAAAGTGTTTTCTACCAGTTTGAAAACCTTGGCTATGCCCTTTCACATTACCCTTTCAACCATATTCCTTTAAGTTATCTAAAGTCGTCTGTAAGTACAGCCACTTGCCCGAGCTGGGATTCCCGTTAGCCCTGGAACACGTAATAGATTGTGATTCCTTAAGCACTTACTTTTAGACACATGAAAATGTCCCCAAGGATTATTCTTTTGCTGGAAGCCAGAAGTATAAGGCTGTTTTTAGGATGGGCCTTGCGTTTGTTAAACTGCTGCCCTTGAAGATGCAGAAATACATTAATGTCCTTGTATAGCTGCTTAAGTATTTTTTTTTAAATGGGTAATCCTGTTGGGTTTGGGAAATATGTAGTTTTCCTAAAACATTGATTTCAAAAGCTCTTTAGCCTATTATAGCTACATAGCATTTTAATGAAATGTTTGTTACACTTACCGACAGCAAAAGTATTGATCATGTAACAAGAGTAATGAGCAAGTTACTTCCATAGCTAATACTGCAATGATAACATCGTGGTGTTGTCGTCTTTCAAACTGCGTTGTACCACCTCTCCTGCACTAGAAGTTCAGATTTTTTCCAGACAAATGTTCAGCTATTATGCCCTAATATAAGCATTTATTCTTCTTTTTCCAAATGAAACAAAAAATAAATCTTAAAGACATTTATTTCTATTGATAGGCAGTGCTGAAGTTTCCATTTTAACTTTAGAGTCTTTCTTTTATTTGAATAGAGAACAGCAGGGCCAGCTACAGGTATAGGCAACGGAGGCAGGTTGCCTATGGATGCAGATGTTCAGGGTGGCAAAACGGTCCCAATAAAGAGCAGCCAAGCTCCGCTCTTTCCTCTACCAAGGCCTTTTCTGTGGAGGGGAAGACCACATGTTTGAGCTGTTCATGCTATGTGAACAACTGATTTCTACCTCCTGTTGGCAAACTCTCTCAGCCTGAGTCATTTATACTTTTATACTGTACATGTATGTGTTACACTGTATTTATACGTGTTTTATACTCACTCTCAGAGTGAGCATGCGCCAGCGACAGTAGCAAACCTGACCCTTCTGACTCGGTCCTATCCCTGCCCCTTCCCTTTACGGGAGCAGCTGAGCCCTGGCAGCAGTGGAGGAGATGCAAACGAGGACTTGTTTGCTGCTTGAGTGGTAAGGAGCATGGGCAAGGAGAGGCACAACCTCCTGAATCTAGAGACTGGAGGGCTGGGATCCAGTGATGGATGAAGAGGGCCTCTTAATTCTACTCGTAGTCAGCCAAAACCCTACTGAGTCTTCTCAGCTTATCTCCCTGCACCTCCCTCTTCTCTTTCCTCCACGCTCTTCTTCATGCATGTCCACCTTCCAAAACCCCCATGTTCTTTTTTATACAGACTCTGACTACAACTGCTGCAAAATTCAAATTTTCCTGTATGTGGAGAAGCCTTGAGTCAGCTCCAGTAACCAACCACTTAAAATTTTCCAATTTAATAAGCAGACCACCTCAAGTTGAATAGTCATTTCTGAAATGTGAGAAAGGAAAACTCCAAATAAAGGAAAAAATAATCTGAAGAAGATACCTATGGTAAATGAAATGAAGTCACATTCGGGGTGGATGGCATCATGATGTGTATCTGGCATCAAACAGTGCCCTGTGAGAAACCACCCTGTGTAACATGGCCCAGCCCTGTTTTGTCTGCCCCACCGCAGCTGTGCCTCTGCCTCCGCCTCGTCAGAGCAGGAGGATTGCCACGTGTGGAGTGTCTCCGTCCCATGGGTGAGAGGCCGAAGAGGAAAGGCTGTAAGATTTGCTCCCTTCCTCAGCAGCACTGCTCTTCCCCCTCGTGAGCAGACTGCTGAAGGAAAGGAGAGCTGGCTCATGTGTTGGGTCACTGAGAGACTATGGACTCCAGACGGCAGAAGGGTATTCGCTGAGGAAGCATACATGCCAGAGGGTCCTCCATCAGGAAGGGGGTAGTTCAATGCTATGCTGCAGCTTTTGACATGCAAACAGACAGGCTCCAGGCCTTAGGAAGGGCAGGTCGTCTGGGGAGAAGAATTAGTGGGGTAAGGTCCTTCTTCAAACACAGTTCACCAAACCCTGTCTGACCCCACTGTCCAAATGACTAAATATTACTATGGTATGTGGTGGTGCTGTGAAATCTTTTCTTACGGTAGTGAAAGATTCATGTTACCACCCACCAGTAAAGGCATTAAAGGCATCCTTAGCTTATAGAATCATAGAATCATAGAATCATTAAGGTTGGAAGAGACCTCTAAGATCATCGAGTCCAACCGTCAACCCAACACCACCATGCCCACTAAACCATGTCCCTAAGTGCCTCATCTACACGTCTTTTAAATCCCTCCAGGGATGGTGACTCAACCACTTCCCTGGGCAGCCTGGTCCAATGTTTAACTACTCTTTCAGTAAAGAAATTTTTCCTTACATCCAATCTAAACCTCCCCTGGCGCAACTTGAGGCCATTTCCTCTCGTCCTTTCGCCAGTTACTTGGGAGAAGAGACCGACACCCACCTCGCTACAACCTCCTTTCAGGTAGTTGTAGAGAGCAATGAGGTCTCCCCTCAGCCTCCTTTTCTCCAGGCTAAACAACCCCAGCTCCCCCAGCCGCTCCTCATAAGGCTTGTTCTCCAGACCCCTCACCAGCCTCGTTGCCCTTCTCTGGACACGTTCCAACATCTCAACATCCTTCTTGTAGTGAGGGGCCCAAAACTGAACACAGTATTCGAGGGGCGGCCGCACCAGTGCTGAGTACAGGGGCACTATCACTTCCCTGCTCCTGCTGGCCACACTATTTCTGATACAGGCCAGGATGCCGTTGGCCTTCTTGGCCGCCTGGGCACACCGCCGGCTCATGTTCAGCCGGCTGTCGACCAACAGCCGAATAAAATTGTTCATGCACAGAATTAGAAATGTACTAACTCAGGGCAAGGAATTTGATTATATCTGTGTTGTACAGTATTAGGTCAACATATGGTGCATGGAAATTAAATACAATGTTATTATTATTGTTTGCTGCTCCTTCTTGAGGACTTTGAGTCCTACAATTAAATGACAATACAGATAAAATAATAATCATTTTAAAGATTCATTGACTTGAAAGGAACTATGATAATTATATCAATTGAGAATGTTTCCTCTTCTCCCAAGTAATGTTGGTACTAGATGACTGTTACATTCTTCCATTCCTAAATTCTGTTTTCAAAAATACCATCTGTGTTGTCATTGCACACACCACATTTGGCGTCTTTACTGCTTTCTGCTTAGAAGTTAGTGAGCTGAAAGGAGCTTGAACAGGCAATACAAAGAATCCAAGGACAGTGATTAGAAAAGCAAGGAAGACTAAAGGGGTGTTTGCGTGTAGCTAGACCACATCCACAGCCTTTCCCTTGTCCACTAGGTGGGTCACCTGGTCATAGAAGGAGATCAGGTTGGTCAAGCAGGACCTGCCTTCCATGAACACGTGCTGGCTGGGCCTGATCCCCTGGTTGTCCCGCACCTGCCTTGTGAGCGCCCTTATGAACAAGCAAAATACCCATTCTGTAAGCAACAGCTTTAATATTGCATTTGATACTCGATCATAACTGTAGTCTGCAAAAATGGTTTAGCTTTCAATTTTGTCAGCAATTTATACGTCTGTTTCTACTTCTGCTGCTTCTTTCCATACACACAAAAGCAGACGGAGGAAAGCCACCGCTGCTAAGTTTAGACTTTTCTGTCTGTTCTTACTGTGAAAACTCTCAGGGCCAGCTATTTTCCATTTTTACTCCTACAAGCTGTTTCTATTTCCCAACCTGAGATCACTAGTTTAGAGATAGCTCTGATGTGGTTCTATGATCCGAGATCAACCTTCATATTAATCTGTTATGAAGCCATTAGTATTCCATTCCTAGCTGTCAGTTATGTTGCTTGTCAGTCTGTCATTCCAATTTTCCCTTACATTTCTTTGCACATTCATATGACTGAGAATAGCTTTCCATCCATAAGCCACTTACTTATATAACATCACTTCTGTTTCCCCTTAAGTCATCTCTTAGGGGCTGCCAAAGCTGTACTTCATCACGACTGGGTAACTGTTTTGCTCGAATGGCATTTCTTGGGCTTACCAATTATTATTTTGCTTACTTTGTCTTCCCGTACTCTTTTTTACATGATGTGGTAAAACGTAATTTTATGGAGTTGGAGCTTATCTTTTTCTTGCATCTTTCTAATAGTCCTTTTTGAGGTAAACAATAAGTTTTCATTTCAGTTTGGGACATCCTATTGATTTCCTAGCGGAACAAGTAACAACAGGTTGTAAGCGGAACTCTGATTGCAGCAGCGACAAAGCAGGGTGACATATAAAGAAAGGTTCACTCAAACGCCTGTAGGAGTTTTACTCTCACTTTACTCATGTATAGACTTGGGGACTTTATCTACCCTCATTTTTGCCCATGAAATCTAATTTTGTTACTAATTTCTTTCTGTGATCTGCCAGTCATGCCTGGTCAGTGATCTTCTTAATTTGACTTACCCTTCGTAGCAATAATTGCTGGTATTCTTTTTGCTTAACAGGAATTCATCCCGTATCTTTGACACACTGCTGCGATTATGAGTGCTTTCCTCTGAAACATCCACCTTTAGATTTCTAGTTTGTATGACACAGTATGTTACACGTACAAGACCACTTGCTGGCAGCACGCCTAACATTTTCAAACTCCTCCTAATTGTTAAGCTTCAGATTCTCAAAGCTAAGCAACCTACTTAATGACTGGGTTTACTAGATCTTTTTCCTTAATCTAATTGCTCAGTAATACCACTTTGTATTTCTACAGTGCCTTAATCCAGGAATCTCAAAATAATAGATATTATTTTACCCCCTATGGAATATTATGAATTGTTGGGAATCCAGTTGTTAAGGAAAACATGGTACAGAAAAGTGGATGAATTTCACAGGGTCAGGCAGGGCTTCCCTGTCAACAACAATATTTTAAAATGATTATCAGGAACGGAACCTTTAACTATGCTGTAAGCTGTTTGCTGTTAGCATGATAATCCATGATTGTCCGTAACGGATCAGCTTCTAGTGCAGATAGGACCGAAGCATATGACAGAGGTAGCCATGTAAGACAGGCTTCCTCACCCTCAATCCTATGCCGATATAAACATCCTTAATGCACACAGTTCATGAGTTTACTTTCTGCTGCGCAGGCCTTCGTATCTTTTAAAATCTCCCTCTACAGGCAAGAGCACCTTTTACTTGAAGAAGGCAGTCAAAAGGGAAGAAAGGAAAGTACTAACTGTATTTTCTTTAAATCCAAGGCAGCATCAGTTATAGTCATTTGAATGAGAATATCTCTACCAATGCTAATACAGTTACACTGAACTTCCAGCAGAAGTTAATTATGTAGGTTTATACAGTCAATTTGAAAACAAAATTGGCCTACTGTGTCCAAAGTGGAAGACTAACCTTATTATAGTTTTCTTCCTTCTCTTATGCTGTGGTTCAATTTAATTTAATCTAGAGATAATACTGAACCCAAATGTTCAAAAATATGTATCAAGATTGTCGTAATTCAGTATGGTCTTCCTCTGCACGTGATCAAGCAAATAGTAAAGTTAAAATACGACTGTCTTTTCCACCTCATGCACACCATCACCACAAATAGAATGTTTTTCTTTGCTGTTCAGCTCCAGCTGTAAGAGGAAGTCACCGAGGTTAGCTAATAGTTGAATCCTAATTCATGGCTCGGTAACGGGAAGCTGCAAATTTCCTGGGGTTTCCGTGAGGTCAAGCATGCTTCCCGTTATCTTGCTACACGGCACACCATGCTCTGGTTACCATTAGTGAAGAATGCTTATGCCCTCCTGGCCGTGGCCATGCTGGCTGCCCACCGTCGCTGTGCAGCTTGCATCATCCTATTGTGCACCAACTTTACCACCCTCCGCACACTCTAGAAATGCAGTAGGGAGCTGCACCACTTTTCAGCACTCAGTGCCTTGCTTTCTAGATTTGTTACACCATTCAGAGGGGAATGTCTGGCTAGGGACTAATCTTGAATTAATTCTTTACTTCATCTAGATTAAGATAAAAAGAAATTGCAGTATTTATTAATGAGATTACACATAGGCAACAGAATAACAAAGGTTTATATTAGACCTAAGTGAGGAAGTAAAAGAAAAACATGTAAACTACGCATACTGTTCACATTATTTCCATCTGATTTACCATACTACCCTAGACGTCAAGACTTCTGTGGTCCTAGATATCTTATGCTCATGTTACATCATTGGAAAATCCCTCTTCTGATGTAGCATGTTAGCTTTTATAGCCAATAGCTTTTACAGCATTTGAGTTCTTCCTGAAGAGGTCCAGAGAGATTTGATCTTATTCAACAAATTTTATTTTACTTTTAATCCAGGAGACAGTCTGGCCATTTAAAAGAATTTAAATAAGCATTGTTTCATTTCCCAGAAGATGCGAATGCCTCTTCGTTAGACCGGATGTCATCTGCTCTACTTGCCTGTCTATTTAATGACTGCTTGCCTTAAGAAAGGGTATATCTTGTCCCCTCATCCCTTTGGTAATTTTGATCTTTCACTATGAAGCGTTTCCTCTATTGAGCCTTAGTTCTGTGTCAGTCTTTCCACTAACAAAAAACACCTGATAGAAATGTCTACATGGGATAAATGTATTTATCTGTCTCATTACTGGGTGTTGACTGAAATCAGACACAATGGTAAATTAACATTCTGGGATCACAATCCCCCACGTATTTCCTGGATTTTTTTTTAAGTCAGTGAAGTTTGTGGACCTAGCTTCTAAATAAATGTAAACTGACCTACCTGCATTGAATCTAGAGACTGACAACAGGGGTAGATTGTATTTAGATAATAAATAATTGTGTAAGTGTGTATGTATTAAAAAAGGTAGGGTTTTTTTCGCTTACTGACCAAACTAAAATGTAAGGAAAAAAGTCTAAGTCTTGATATGAAGTGTACAATTTTTGTTGTCAAAGAAAATAAACTTTTTAGGTCAAACAAAAACATGCATTTGTGCCACATTCAAAAATTTATATACTATTCAAATGAAACGGATTGATGCCAATTATTTGTGAACCTGGCAATTTTGCCCTGCTCCAACTATACTGATACTACCGGCTGAAGAAATAAACTAAATGTAAGCAGGTGAAAAACACGAATTCACTAGTTGTAACATACTCTGAGTCTTGACAAAATCATTACATTACTAAAAATTGCAAAAGAATGGGTTTTTGACAGCTGAATCACTGACTGGAAACAATTCTCCTGGAAAAAAAGAAATGTAATTTTTTATAAATACAATCAACGGTTTACAGTAAAAGACATTTCCCAAAAATAGCTAACAAAATCAACCATTCAGAGACCCTGCCATGAATTAAAGAACTTATAAAACAGCTTTAATGTTTTTATTAGGCACTGTCTCTCCAGCTATTTGAATGAAGCAATAACTGAAATTTCAAAGTACAAATGTCTCTAATCATGCTGAAAGAAGATTAAAAAAATCTTTCTCCTTAGCAATCCAAATAAGTGCATGGATATTATTTGTTGGGGTTTTTTGTTTGTTTGTTTTGTTCTTCTATGAGAGTGTTTTCCCTCTAGCATGAAAAATGTAATACCTCTCTAATTACAGCACTGGAACGATCAGAAACAATCAACTTTGCTTGCTTCTCCTATTGTATTACTTAAACTTTACCTATTATTTAGAAAATACTGAAATTTCAACCTCCAAAGTGATTGCATGTGATTGCAGGGGGTAAAAAAAGGTTATGTTGACCATGGCCCTACAGTCCACAGTGAGGTTCCCTCTAGGAGATGAATTGTGCAATACCAGTTCATCTTCAGAAACAAGAAAATGTTACCCCCTTCCTTTCATTAGCTCCTCATTTTTTAAAATGCTTTACAAATTTTCTGTGTTATTTGCAAACTCCAAACCAAATTCTCCACTAATATAAATAGGTAAAACTTAGATGTCTTAATTTTCTTGACAACAACTTGCAAATTCCTCTCTTCAACTCATGTTCTCCATTAAGATTTAGCTCTCTAGTATTTAAAAAAATATAATTTTTAAACTATTATTGGCCAACTTAGATAAGAATGTAAAACCAGCTGGTAATTCTTCTTCTAAATCCTTCCGCATTTTCCATTCTCTGTAATTGAAAACATTTTTATCATACTCCCTGTACTTGGGTAACAAAATATTTTTCAACATGTTAACTTCTCCTTACCCAGTATCATTAAAGTGATTAAATCCTAGCATCTTAATGCCATAGTGTCCCTTCAAGTCCATGTTTGTTGTAATTTGCCTCAATCTTTTATCATTAATCTGTTATCGTTCCTTATCACGTTTGGGTACCAGCATATCTAGTCTTAATATGGAGTCTACTAATGAAACACACACATTAGTGTGTTAAGTGCGTGCATATTAAGTATGCCTGCATATTATGCAGAAAACTGTGATCTCTGTGGCGTGTGATAGCAGCAGCTCCATCAGGTGCTATGGAATGTAGTTTACAGTTTGTAAAAATAAATGCACTAAATATCAACCGTGAACTGCCAGATTTATTCCACAAGCAGGTAACGGTTTCTTTATAATTCTGTTAAGTATTTGGACATGCCTGAACAAATTCTCTTCACCAAGTGGACTGAATTTGACTCCTTTTCGCCATGACCAAACATGAAAATTTTAAATAGGTGGTGAGAATCCAAAGTCCTTTTGAAAATGGTAAAACTAATCTCCTGTTAAAGGTGCCGATATAAAAAATGTTCTAGAAAAGCTCTGAATCGGCCTTGAATCAAGAGAATTTGAATATATCGGATTTCAGGAAACTTTACATTTGATTCTCTTCCTTAATCACTTAATGTATAATCCACGTGAAAACTGGATCATAGCTATACAGCAGTGAACGTGTCGTAATGACTTGAGCACTGTTTTGGAACTCAAATAAAGCACAGTTAGATACAAGTGTGTTTGCTGTTATTTATTACTACCACCATCATTTCATTATTATTTAGTTCTCTTAAATCTACTAACTGCATTATTAGTATGTGGATTGTAGTGAATGAATTATTTTTTTTTCTTTGTTAATATTTATCAGCTATTGTAATTAGCTTCAGAATAGCTAGTAAATAACATGGCTGACAGATGAAACATTCCTTAAAAACAAGACCAGTCTTGTCCTCAGTGATACGATGCATGAATGGTATTTAAAAAATACTAGCACTGAGAGCTCCATGATCCAGTCTGCGAGCTGGTACTGCAGGATACAAACTGGAAGAAAGTGCTTTCGCTAGCGAGGGGCTCCCTGGAAGGCGGTAGGCCAGTGGTGAGAGTATTCAGCCCTCAAGGGCCTCCAGCTGCCTTGGTTAATTTATTTTGTACCGCCCTCCGACTACTCGCTAGTCATTACTGGTCTATAGCTCCTGCCCAGACCTCACTCGTGATGTGTTTTCTACCACATGCAGGTCTCTGTTCTGCTTCCTCTGCTTCGTAGTCTGTGATGCTGTCCGATACCCACCTCATCTCACTTAGTGCTTCCAACCCATCTTTGGATTCCTGCACTGTCTGCATCGAGTATCACGTGCTTCACCCTCCCTATAAAACCTTCCAAACTTAGCCCCTGTGCACCTCTCCTCAAGAAGCAAGTCTCATGTTCTTTTCCACGACAGTATTCTTAGGGCTGATCCGATAGTACTCATTAGTACCGTACATCACGAATTAAAGAGGTAAATCATACAGTGTCATGTTG
Source organism: Pygoscelis adeliae (assembly GCF_000699105.1). Lineage (NCBI taxonomy): Eukaryota > Metazoa > Chordata > Aves > Sphenisciformes > Spheniscidae > Pygoscelis > Pygoscelis adeliae. Next base: position 8,097,222 of record NW_008824283.1, on the reverse strand, counting down.
AATGTTTCCTCTGCTTGCTTACTGATTTGCATCACTACAGTGAGCTCCAATATTGTAAGTAAGGTAACGTGAAGAGACATAACAGTACCTGCCAGGAGAGGGAAACGGCGATGGCCCTGGCAGGAAGAGGGGAGAAGAGGGAAGCAGCAGCACCGGTCAGGAGACAGCAATTGGGCTCCAGAGGACAGGGTAAAGGTGGGGACGGTGATGACAGAAAGCAAACGGCATTTATTTGGGTGAGCTAAATAGCTGCAAAGGGTTCCTACGAGGCGGTGACAGCAGCAGCGTTCAGGACGGGAGGACACGGGGCGGCGGTGAGCTGTGGGCCGTGGGGCACCAACGGTTCCCCAGTGCCCCACGGGGCTCCCCCCTCGCCCGGCCAGCCCCGGCAGCTGCCCGAGGCCGCCCAGCGCAGCGGGAACCCGTCGCCTGCCGCCATCTGCTGGAGCGCTA
>NW_008824283.1:8090199-8095496 GCF_000699105.1 Pygoscelis adeliae | reverse complement strand
CTTGCCGTGGGCACAGTCCGCGGAGGGTCCCGGCTGCGGCCCGTAGCGAAGCGCCTGCGGTGTCAGACCGTAGCGGCGGGGGCTGCGGGGCCAGGACGCGTTCATAGATAACGCACGTTGTTTGTCTGTGCGCGTGTACACAAACGCACGTAAAAATACAACTTCTTTCCGACCCGTTGCTGCAGTTGGGAAAGCATCCTTAAACTGCTGTGGCTACAGCAGTGCTGCTTGTTTCGTTGGTTCAGCTGGAAATCCGTATTTATTTAAGGGCGCCAAGGGAAGAAGCTACTGTTTCGTAATGAAGTGCCAACAAGAAAAAGGCTGAAATGTTCTGCATGCGCTCTGGCAGATCAGGGAAACTGTAAAATACTAGAAACCTTAATTTTACGTTCCGTTAGAGGAAATAAAATAATGGTAAATGAAAAGTTAATTGCTTTTTCCATTTTTTGCGCATAGTGAGAAGATGGACAAAAATTCAGGAGTTACGTGGCTAGATGTAAGAAATGTAATTTGCAGAGAGCAGTCTCATCTTTTGTTAGGCCAGGTAAATGGTTGAGAAAATTGCTTTTCCATAGAAAGCTGTGTCAAATGTAGATCAGGCTTAAAAGCAAGCGAGCAGCCCCTTCTCCCTGAGCACACATTAAAAAGCAAACAAAAAACCCCCAACAACAACAATAAAAAAGAAGTCCCCCAAAAAGGAAGCCCAAACCATGTCAGTCTCTGGTCTGGACTGACTACGTAAAACTTGCAGCCTGAAAAGAATGTTCTTAAGAAAGATGCCAAGAGGTAGGCAGCACTCAAAACCTATGTCCTTTAGCAAATGTAACGTTGCTTTCCAATCGTGACAGCATCCTTTATGAGACTGTCTTAAGAAGTTTTACTCTAACCGGAGTTCTGCAACACGTGTAAAACAGCAGTGGTGTATCTGGCGTAGGTCCCACTCTCCCTAGGTGGGCCGTGCAGAATAGCGGTTGGGAAGAAGTTACGAAGTTGGGCTGTGGCGATAACAACCAAGGTTGTGTTAGAGATCCAGAATGGCAAAAGCGAGGTGACTCTCAGTAAAGTTACACAGCGGGCGAGTGACGAGCAGGAGTGGATGCCAGGCTTCTAGAGGTGTCTTTCATCTGGTTACATTCATGACTTCCTTCACAATTTTTCAGGGGGAAAAAGGTCATACGTACATTCAGATGTATAGGAAATCAAGAGGAAGGAAGGTTAAGTGACATGCATGTGGTTATAAATCAAGGCAGAAATATTAGAAACAGAAACAAGACCTGTTCCCCCACTGGCTCGATTTTCTTTTTGCTCTCCTGCTGTCTTTGGGATGATTGCCAGGAGCCACCTCAGGGTTTTGCGACCAGATCTGAGCATGTGCCTTGGCGAGGACTGTGGGGGCTGTAGAGCGAAACTGAGTAGTGTACTCGTGGAACAGAGTGAATGACGTCTTGAGAATTGTAATAACTTGTCTTCTATGAATAATTTAGTGTTTAAAAAAAGATAGACTTCATACAATAGCGGATTTTGCAGGTGTATGCCTCTTCTCCCTACCTGTAGTAGGGATACTTTCAAGGTCGAGTGAAGTGCGGTTGTGTACTGAGCCAGGTAGAGTCTTCCAGATGAAAATGTTTAGTGGTGTGTGTGTGTGTGTATATATATATATTTTTTTTTAATGGCTGTGATTTTTAGTACTACTTAGTAAGCTTTACATACAAATTGTATGATTGTATTTTGATTTCTCAATAGGTCTGGGACAAAAGTGAAAATGGGGATTGGCATTGCACTGCCAGCTGGAAGGTTTGTATTTATAAAAATTACGCAGTTATAACCATAATTTCTCCTTTGTTTTTGAAGAAATATGCTTAGTTTTTGCTGACTTGTAGAGTAGAAATACTTCTGGTTTATTGTAGATCCTGTATTTCTTAATGATAAAATACTTTTTGTCTGCTTTAATAAAACATCTTTAATGCCTCTCGCTTCAAGCAGAGGCTAGCATGCAGTCTTACAGTATTAGTACTTGGTTATGTTGGCAGGCTTTGTTATCAGTAAACATAGCAGTAACTGGTGGTTAGGGAGTTGGAAAACTACCTTCATTTTTAGTTGAATATTTGCTTTTTACATATTGTAAGACGTAAAAAAGGAAAGAAAAAAAAAAAGGGAAAAGGAAGAGGTCTGGCTATTAAATGTTACAACATGGGACCTCTTTTTTTTTTTCTTTCCCCCAAAACCTTTCTGAGAACTGTGTCATATAGAGACTCTGCTTCATCAGGATAATTAGTGCCTTCAGCTTCTGAATTGTCCCTAAACTTGCATTTAATAGGACCACAATACAATAATCCCTGTAAATGGCAATGCAAGTGAAGCTTTTGAATTCCCCTTCTCTAAAAAAAGAAGCATTAGGTTGACTAAGTATGGAAGAGGAGTTTCATGTAAAAAAGGAGAAGATAAGTAATGCTCTGCATATGCTTTGGAAAAGTACAGGCAAGCTAGAAGTGAGCATGGTAATGGCTGAAAATTGAAAACAAAGCTGCACTTCTTGTGCCAAGGCATAATCTTAGCTTGGACCTTACGGTTTAAAGGAGTAATAAATAATGCCTTGAAAGACACTTGTAATAATTACCTTTTCACCATTAGCTAGTAGCAACAAAACTTTGCAGTGCTTATAGGAATAAACAAATGCAACAGCTGCTGTGTAACTTCCAGCTTTATAAAAGAACATAGGTTTCAAAGGAATAGTCTTAACTACTTCCTAGAATTTACTTCTGCTTCCGCAGAAAGTCATGAAAATGTATCAGCACTTGGACTAATACAATAAGTATGTTTCTGTCTGGTGTTTTGGTGTTATCTTGCAGACACATAGTGGATCTGTGTGGCGTGTGACATGGGCCCATCCTGAATTTGGGCAGGTCCTGGCTTCCTGCTCTTTTGACAGAACAGCAGCTGTATGGGAAGAAATAGTGGGAGAGTCAAATGATAAACTCCGAGGCCAGAGTCACTGGGTGAGACTTTAACATATTAATTACAGTTTCTATATGTTCTCATATAAACAGATTTACTGCGCCTCATTGATTTGTTTGCTTATCATAATGGGCTGAAGCTTTAAACTGTTTAATTTCCAGAATTAAACAGAAGACTGAACATGAAAATCGTTCTAAATATCGAGTTACTGGACATTTCTAGTTCTGCAACGTATTTTCTATTCCTGAAACAGAGAAAGCACCCTGTTTTCTTCTGTTAATATAAAGTGTTCCTGATTTTGCCTTTGTTTTGTTAATTTGTGGCAATATTTCAATATAGAGTATTTTTAAAGCATTTGGGGAAGACAGCTAAATGGCAACATTCAGCTCAATTAGTGTCACTATTGTTGGTGTTTCTTAGTAAGATGTTCCCTGGCAAACAACTTGCAGACATGAATTCTCATCTACAGTAGAATTAAAGTTGTGGGGTTTTTCTTCTGTGACAAGAGCTCATTTGAAACTGTCTCATGCTGTTCTTTTTCATCTTTCAAACAATAGGTCAGGTTTTGAGGGGAAATAGTTTGCTCGGAAGTGGATTTTCTGGGTAGCATTTCATCAAGGGAATTTTAGATCTAAACAGATTATTTTGCAGCTATTCTTCATGTGTAATCATATATAACTCAGTATAGTATTCCTTCCTCTAATGTTTTGTTTTTGGTTGCTAAAATATCTGCAGTTTTCTACTTTCTACTAAAGTTTTCTAACATTAAAATACATAATTGTGAAGAGTTGGGTTATCAGGACCTTTGGCACTCAGTGGAGTATGAAAGCTGACTTTTGTGTGCAGGAGGCAGTTGTGATGCATAGTTTTCTCTCTTGGCAGGAGAGCAGACAACTTGAAAAACAAATGTTTACAATTTTTTCCTCTTTCACCCTAGCTAATCTTCCTATCAAATGTCTGCTGTATTCACCCATTCCCTTACCAGAAATATTTGTTTTGATGCTTCTGTTGGAAAATGCTGCATGGTAAACTTCAGCAGCACTGAAATTAGAAAGTGGCGTTGCTAGGCATCACAGTTAATATTGTCACCAGTATGAATGAAGAGGACAGTTTCAAACTGCCTGTGGCCAATACTCTTGTACTTTATGCTTGTTACGTGTGGTGGGTTTTTTGGTGTTTTGTTTTTTTTTTATTCCTGAAGAGCATAATCTAAACAACTCTTTTTGGTATCAGAACTTTGATACCACTGTCTGTGTATCTCTTGACACTTGAAATTGCATCAGTGCAATGATCTGTTGTTTCTCCAATTCATTGGTGTGTATTTTTTTTTTTTTAGTTCTTGATGGAAGAGGTAAGTGATGCTATGAAATGGTGTTGTCAGACTTTCGTTAGCCTTCCTTAGGGAATAAATTTTTGATGGAATTTTCTGGTATTTCCTTCAAGAATTTCTGTCTTTCTTTGCAGGTAAAGAGGACCACTCTAGTAGACAGTAGGACATCTGTTACAGATGTGAAGTTTGCTCCCAAGCATATGGGTCTTATGTTAGCAACCTGTTCAGCAGATGGAGTTGTAAGGATTTATGAAGCTCCAGATGTGATGAATCTCAGTCAGTGGTCACTGCAGCATGAAATCTCATGTAAACTAAGCTGCAGTTGTATTTCTTGGAATCCTTCAAGGTATGTTATTAAAACTGTAGGTTTTGCTTTATGACTGTTGAAGCAGAAGATCCAAGAGTTAGTTATGAAATTTTATAGAATAAATCCTAAAACATGCATGGAGAAGATTGAATGTACATTACTCAGATCTGAAAGAAAGCTGCTAACACTTCTTTTAATAAAGCAAGTTTGGCAGAGCCAGAGAAGTGTTACAAAAAGTCCTCCAGTGCTCTGTGAGGACATATTCCCAGCTTAATTATTTTTAGCAAGTAATGAGCTAAAGAGCTACGGAGTGCTCTTTATTTATCCCACAAAATTTAACTGGGATTTTCATAAGAGAAAGTGTTTATAAAGGGACAATTCCCGTCTCTTTCTTCTTTCTTTAAGAAAGGTGTTGCAATAGGTAATAACTTCGACAACTCTAACAAGGACACGCACCCTTGCCAGTGCAACAGAGTACTAGGAACGACAGGAGTCTTGGTAGCACAAACAGAAAGCCTAAGAATTGTTCTTTTAGTTATATCCTCAGGGGCTCAGTGATATACTTAACCTCCTTGAACAGGAAGGAATCAGAGAGGAGTTTGGTTGGGTAGTCCCCACCCAGAAGAACACATAGAAGCAGAGGTTCTCCTTCGCTTCCCATCTCACATCCTCCCCCAGCAATCTGAACTGCTTTGGATTCTTTTT
>NW_008824283.1:8079697-8090169 GCF_000699105.1 Pygoscelis adeliae | reverse complement strand
AGGGAGGTCTGTGTCCTCCCGATCCCGTTATTCTTCTATTCATTATTAGTAGTCTGTGCTGAAGGTAGAGAGTACAGGCTTTCTCTTTAATGCATGGGATGGGGTTAAAAGTTGATTTAAAAACTAGAACTCATCTACATGTAGCTTTTGTAACCTATCTTCCAAAACCTGAATGAAATCCCACTAAATCGATCATTAAAAGTACTGCAAAGAATGCAGACTCTGCCATGAAACTTGTGGCAAATACTTGACTGCAGATGCATATATAAAATCAATCCTACTCCTGGGACCATCATCCTGAGTTGCCAAATAATGTTCCCTAATGATTTCTCCTTAGTGGGTGTATGAAGTGGGCGTTCAAAACAACACAATGGAGATTGTACCGGTAACTGTGAATAGCACTTACTCATGTTTCCTTGTGATTTTCCCCCTGCTGCCTTGTGATATTTTTTTTGTCATTGTTTTGTTTTCTTTACAGATAATGTGTCTGAAATTTAAAAAAATGGCTTGGTGTACTTTCTGTGAAACCATTTGTAAATATAATAGTACTTGTTTTTACCTTTTAGCTCTCGAGCACATTCTCCAATGATAGCTGTAGGAAGTGATGACAACAGTCCAAATATATTGGCTAAGGTTCAAATTTATGAATATAACGAAAATACCAGGTATGCTAAATGACAATGTATAACATTTGTGGGATCTTAAAGTAGTTTGTAATAGATGGCCTTTTATTTTATTCTGTCATTAGCTGTGGAGTGGAGTAGTAAATAATAGTACCTTAATTCTGTCTCTGAGCCATTGGATGGGAAAGGAGAGGGAGACATCAGAATGTTAACTGATGTTAACAGACATGATATTGATAATTTTGTTCCATGTCAGTGCAGAAATGCCAGTGTTCCTATCAGCATTTTAAAGGGACAATTGTTGTTTCTGCTTCTGCTAATTTATATGCTTAATTTTGCACAAGGAATTAATAGGATGAAGTTGAAATTTGAATTGCGTGGCACTGGGCACTGTTTTGTTCAAGGCGACCTTAAAACACTTTTAAAAGCATGTTTATAATGACAGAAAGTCCTGTGAATTACTAGTGTTCTGTGAAAGTTCAGTTTGTACAGTTAAGAATTCAGAACCAGAAAAGGCCAGGAAGTGTACGCGCAACCACTTTCAATTAAATGACGACAGAGAACTTGTGTTTCATTCAGGGAGAGTGGTGTGGGAAAGGAGCCAAGGTGTTTTGTGGATTTATGCCTGGCTTCAGACAATGTTCTCTGTGCATTAACAATAGAGGAAAGTTGTTGTAACTTACCTGGCGGTAAATAAGAAAATGGGATACATTATCATAAACATGCGATCATGTTTATGATACAGCAAAGGAGGCAGATAGCAGTCTGCTTACAAGCACAGAAAATTTAGTAAGTTACTGAGATACAAGTTCCCTTCAGATTTGTGAATGGAAGAATCTTTTTCTTTCCCTCTTCCAAATGTAGACAAAAATGTTCTTTGTACTGGAATCCTTGCTTTGTTATATGATTTAGGATACGGTTGTTAGTGTTACTGTATCGGATGTATTCAATTTCTGAAGAAATCGGCTTGTATTTATTACTTACAATTAAATTTATGTTAAGCAAATATTTTTATTTTTCCAAGTCTCAGCATGTATACTAACCCCCTTTTTCCCTGTTCCACTATGTCTGGTTTATATAATTTGCATCACTGGCCATTTTGATGGCACTAAAGGTTAGTTTCTTATGCTGTACAGGAAATACGCAAAAGCAGAAGCTCTGATGACGGTCACAGATCCTGTACATGACATTGCATTTGCTCCAAATCTGGGAAGATCTTTCCACATCTTAGCTGTAGCAACCAAAGACGTACGAATTTTCACACTAAAACCTCTAAGGTGAGCTTAAAAGAAAGATAGTTTGGTATGATGTGGTGCACACTATATAGTCTTATTTTAATAGTATCTGTGAAGCAAAAGTAGTAACTTAATGTATGCAGGATTGTTTTTTAGCAGCCTGATTTTTAAGATTACAAGATTGTGAGCAAGTCTATAGTTTTGTCTGAATACCTCTTAATACTCCTAATCTAGTAACAATTGTTATATAAACTCCTTGAAAGATGTCGTCCTCTCTTTTTGTCATCGTGTTCAAGCCTAGACCTTTGAACAGTTGTGTGCAGAACTGTCACTTTTCTCTTAAACAGGAAAGAATTGACTTCTTCTGGAGGATTAACAAAATTTGAAATTCATATTGTGGCACAGTTTGATAATCACAACTCCCAGGTGTGGCGAGTGAGCTGGAATATTACAGGCACAGTGCTTGCCTCCTCTGGTGATGATGGCTGTGTTAGGCTCTGGAAGGGTAAGGTCACCCACCTGAAATACACTAGCTTTTGTAGTATGCTGAATATACTTGAGAAATTTTACTCAAAAAATAATTTTGGAGCAAAAATTCATTTTTGATTTGTGAATGATAGATTTTTATATTTCTGTTTACATTTCAGAAAAAGCAAATAACGTTCTGTGCTGGAACGCTTGAATGATTTAGGCTGCTAATAGTTGAATAGTTGTTACCGCACCCTCAAATTGTTTCACCAGAGCTATGTAAAGCTGTCATTTTTAAAATTAACATACGTATTGCATTACTATCTTTGCCTGCTGCCAAAACCAGAAAATCTACGTTCAGTCACAATGTTCAGGCAAACTGGCTTTTTTTCTGTTTAAATTTCCAAAAGCAACAACAACAAAAACAGTGGCAGTTTCCTCATCCATTCTCATTTGTTCCTCAGTATCTTAATAAAGGTAACTCATTCTTGCTACCGAACAAAACTGAGTTTTAAATTGTGGATAGGCAGAGAATGTCAGACAGCTAAAGGGCCAGATCCTCAGCTGTTTGGAATTTATAGATTGGTATTTAAGTTCAATTCTAATTCACAACAGGTGTGTAGCAGTTGAAACATCATAGCTGTATCAAAAGCTGAGCTTCAGAAGAGAAACTAACAGTTTTGATATATCTGTATTTGCAGCTAATTACATGGACAACTGGAAGTGTACTGGTATACTGAAAGGTAACGGGAGTCCAGTGAATGGTAGTTCTCAGCAGGGAATTTTTAATGCCTCTCTAGGTTCAGCCAATACAAGTCTACAGAATTCACTAAACGGATCATCTGCCAGCAGGTAGGTTAATTCGTAGAGAGATTGAATTTCAGTAAATACTCTCTTCTCTGAAACTTCTTAATTTCACTTAGCTTTCATGTTTGCTTTATAATTTTTTTTTAAAGTGCAATGTCATTTATTGCATGAGTACTTCTACAAGCTATTCTAGTCTTGCTCTGTGATGGTGTCTGTTATGGCCAGTGTTAAGAGCAAAATGAATGAAGCCTAAGTCATACTGAATCATTCTGTATGAATAAGCAATGTAAACAACTACTTTCACTTTTAGTCCTTTGCATGATTAAAAATAACTTTTCTGAAATAGTTTCAAACAAGGACAAACTTCATCATACTGCTGTGTAACTGCCCTTCTGTTTTAGATGCACGTTTAGAAGTGAAGCAAAAATACCAGCAACAAATTCTGTTTTTCACTGGGATAATGTAGCAGAAAGGAAGGAGGAAAAGATACTTCATAATGTATGGTTTCAACAATCATATACTAGTGTTAGTTTACTTGCATTTTTGCAGGTGTAACATCAACTGAATAAAAGTTTGGGTTTTTTTTAGCCTTCCTCATATGGCACTTATTGCAGATTGATTTGCTTTCTCTGTTTTTATTCTGTAATATTGGTGTTCAGTAGGTAAATATAACTGCCTCTTCTGAAAACGATTTTAATTTGCGCACACCGAGCTCTAGAAATACACTGCCCTGCATTTGCATGGTGGAGTGTGTACAATCAACTTTACAGGATGTGTCCTGTGTAAGGACTAGATGTGGCCAAATTGCATAGCAGCAGCTTCCAAGTTTTGTGGCCACGTTTATTTTTTTCAAATGCCTTGGGATGGCCTCCATTTCCATCCATGTACAGCTACTAGTATGGCGCTTTTTCAGTTTAAAGTGCTCATCTGTAAAGTACTGTGACAGTTTGCTTTAGAAGAGTAGCCTTCACCCCCACCTTCAGCAGCCAATCCTGAATGGCAGTTCTGGCTTCCAGATCCCTAGCTGCCTTGAACGGAGAAGGGCTTTAGCATTTCCCTCACAGGATAAATAGGAGAGCAAGAGGTGGTAATGGGCCAAGTCTCCAGCAAGAAAGGAGGCCAGAATGATAGTCATCTGGTTCCAGGTGCTGTTTACAGTGTAGCCAAAAACGCTGAAATGCAGTCCTGTCTTGGAAATGTGATATCCAAACCTACTTAACTGTATTTGCTTGGGCTCCTGTAGGGAGATGCAGGCCATTTTATGCCTCCTTAGCATGGGGTGTGGTTTCACAGTCTCCTTACCTAAGACTGTGCTGCTGCCAGCCAGACTACCCTACCCCACCCACTCCTCTCCCTGAAGTTGGTAGTAAGCCACGGTGAAACTGAAACTTCTAGCATTATTTTAGATTCTCTCCATTGCTCTGTATTTTGAAAGTGGTGTGGGTTTTTTCTTTTTTTTTTTTTTTAATAAAGTATTCTCGGCTCCAATTTGGAATTACCGTTTTGTTAAAGAATTAAATCCGTGGCTTAATTTCAAAATATATGGTGTCTTGTCCTAGGATTGAGCCTTACTATAAAAAAAGATGCACTTAACTACACTTTCTTTTGTAATCACATTGGCTTGAGTTGCATAAACACAGTTGCTAACTCTTTTTTAGTGTATTAACGCTTAAAAGATTTATGTACTGACATTTGACTAAATTGGTATGCTACACAGAATTTATTTTGTCTGTGACTGTAGATGCTATGTTTCAGTTTCTATACATTTAAACACTTAAAACAGATAAAGCATAGGCAGATCTGGAAAACTTTGTTAAAGCACGACCACCAAACTGGATTTGTAATCAAAATAGTTTCAGAACAGATGATGTAGATTGTTGTTGGAAAATAAGTCAGTAAGGCTATATTGTTATGTTGATGTAATTGTGTGTCTAGATTCATGATACAATTTCCATTCTCCATTTGTATTATGTCCTTTTTAACAGAAAGCAGAGCTGATACCAAGCTAACTGGAGTAACTTTGGTGTTTTGCTGCTTGTTGCATGCACACAGGAATGGAAAACGAACTCCTTTTTCCCCTCCCCAACGCCGTTTGACCTCTCCCAAGACACCAGCAGCCTGCTAACTACTAAATGCTATTCAAAAAGCCTTTTTAAAACACGTTGTGTACGTTTTTTGTACTAGTCCGCACAGTTTGATACTGTTGGAACTCCTGATAGAAAAATACTTGGAGAGGCTTCTTGTTTGGGAAAAAACCACAAACAAACAACAACCCAAACCCCAAAACTTCCATCAAAACACTTTTTTTGAAAGCTTGTCAAATTAAAAGACTAGTTCATGACTAAAAATGAGAATTTTTGTCCTTGATCAGGATGGGAGGAGGGAAATGACCATTAAAATAATTTTCATTAAAATTGTTTTGATAACTAATTTGTTTTGCATTTCATAGCTTTCAGCATTTGATTAAGATTCCTAAACATCACAAATTTGTAACTGCTTTGTAATATTTGAAATTGTTAGTTTTAAAGGAATAAGAAAACTGTATTTTGACAATTGTACAGATGGTAGCTTTTAATAGTTCGGTATTGCTTCATTTATAACTTAGTATGACTTCAAATAAACGTTTTGTAAGTACTGTCATACTTTCTTCATCCTAACTAAGAGAAGTACTTTTTCTGATATGTACTTGTACATTCCTATGATAATAATTCCATCGACTAATGAAAATTCTCTGAGCATAGTATCCTAAAAAACACAAACACTTGAGCCATACAAAGATGGAAACCAAAATGCAGCTCATTGTGAATTGTCCCATAATTTCATTAATCGTATAGCTGGTTCCTTTATGTAAGCCCACGGAACTGTAAACAAGACAGAAAACATCTGTAGGTATCTAATATACTAAAATGCACAAGTATTACGGGTAAGTTCTAATAAAAACAGCAGAAAAATGACATGAAATGGCATAATTCTTAGTCTTGCATTCACCAGGAATCTTAAATTTACTCTGAGGATTTTGCAGAAATGCGTAGATACATACAAAGACTGTATTTCATTGAAAGTAGTTATTCTCTGTAAATGTATACTATTAAATTTAAAGTATTGTAAAAACAATGATGTTTTTACGTCTATCCTAGAAGTGCTGTGAAGTTAATCTGAATTAGATGCATATGCAGAAAATGTACTTACATAATATTTGATGTATATCCTGTGTCGCAAATGAAGCATTACTAAAAGCTCTGTTAACAAATCACAGGAATTCTGGGAGAATGAAAGCCTGTTAATAGCTGTGCTATGACATCCTTTTGATTTCCAAAGCGATCTGTTCTTTTGTAAAAGTGTATACTAGGATTATTATTACGGTATCCTTTTCTGTGAATTTCAGTGGAAAAGACTGTATTATTTTCCTTTAAAGAACAGTTTCCAGATTTGTCTTGTTTTGAATTACAAGCCTTGATTTCTGCTATTATGTTCTATTGGTTTTGGCATGGATATACTAAAGCCTTTTTTTTTTTTTCCAGCATGTCTTTTTCTCCCCTTTGGTTCTCCTTGTATTTACTACCTTTCTCTTTTTCTTGTTTTGTTTTTTTTTGTTGTTGTTTTTTTTCTGTTTGTTTTTTTTTTTTGTTTTGGTGTTTTGTTCCTTTCTTAATTGTTTCAGGTATTTCTTTCCCCCTCTGGATTCCCCACGGGCTGGATCGAGATGGTCCAGTCATGCCCAGCTCCTTCCTCCTCCTCCTCTGATAGAGCACTCTTGCGATGCTGACACTGCCACCATCCAGTATCCTCACCCTCGCAGACGATGTGTATCTCGACCTCTTAATCTATTACCTGAGAATGAAGGGGTTTAACATGTTACTTTAAATAAACTCTGAAGGGCCTTATTCTGGTGTTTGCGAATTGCTTCCATTTCTGGCTGCCTTTGTATTTCTTCTCTTGTACAGAAGATTTTTAAAAATTTTGGGACTTCGTGTATGTTTTGCAAAACAAACTACAACACTTGGAACATGTTGTTTATGTTTGTGTATCAAAGCAACATTTTAACCTGTACCCTTTGAGCTATGGCAACACATACAAACAGTATTAACCACGAGCTATTTACAGAGTATCTGACTTCAATGTGCCTGTCTTTTTTTTTTTCTTTTTTTTTCCTTTTTATTTTTGGAATCAGTTTAGTGTGGTTTTGAATTTTTTTCTTTGTATATTGCACTGACAGATGTGAAATATATTCTCAAAATTAAACATGCCTTCAAGAAGTTGTTGAGTAACTAAAGGATGATACTGCATCGACTTGTAAAAGAAACAAAACCATTCCTGTGTATACTGCAGCAAAATAGTTTGAAGTGTTCGGTTACTTAAGAATTTTCCATTTTGCTGTATAAATATTTAAATTTTGTAATTGCGGTTGACTAATAAACTTATTCTAAAAGGTCTGTATTAGTATGCTTTTTCTTGTAATAGGCTTCTTTTTTTTTTTTAACAGGCTCCTGATGAAGGAGCCTTTTTGATTCAGGTGTCCATTCTCATAGCTTTGCTTTTGTGAAGTCATGTGCCATTCTGGATGCGCAGTTGCATATTATATTTTTCTGCCACAGGGTGTGCTCTGACTTTTCTCATGGGTGTGTTGAAGGTCTGCAGAGACTACTAGAGTTGGATTTCAAACTACCTCATAATTCTTTTCCAGTGATTGAATAATGCACTTGAGACATTTTGAAGACATAGTACTGACTTAAAAGCTGCCTTTTTTGATGTGTCAGCACAGGAGCATCATTGCTGTGGATCAGCATGCTGGCATTGACTTGGCTTTGGCTGGTGTGAGGCAGGTGGGAGGATAAAACTGGACAATGACTACATGGTATTTCTAGGGAGTAGCATTACTGTACAGGATGTAATTGCTGAGCGCATTCAGCAGATCTTAGGGGGAGGGAGGATAAAGGTGGGCTCTCTGCAGCAGAAACCCAAAGTGTAATAGTGTATTTTGGTGTGCTTCAAAATGGGCTTACACTACTTCCTGGACTAGACCACTAGTATAAGGTAATGGAGAGGGCAACCAGTATTCTTCTAAAACGATAGCAAGTTCCTGTGAGTTTTACTTGTATTCTGGAAACTATTTGCTCATTTGCTATATTTTTGCTCAGAAACACCGCATTTGTTTCTTGATTTATCTCCGAGGAATCTAGTTTTAGTTTTTTACTAAAAAAAAAAAACATGAGAGGTAAAAGTGGTGTTACGGAGTGCTTGCTGACTGTGTGTGGAGGTAGGCTGCTGGTAGTTTTCAGCCGGCAGGAACAGAACTGGGGGGAAAAAACTAAAGGTTTCGTAAAAGCAGGTACTTAGACCTTTTTACCAAAAGGTTAACTTTTATGGAACTACACCATACTTTGTATGGTAAACAACAGAAATGTTACATGATTAAAAAATAAGGTTTAAATGGGAGTAGGGCGTAACAATATTTCTCAGTGGGAGAATGAGTCATTAAAAAAAAAAAAAGACATCGAAACTATTATACTGGGATTCATTCCTAAAACAGAAGAAACTGTTTCTGGTTATGCGAGCAGCAGAATATACTTTTGAAGGTTTAAGCTACTTGCAGAATTTCTGTCCTAACCCTTTAAAAGGTCACTCCCTTCAATACAGCAATTGATGTTTTCCTTACTGTACTTCTAGTTGTACCAGGAAAAAAATAGGGCTCCTTCCAAAGCAGCCATCAAGAAAAGCAAGGTGGCAGTGTCTAGATATGCTGCTGTTTCCCAGCGCTTAAAGTTTGTGCTGTGAGACCCTGCAGTGTCTCAGATATGCCTCAATTACTGCACTGCAAGAAACACAAGTGTAAAATATATTCAAAGATAATTCTTTACATATAAACATCCTTGATAAGCCAGATCTAAGGGAAAGATTCCTGCTTGCATTTTTTTTTAAATTTGCTTCTGTTGTCGTTTTGGAGCCCAGAATATCTGCTTATTGTAATAGTAAAGTAAATGGCAACTTTTAGCAGCTTTTAATGCATTTGTTTAGTTAATAATGTGATCATGCTGCATTTTCCTCTGTGCTGAGCATGTAGTATTATTAGATATCCTGACTAATTCCAGTCACACTTCTTGCTAATGGAAACATGCTGTTACATTTTCAGTGCAAACAAGTCACATTTCCAATGGAGTGGCCAAGTACTTTGACAAATGAACTTATGCTGGTTGCGTGGCTGGTATTTGCCTTTCCCTCTGCCTGCCATTTTGCATTCATGTCTCTCCAAACAAGGACTTTTCATTCCATATCCCTGACTGTCCACCTCCGCTTCCTCAAACTCATGCTTCCCTCTTTATTCATCTCTCTTGCTCCCATGACTCAAAATTATGAACTGTACTTCCATGCAGGATCTGGGCCCTTGAATGTAAGCAGCAGAACCCCTAGGAGGGAGGGAGATTATAGAAGGGCTTAGAAAGGGATAATTACAACAGGTACTTGCAGTATTTATCTAGCACTTTGCAGGGCTGCTGTCCCTTTTCTTCTTCTGAAAGAAGATATGTATTATCCCATATACTGTTTATGTGCTTGGGGCACATCTCAGCCTGAACTTCTAAGACCAGGAGTTTTTGGGTCTTGTAGAGCAGCCAGGGAGGTGGCTTTGGTTTGTTTTCATTTTGGTTTGGTTTGGTTTTTGTTGTTGTTTGTTGCTACTGTTGTTTGGTTTGGTTTTGTTTGGAACATATTTGAACATGGTATGAAATTCTGGTGACGTTGAGTGTATGATTTTTCTAGCTTTTTGCCATCTTCATACCTGGAATACAGCTGTCAAAGAAGTGCGTTGCAAAAAAGTGCTGGTATAACAATGAATTTGATTTAGATCTTTTGAAGTTGTCATACACACATAGACCTATTCCGGTGTATGTTGTTTGGAAGGCATCGCTTGCCTTCTCATCCTCTACTTAGAAGAGCGTGACATTTATGCTTCAAAATTGAAATACAATTATCCAGATACTGTATACAAACGGCACATCGCTCAACCTCATCGAAGTGACTCATACAGCAGCAATACGACAGAAACAACGCCTGTCATATAAATAAAAAAAGCCACATAAGTAAATCCGGCTAAAGCTTTTTCCTTTCTAGGTGGTCATGCCGTGGCCCGGGGCAGCAGGGCCGGACCGGCTGGCCAGACACCACTGGCGGCACATCTCAGCGGTGGCCCGGGGGCCGCCTCCGTTCCCCTGGAAGACCCCGAGCTACTCACCGGTCCCTAAGCACGTACCTGAGATAACCGATTTCACCGTCCCCTTCCGGACACCTCAGCCGGCGTTAGCGCGGAACTGCCCGCCCCCGGCACCGCCCCCCCGGGGGAACG
>NW_008824283.1:8061321-8078914 GCF_000699105.1 Pygoscelis adeliae | reverse complement strand
CTTCCGCGTTGAGCTCAGTAGCGTTAGGCTGTAGCCTGCCAAGTAGCGGCCTGAGGAGATCGCCTGACGGAGTTTGTAGCTCCCCAGGTGCTCGCTGCTGTGGAAATGGAGGAAGGCTGTCTGGATCCAAGCAGCTTTACAGGCTAAATATAGGTTGGCATGTCTTGCAGCGTCGGTACGCTAACTTGCAGGAGTGCTGCTCTTAGAAAGTTCAAGAAGACTATAAAACTCTGTGGCCCCCAAAAAGCCTGGGGGGAGAGGACCGGAAATAATTTTTAAGTATGTTTGTGGGTGAAGTGGGGTGATTGCCAAAGAATATTGGCTGTGATGTATAAATAACGTATTTTTGACAGCATTACTGTGACTTGTGTAACTGTATGGTTGTTTTGTTCTTACTTTCAGATGCTGCTGGACCAGGGCTGATCGGGTTGCCAAGCAGAGTGCTATTTTAAGCAGCTTGTGCAGGATGATGGAAGACTTCAGAAATATTGCTGATGAGACGTTTCCAAGCTTCTTGGGCCATTCACTGAGTAGCAGTGCAAGTGTCCTTTTTGAAAATGTTACTATTTCCTCAAACCCTGGCTTACCTGTTGCAGCTTCAACTGTTGCCAGGAGTAAAATGGGCTGTGACAACAGGTGAGACTGTCAGTTAATAGCCCTTAGTAATGTAAAAAACAGTTGACTGGTTTGAAACATTTAATTTTGGAGAGGAAAAAGTCTTTTGACAGATTATTTGGTAGATGATAAAACTGTTTACTAATCAGTAGCATACTAATCAGCAAACATAGCTGATTAGTACAATACTGATTGTATTAGCAGTGAAAAATCTGTGTTACACTCATAACTCATAAATACTTTTTTATTAAAATTACTCTTTAAAAAAGGATTTTAGTTTTTAGACTGATAACAATCAAGTTTCTTTTAACTCGACTCTTCAGCTTAGTATACTCAAGTTTGAAGTCATATAGAGAATGATATGTTTTTTACATGTGTGTTCTCTTAACTCTGTTAACTGTTCACTTAACTTACCTGAATCTGGCTCATTTTAGAAAGGGTAGTGTAAGAACTATTGTTATGGACACGAATGAAAATTTAACACGATTTTGCTATACTCCTTGCTGAACAAATCATTATAAGAGTAACAACTAGAAGCCTTTGCTCGCTTAACTGCTGTCCTGTGACTTAACAAGGAGTAAGATTAGATTTTTATACCCCATCTTTCCCGAAGTGTGCGTTCCAAATGGGACAGCACTATCCACTAAAAATGATAATGCAGTATTTCTCTAAAGAACTACAGAGAACTGGAGAGGATCATTCTGGGTACATACATGTACCTGTAAATACAGATTGGCTAGAAAACGCTAAAATATTAAAATAATTGAACTTACAGGAGGTGAGTGGCCATCAATATGATTTCTTTTATTTTTCCAGTTCTTTGGAAAACAGGAGAGGTGCATATTAGAATGATTCTGTTGTGTGTTTTTCCTCCCCACCCTTACAGGCTTTCTGATATCTGTGCATCCTATTTAGAAGGGAAACATTCACCTCCATCAGGATCTTCCCACAGTAGTCAGTCAGATCCTGAGCCAATGGGGAGATTTGCCCTCAGCTTTCGTGATGACATGTAAGTGAGACAGTTAAAATCTAATTCTGTCCTAAAATGCACATACCAGTTTGTAGTATGTAGATTTATATGTACTATAAGCTAATTATGGAATACTTTGGAATTGAATTGCCCACCTCAGCAGCAGCTTCTACTACTGGCCTTTTGATGGCAGTAACTGGAGAGCTCAGCTGTGCATTAGCCTGTTAGCTTATAGTGTTTGGCAGCCTAGGCAGCTTTTGCTACTAAAACAGCTCCTCCATGTTTTCTGAAGCATCCCGTGCAATGCTACCACTTAGGCTGTACAGTCCTACATGAACAGCGTTCTGCTGTTTAATTGACTAATTTGGCTTCATGTACATGACAGGAATGAATCTTTAGAAGTGATTTCTTTTTTAAACTATGATGTTTTGTTTTGTTGTCATACTAATTAAAAATTTCCTAAGTGTGGTTAATTAATCGACTTATTTGAATCTGGCTTGTATTTACCTAGTTTACATTACATAATCTAGAATTAAGCTGATGTTTCTGGTTCATGTCATGTGTGTGAATAACAGCTTGCACTGATTTTAATCTGTTCCAAGTAAGTATCATGCGGTTTGCATACAGAAAGGAACATCCATTTCTATTAAATTTAGCTTCCTTGTAGCCTCAGTGATTGCTATTTCTTAAGAAATAGCTCATGTTAGTGAAATAACTTGGAGAGCATTACTAAGTGGTGGAAGTGTTGGGAGCTGTTGCATAGGTTGTTCCAACCAAGGTGAAATCTGTTCCTATTGTTGCGACAGAAACAGCAATGTGCGTCTTTCTCACTGATAAAATTGCACTATAGGCAGCATGTCCCTATAAAAACAAAGAATATAAGATTTAAGAGAGGGAGTCAGCCTCTTGAATGTACTCAAGTAAAAAAAAAATACAAAACATGGAATAACTGCATTTTAGACTTTCAAATATTAGTTTTATTTATGTATCTAAAATACTAAAGCAAAAGTATGGTTCCGTTCACTCAGTGTGGAAATTGTAACATCTTACAACGTACATCTCAACAAAATAACTTTTCTGCAGAATTATAAAAGCTGTTTTTTAAAAGAACTATATGGCATTTCAGTAAGTCATGTTCTTTATGATTTAGTCCCTAATTTAATGTTACAAAAGGCATGCCGATATTGTGGACTTAGGAAAATCTTGTCTAGGGTTTGACTTGCTCTCAAATGGATCATGGAAGTCGCCTGGCACAGACTCTTTTCCCCTTATACTTTTCCTTTTTGCAGAAATGAAAGAGAAAGGAACAAACAGAAAAAAGTAGAGAGGTATATGTTACATTAAATTTCGCTATTTGTTTCACACTTTAGATTGTGAAACTGAAGCTCTTGTAATCTTGATATTTATTCCTTTATTGTAAAATGACAGGTAATAGGTCTGTAGAACCTATGTTAATGGGAACAGCTAACTTCCTAGAGACGAAGGATTAAAATTGGAGAATTTATCAGATCTTTATATATAGAGATGTTGTATACTAATGTCGATCTCACCGAGTGATTTTTTTTCCATTGAAATAATTCTCTTTCTAGGGAAGTTGCTACACAAGTTAAAGAACCGCAGCCAACTTCTGTTAGTTGGAAAGAATCCCACTCAATATACGGAGAGCAAGATCAGAATGTCATTGAGCATTCAAATCGCAGTCAAGATACCTTACTTGAGGTATTGCCACCTGAACGATTGGAAGGTATTAAAATTTGAGTGTAATTAGCTTTTTATGCTATAGATGTCTTCTCTTGATCCTTTCACTGTTTTATGGCATAGTCTAAATGGGTTTTGAAAAATAATCTCTTTGATTTGAACAAACTGAAAACAGAGAAAGCTTGTGGTTGACATCGTGTTCTTAGATTTCTTCCCAAAGTACAAAGCTAGGCAGGAGCTGGTGAAAATAATGTTTGCTATAAAATACCATAATTAGAATGCTAGTAGGAACTTTACTTGTGGAAGAAGTATATGTAAGTTGTTTTCTACGCCTTCTCTTTCAGTAGGTGTAAGTCTATGAGATTGTATTTTAACTAATGTCTCTTTTCTTGCTGTATTCTGACCTGCAATAGGTGATCTTTAACCGCAGTTATAGAAGCTGGAAACCTACTTTTCTAGTGAGATGGTGCATGAAAAAGTAGTTTGGAATAATTGCTGTGAAGACTTCTTTTTTGAAGTATGAATAGAGTAGTGGAAGCAAAATAATATTCTGTAACTTATTTTAAAAGCGTGGCTGTTGATATTAAACTTTTTTGGTTTTTTTGCTACTGCCAATCCTGTGATTAAATTCTGCTTGTTCCTTAAAAGTCAATAAATATACTTAGTAAATATATACTTCTAGTCATTACTAGTCATTTTCTAAGCTTTATCTGAATATTTGCATAGGTTTTCATGAGGTAAGTATTAATAATTTAATAGAAAACATACTCAGTTAGAAAGTACTATGGTTTGTAAAATAAATGGGTCCTTATAAAACACACTTCTAACAGTGAAGTGTTGACTTCAGTCACTTATTATTGTAGCCTTGAAGAAGTGGCAGTAACTATGGCAACAAAAATCATGATGCTTTGGAAAACTGGGATTGCCCAGTGTTTGGACTTGATAGTGCCTGATCATATTTAGTTAATTGGTTTTAACTTGTTTATTCAAGGTTTAGGATTCTAGTCCGGCAATTGCCTTTTATTCCCATCTATTATTTAAGAATTAGGAACCTTTTTTGCTAAAATCTGTATGTGCATGTCTAAAATGTTCTCTGTCTTGTGGGACTTGTGATTGGATTATGGGTGGATATAACACAAGGACAAATGGAAGCTGCTTACAAGTGATCCAAAGAAAGGATTGGCCCAATAGGTGAAATGCAACAGTGGAACAGAATGCTTGTTGCGACTTCTGCTAGTGCAACCTGGGACTCCTTAATTTTTTCCATTGCCTTATAGAAATCCTTATGGCAGTAATTGTCTTGCATAATTTTTACAGTTCTAGCCCTGATGAAGCCCTGCCTTTTTAATTACTCCCAGATACTTTTGATCGTTGTTATAAGAACATGTAAACTTTGCTATTGTGATAAAGTGTGTGTTTCAGGATTATTTTTATGTTGTATGCCAAGACCTTCAAGAAGCTCAGTCTGCTATCTTACAGAACTGTTAGCACTTAGTATTTTATTTTGTTCTTGTTATACTACTGATGACACTACGTTCTTTTGTTCCAGGTTTGTCAACTGGAATATGTTTTCTTCCAGACAGTAAGAATAACAAGGTGAAACCTTTTCTATGTAGAGTGAAATGAAAAGTTTTCTAATATTAATCTTGTACTAGACTTAATTGTGTGAGAGGAGGAGGGAGGGAATTGAACTGTGTTTGTTGTCTTATGTTGCGTATCCCTTAAGTCTGTAACAGTGCTAGCATGCTGAATGTGTCATGCCTCACTTTGCCTCCTTTTTGCAGATCACTTAACATAATTAGTACCATGGGAGCATGACTCTACCTAATCTTTCTCAATTGTGAAAATTGTTGTTTACTCCTACCCTCTGCTGTCTTGTAGTTCTTTATCCATGTAAGGACCTTACATTTTATCCCAATCGTAGTTTAGCTTTTGGAACTTTTTGGAATGGTTTTGGAAATTGAAGTAGACAATATCCACCTGATTTGACTTGGCCCTGTACTCGTTAATTACTTTGAGGAATATTAGTTCAGGTGACTTTTTCAGTGTCCTCAACCTTAAATACTGCACCATTTGTAAGAACACAATCTTCCTGCTGCCTTTTTTTTTTTTGTTGTTTTTTTTTTTTTTTTTTTTTGCTGTCTCTATCCCAGAGCTAGCACATAGCTGCAGGTATTGACAGGCAGGGCTGTGCTTCAGCTGTTTTTATCTACTGTGTTAGAGAAGCTAATAATTATGGGCACAGAGATACAAGGCAGACAGGAATGGGAGATCTCATGGCCCTTGTAGAAAATATGCCTCAGGTTGCAGCCAGATGCTGTCCAGTGTGTGCTCCTTAATGTGTCAGCTGGTATTTACTAAATTGATATAGTTTTCTTTCATTTGATTTTTCTAGGGGCCACAGTGGTCAGTGAGTTGCAGTTGAATGCTCACAGGCTGTCATCTGAAAACCATAATTCAAGTCCCTTTCAAATTTTTTACTTTCTGAACTTTTGACTTTTTTGCTGTCTGTCAAAGATGTCTCACATTCTTTGTGATAAATGGATCTAAATCCAAAACAGACATTACATCGTGCTGTTTATAAAAATCGTTCAGGTATATAAAAGATAGCTAGATTCAGCTGAAATACTACTTTATAAGCAATTTAGTATGGTTATTTGAAGAAATTATCAACAAAGGGTTAATCTGGGTGTACAATTTCTGAAGAAGCACTGTTTTAGCAGCATAGGAAACTATTGAGAGTTGTCTTTGTACTTTTTAAGTTGGGATTGCAGCTTAATGAATGGCGGGGGGGGCGGATTTTTTCAAGTCCAAACTCTTTAATGCAATGGTTCAGTATTTTATTTTTGAGGTTTAAGTTTGGTGTCATTCAGATGCTTTTTCCCCCTCTTTCCCCTTTATGATCCCTGTATTTCTTGCATGTATCTGTTCTGGAAGCTAGCAGGCAAAGTCCATTGCAACCAGAATGTTTGCTGGGTTAAGTAGGGAAAAAAAAAGGGGGGGGAAGTTTTGGAATATTTTTGACCTCATTAATTGTTTATTAATAACTGAATTTATACAACAGCTAGTAACTCCTAGAAAGATTTCTGCATGGATGCTTTTCACAGGTTGGTCCATCTGAACCTTCTGAAAAGCTGATAGAAGGTGAAATCTCAAGTGATCATCTGAGCAATAGCCTTTCAAGTTTTTTGGAAAATGAGAAACTCTCATCTCTTGCAAGTTCAGAAGAAGATTCCACTGGTAAGTGTATTTATAACTCTGGGTAGTTGAGTCTAGAATTCTGACACAATGTTATTGCATTGAGAAGAAAGGTGTTGTTTTACTGAAGTATTTAATACAGGATCATGCTTGATCAAAAACACTGATGACAGGGCATGTCCTCAGGTGAATGAGGAAGGCAGGGTGATAAATAGGTTTACTGCCGTCTTGTGATCAAGCAGCCCTGCGTTCAAGTAGGGTTACTGGATTTCTCCCTATTACATCTACAGATGTCATGGCTGTCTTTTGAAGTCTTCTTGTTCTTTCTTGTTGCATAACTTACTTGTGCATTAAGCATATAAAAATTAAGTTAATAGTTTGCTGAGTAAAAATACTATTTTTTTTTTTTTCACCCTAGGGGATGGAATTACTTTTATCTGCCCTTCTAAGGAGTTGGTAGTCTTTAGTTGGAAATACTTGTCTATTCAGGGTTCCGGTACTGGTGAAGCTAACTGATCTTTTTATTTTTCCTGGTCAGTGTGCAATGTACTAATTTTTATCATGCAATTCTGTATCCAGTGTAAATTTGGCAGCTGAGTATTTCTAAAAATAAGGAGGAAGTCTCTGGTATCTGAGCTAAAATACATTAATCTACTTTCTCATTATTTGGAAGATAGCGGATTATTATTTCAGTTTCACAAAGAAGAAATCAAGGTATAGGTAAATGAGATTAAAACAATTGTCGTGGTGGTGTTAATTCGAGTTTGAATTGTAGGTATTTGTCTACCATTCAGGTAACTAACTAATCGTTATATAATTTTTAAAGCACTCTATGGATGTTCATTCTGAGGACAGGTATTAGTCCTCTTTCAAAAATTGAAGAAACTTAGCCTGCTGTAATCCATCCACCTTCTCCAGTATCATATGTGGAAGCAGAGCCATGATGCAGATTTCTCATTTATTGACTCTCAAATGTAACAGATCCTGGTTGCTTTGCTGTAATATCAAAGTTGCGGAGCATCCATAGCTTCCAATTCAACTAAATTGCATTTTGTTGAGAGAGTGTGCTTCTGTAAATCGGGCTCTTTGTACAGGGCACTGGCAAAACTGGGAATGCAAACATAATGATGACTTACCTGTGTGTGTATAGATGTACTTTTTTCCTGTACGTTTTTGGCATTGTGTAGACCTCTTTGGCAGAAGGAAATACTGAGAAGATTCTTCAGAATTACCTTTTTTGGGGGAAGAATTGAAATATACTACAAAGGCAAATTTGTTGGAGAATTCTTAAACCATCACCAGCACCCTGAAAATGAATGTTTCTTTAACTATGTGGAAAACAAAATATAGTTGCGAGTTTATAAATGCAAGGCCTGTTTGAGTATAATGTGGTTTTTTTTTTAATAAGGAAAAACACAAACAGGATACTGTTTCCTGGAAACGGAAGAATAAAAAGTAAAGATGTCAAACTTCTCAGAATATGTTTTACAATGGTTTTAAAAGTGCATTTAACCATGCCCCAAAAAGCTGACTGTTGTTTGGGTCTGTCCTGGTTTTGGCTGGGATAGAGTTAATTTTGTCACATCATAAGCCAGTAGTGTTACACAGTGCGGCAAAATGATATCCTTGATCCAGCTCACAGAGGTGATAAACAGCACAACAGCGAACGTAAACAGGGAACGTAAACAGCAAGTACGATGTTACATAACACAACTTTGAGAGCAAGCACCACAACTTTGAGAGTAAATTAATGAACATTGTGACCAGCAACTGTTAAACCCATATGATGAATGCTTATAACAAATTTGCCTTAACACGCTCTGGTCAGATCTGTCGTTATCTCAACCCTTCGAGCCCCACGTTGGATGCCAAAAGGACTGTTGTGGTTTAACCCAGCAGGCAACTAAACACCACACAGCCATTTGCTCACTCCCCCCTGCAGAGTGGGATGGGGGAGAGAATTGGGGGAAAAAAAAAAGAGTAAAATTCACGGGTTGAGATAAAGACAGTTTAATAAGACAGAAAAGGAAAGGAAAATAATAATAATGATAAAAATATACAAAACAAGTGATGTACAATGCAATTGCTCACCACCTGCTGACCCATGCCCAGCCAGTTCCCGAGCAGTGGTCACCCCTCTCCCGGCCAACGCCCCCCAGTTTATGTACTGAGCATGACATCACATGGTATGGAATATCCCTTTGGCCGGTTTGGGTCAGCTGTCCTGGCTGTGCCCCCTCCCAGCTTCTTGCTGGCAGGGCATGAGAAGCTGAAAAGTCCTTGACTAGTGTAAGCACTACTTAACACACCGGTGTTTTAGTTGTTGCTATCAACATTATTCCCATCCTAAATCCAAAACACAGCACTGTACCAGCTATTAGGAAGAAAGTTAACGCTATCCCAGCCGAAACCAGGACAGAGTCTTTAAGAACAAACAAACAAAAACCCTGGAAACTCTTGTCTACTCCCAGCCCCCACAAATTAAAAGCAGCCTCAAAACAAGAAAAATTGTGTCTTGGAAAACTTCTCACTTGACAAATAGGAATAGTACTGTTCTTAGTAATGGCACTTAACATTTTTTGCCATTGAAATACAGAACTATGCTTCAGTCACTTTCTGTGAAGTTTGAAAAATGTTATATATATTTTACTTCTAATTTATGAGTATGTATATTATTTGCTAGTTGGAATGTGGTGGTGTATAGATCATGTGAAGGAAGAGGAGTCACTTGATAGCCTGGGAGTTAACATGCTAGCTTATAGTCATCTTATTTGCTGTATATCACTAGTCATGGAGTAAGACAATTACATGTTTCTGTGACCCAATTATTTTAAGGGAAAACCAGGATAATTCTGCTCTGACTGTGTGAGTGTATTGTGAGACTCAATGTATTAAAAATTACGGAGTCGCTTTGATAGTATGTCAAGTGATGTAAAATGTCTGTGAAAGGTGAATAGGATATTTTCTTCTCTTTCAATAGATGATGATATTGATGATGAAGAGTTCTTTGATAACCAACTAGAAGCCTATTTTGAGCAGCTGATACAACCAGAAATGACAAGAGGAGACACTGACATACAGAAACTCTCAGAATGCTGTACAGCGCTGAAGCTTTCTGAAAATGGCTTATTTCAAGTAGGTTTAAAGTAAAGTTCAAAGCTTAGCATGCCCAATGGCCCTTAAACATGGTAGCATCATTGAGGATTGTCTGCTAGGGTGAACTAGGCTTTATTTCTTTCCTGACAAACCCAAATACTGTCCAACAGGTAGCCTGTACAGCGAAGGATTCTTTTTAAATTTAAAGATAGCAAATACAGCTCCAAACTAGAAACAAAGCCATTTGAGTGAGCTTCTGACTTTTTCTGTTCCCTCTGCAAGGTTTTTCTTGAGGGGGTGGGGGAGAAAAGGAAAGAAGCTAGGTAGCTATTTTTGTGTTTGTTTTCCTTTTCCTTGTAGTGCAGAGTGAGCACCTGATTCATCTGCTTGTTACAGCAGGTCTTGCTGTTTATGAGATAAGGTAGAATTAGATAAGTAGCTGGCTGTCCCAGGAGGCATTAGTCAGGAAGGCTTGCAGCAAAGCTGAAGAGTTTCCTATTATGGTGTCTCCTTTATTCAAGTCTCTATTCAGGTTCCCTATGCCTCTCTAACCCTGCTCCTCACGCTCCTCTTTGTCCTGTGCGTAGCCTTCTCCTTTCTCCTGATAAGCAGCTCTGGTAGAGAACCTTGTGCAGTCAATTCTGTTACTTGATCTTGCAAAGGGAAAAAGAAAAAAAACAACCCCAGATTCCTAAGACTGGATTCCTGTCCCTTCTCTGGGATGATGGACACATGTCCTCAGAGAAATCCTGTAATAACTAATATAGCATCAGTAGTATTTCCTGAAGATGGACTTTTTCTGCTGGACTGCTTAATACTGCATTTCTTAATACTTATTACAACAGCAAAAATTGCTTTTAGAGTTTTGTATTGTTTGTGCTGGTCTGAACTTACTGTATCTCTGAGGCATTCTCTTGAATGCTTTTAAGGTATGAATGTTTCTTATACACCTTGCTTCCCCTCTCAGCTTCCTAGTGGTGGTTTTTAGTGTCAGAGATGGTGTGATGTTTGTAGATAAGCATTATATCATTGGTAACTAAGCAGAAGCCTCTACTGATGCTATCGTCTTGTGATGGTATGATTTTAATTTTGATTACCAGCCTCTGAATGCAAAGAATTTTTGATGAAAGGTAAATCTCCATAAGAAAGCTAATACCCATAAAATACTTGATTTACCCTGTCCCCTCCAGCCCCAGCAAGCTGTTTAGCTGAACTGAAACTAAGGCCGTCTTTTGATCTTGCTTGTAACTTGCTTGTAATATCCAGGAGATGGGCCTACTGTCTGTGTAGGAATTGCTTAATTTTATTCTGATGGTTCTGTGGCAAAACTACTTTCAGTAGTTTAACTTGTTCCTATTCTTAATTAGGATTACAGTTTTAACTGCAACAAAATCCAAAGAACGGAATGGAATTGTCTTTTAAGACACTGATTAAACTTGTTGGAAAGAAATTTAATTCACTATTGATAAAAGATTGTTTTATTTTTTGTTTCTGTAACTGTTAGGGTAACATGCTGGCACTTATTTTCTGTCATACAACTAGTTTATAAAATCTTTTTGATCACTGGTTTATTATTTTGGATAGCAATCTGCAAGGTTTTATTAAGTGCATAGTATCACAGAGACTTGTTTTTCCAGGAGAGTAAGTAAGTCTCTTAAATAAGTGGTCAGTGTGTGAAAGGTAAGTGTAGAGCAGCAACTGGCTGGCTTGTGGTTTGTGTTTGAGCAGCAGTTAGCTCCATTACAGAGTGCCAGGGATTAAGTGCCTTTCCATTTTCTTGGTTTTGCAACGATGGATGCGATCCTGGCAGTTGCATGCTTGACCAGAATGGGAAAGCGTGATTGATTTTAAACAGTTAAATGAACTGTAGCTTCTGAAATTTCAGAAATTTTGCAACTGACATCGGAGTTTCTAAGCTGTGGGAAGTGATATGTTAACCCTGTAAAAGCAATCTGCATAGGCTGCCAGTTGCTGATCTACGGCTGTATGTGAAGAAAGGAATAGGTGGTTGTTTGAAGAGTGAGAATAATACAGTTCTGGTCTCTGACCTCAGGCCTTTTCTACTTGTGTAAGATGTTCCTTCTTCACTGCCATTGTAGATAGGCAGTGGGGTAGCTACAACAGGTTCTGAGTTGGATTTGGAGTCCTCATCCAGCAGTGGGTCACCCAGAAGGGGAAGAGGAGTAGCATGGTGCCCTTGTTAAAGGGAATGAAAGGGTGTAGTAGGAAGAAGAAGAGATCCTCCATCTTCTTGCTTTGTATGCCTTTGGAGGCAGATGCATGGACTGGCATAGCCAGGAACTGTTGTCCTTGGTCGTGGTGCTAGCAGCTAGAGATACTTCTGGCAGTGGCACGTGAGCGAACAAAGTATTATAATCTGTTTACTAGAGAATTTTTTAACATTGTGAAAACAATTGTAGTGTTAAAATTTTTTTTTTCTTTGGTATATCTGTTCTAGTGTAACTTAAATCTTAATTATTTTTTTTTTTTAAAAGGAGAACTTTCAGGTTCCTGACACTTATCAGTCTGTGACAGGAGTAGACTCTGGAAATGCCAGTGATGAAGATTCACAAAATCAAGGGATAACTGGATGTCCTGTGCAAAGAGAAACACTGCCCACAGCGGTACGGCAACTGGTATGAAATTGTCATTTACTTTTCTGTTTATCATATAAAGTAAGACTGTAGTAGAAGATGGCAGTGCATTTGAAAACTTGTTAGAGATTGAACTAACAACTCAAACTTTCTTTACAAAAAATTAATAACACCACTTTGTTTTCAGACATATTTTTCAAACATAGCTAGCTTGGACTATTTTGTACCTAGAACTATTAGCACAAGCAGTTAACAACTGCACTTCTGACTCTTTTTAAATGATTATTGTTTTCTAAGAATTCCATGACTACCGGAGATGTGCTAGATTCCTGCACTGCTGCTGAGTTGCAATTAGATTCACGGTATCTTCAGTGCATGGACAGCTATAAAGCTGAGGTCTCGGATGTCCTTCCAAAGCAAGAAATACAGTCCTCTGAGTGTCTGGCTGCTTCTTCTGATGCAGAAGTACTACACGCAGCCAGAGGATTTTTGGGGCACTACACCACTCCTAAAGTTCTTAGTGCAAATGCATCTCAGACAGATGCAACTGAATGTGAAGTCGGTCTTGCTGATACTTACCTGTCTCCAACTGCAGACAGCTGTGAGAACATAAGTTTAGCTACAACAGACAAAGGTATGTTGCTTTAGATATAACCCATTTATACAATTGTGACCGGACTTTGTTGCATGGAAAAAGAAATAAAATTGTAAGCTATGCATTTTTCTTTAGTTGTGCAAGTCGGTAATAAAAAACAATGTAGCTTGAATAAATTTTGACTTGTTTTTGTTTTAAAAAATAGACTGTTGTATATTACACTTAACTGTTGTTTATTTGATGATGAAACTGGTTTAAGCTTGCACTTGCAGCACTTGAGCTACGTTTTTTTTAACTCCTTAATCTAAACTTAAGAGACTTTGCCATATTTCTTTTTATTTTAATCAACAGTGTAGTATTTGATATATCTTTCAGGTGATTTACCACACAGCATTGTCTATCAGAATGAAGAGGGCAAATGGGTGACTGATCTTGCGTATTATACTTCATTTGATGAAGAACAAGATTTAAATCTGTCTGAAGATGATAAAATAAATGAGGAGTTCATTACTGGATGTATGTAATCTTTTTCCTTTTTAGTTAGCTGTTGTTATCTGTAATAGTGTTGAGGAAACTTTCTTACTCTTTTTTTTTTTTTTTTTTTTTCCCCCATTTCAACAAATCAGTACTTGGTGTTGCAAAGCCTCCAGGCTTTAGATACTACAAATTATTTGAAAGCTGATGTCGATAGTAGTGTATAATGATATTCTCATTAGTTATAGTTGATAGCTTTTTTCCATGTTTCCCACTCTTCCCATGAAGAGTGTTTTGTTTTGTTTCAAAAAGCATTCTAATGTGTCACTGGAACCTATTGTATGAGCAGAAGTAACTCTTGTAGCTGTCATTTCCACAATTTTTCCTTTGGACTTCAATTATTGTTATCCTTTCTTTCAAGAAGAGGAAACAGTAGTCATTCTGTATCACGTGACGGTTATAAGACAGGAAATAATTGTAAACAACAAATTACTACAAAATCAACTAGAATGTGAAAAGAGCTGCTGAATTCACCAGCTGGTGATTTTTTTGTGAACCCCTTGGGAATGTCTTGATGCTGAAAAATGGTACGGGTACTGAAAAACGTTGGAGCTTATTGAGGGGCTTCACTGGACTCTCATCTTCTAACAAATTCCAGGCTTCTTGAACCTCTGTTTACTTAAAGTTGTTTCTTTTCCTTAAGCACTCTCAGACTGATCTTCATGAGAGTCTGTATGTTTGTCATACAGGCTTGGATAATATGTGCATAGTACTGTAGACAGATCAATTCCTTAACACCAAAATGTCATCTGTTTTACTAGACAGATTCAAGCAACAGTGTTTCTCCTAGTTTCTAAAGTGAGATATGGATGGGCTAATATATTCTAAGGATGTCCATGGTCCACTCAAGGCTCTTCTTTCTTTCAGAGGGAATGCTGTATATGTTGCTGTCTAGAATTGTTTATTTTGAATGAATGATCAAACAGGGTTGATTGGTTGAAATAATGTTTTTCAACACTGTAGTGGTTTTCTGCTGGAACAAGCAAATATGATCCAATTTGGTAGAAACTTCCCGATCTACTCTGTCAGTAAAGCAGAGCTCCTCCATTATTTTTCAAATGCCAGATTATTTCAGACACTTTCCTGCATCTCAGACTGGGGTTGTCGAGTGATTAGAATATTTGACTGTTGTAAATTTTTCCAAGGCTGTTTAGCTTTTTCCTGTCTGATGGGTTTTTAAAGGAATTCTGCTTTCGAGCTGATTGGCTTACCTGTTCACACACTAGGAGACACGCGCTTACAGATTCAATGTGGTTAGCATTTTTCTGGCTGCTAATTTGCCTGTCTGTTTGCAATGCTCAAGTGTGATGCTTGACAGCTGAGAGATTTTTATGTGTAGGGACAGAAAGGAAATGTTGCATCTGATGCTTCTGAGTCTCATTTATGACATGTCTATCTCTGTCAGCAGACGGTGCACACAGTGTATTCTTGTCTAGAATAGTGCAGGATTGCTCACTTGACGGACTTCGGTGCTTCAGGACGTCTTCAGAGAGCTGTATGGCTTATACAGAGGATTAAGGAAGAACTGATAGTGACTTAGAGTTCAACTGCATATAACAATGTGTCATCGATAGTGCTAGGTTGTCTTTAGGAAACACAGTTGGATCGCTCAATAAAGATGTATTCCAACTTTGGTTCTTTCCTCAGAGTATGTATTGCGACTTCCCATAAGTAATTTTATGGACAACAGCTGTATTCACTTTACAAGTTTGTGTCCATTCTTGACTTATTCCTCCATTTGCCCTGTGTCCTCTATGACTAAGGATGCTGTGTGTACAAGGCCATGTATTTTATAAGTTTGGATGGGCTTAATGATACATTAACGTTGAAATAAGGTGGTAGAGCAATATCTCTTGATCAGCAGTTTTTCACATCATTTTGAAGAGACTTGAAGTGTTCATTGTTCTGTAAATGGTCATTGTGAAAATAATACAAGCGTTTGAATTTAAAAGAAGTATGGATTTATTTGGCCTGTTAATTTGCGCAGGTATTTAATGAACTGGTACAAACCAGTCTGTTTCTTTTGCTCCAGTTCAAAGGTACTACTTTGATGAAATTTTCAAAACCAAATGTAGTAGAAGTTTATTCGGAAGTAGCCACAGGATGCTCAATTCTAGCTAGTATGGGTAGCGTAACCTATGAAAAGTTATAGTTTGGCTTGGGGTTAAGGCCATAAGAGACTTTCTTTATTCACCACTAAGTTAGTTAGCTAAATGCTGATTTTACTGTGGCCCCTAATGATCCAGGGGGATCATTTACTCTTTTAAAATGAATTTCATGTGAACTTTTTTCACCATAACAGGATGGCATAACTCCTAGTGTGTCCCAAACTGTCTCAGATGTAGAATTAAATATTGCTATATCTGTCCCTCAAAATTTAGTTTAATGATGTAAAATAGTAATGACAGCACTTAATAACTTATACCTTATTTTAATAAATGTTCTCTTTGGTTTTAAGCTGAAGCAGCAGCTATGATTGCACAAGACCAGGAAGAATTTGAGAAAGCACACAAACTTGTGCAGGTAACTAATTATCTGAATGTAAACAGAATAGTTCTCTAACTTATTTGCAAGTTACAACTTGTGAAATGTCTTTGTCTGCAGGTGGAAAAAGTAGACGTTCTAAATGCATCTGAATTAGCAGATACTTCATGGAAATCTGCCAATAGCTGCATTTTGCTGAGAACATCTGATCTTGATAAAGATGCCTGTTATTTACGTTTGTCTTTGGGGGAGTTCTTCGGTCAGAGATCTGAAGCTCTTGGTTGTCTTGGTGGAGGCAGTGATGTGAAACGGGTATGTATCTTCGTAGTAAGACACAAGGAAAGGACAAGAACAACAGCTAGTGCTACTTTTGTTTTTTTTGTATTGTAACTAATTCTTTCTGAGAACTACTTTTCCGTTCACTTGCGAAGGAAATTCTCTATGTGTGACAGGTCTGGATTGGTTTTTGTTTCCCACTTGGAGTTTCTGATATGAAGGGCTGGCTGGTGTTATCAATGAATCTTGATCCTCACCTTTTGGTGAGGCACTATTATGTGTAGGATTAGAGAGAGAAAAGTACACCATATACAGGGTGCAAGTTGGAGGTCCAAGCAAACGATCCACGTAGTAGTTGAGTGAAATGCTGCTCAGGCAGGGGTATTTCAACAGTGAGGGTATCTTTGGCTATTGATAGTTGATGTGCTATCTAGGCAAATGCCTGACTTCAGTAAAAATGTAGTCATCTAGACTCTAACTTACCAACATACTTCTGTACGCTTCTTGCATCTATCTGATACCTGTCTATTCTCTTATCTACTGTTGGTAGACGGTATCTCATTTGTGTTGCAGACAAAAAAAAAAAAGCGGGGAAGTGTGTACAATGGGAGGAAGAAGTCAAATATGCTTGTGTAATTCAGTCGTGACCTGCTGAATTGGTAGAATCGGCATGTTCTGTCCTGGTGCATTTGGAGGCTGAGCGGCAGAGCATATCTCCAGGCAGAGATGATGAAAGCATATGTACTTTCTTTTGTCTAACTGGTATAAATAAGTTGTTAGTTTATTTTATGTATATATTGGAAATGTATGTATTTGGATTAGGCATTTGCAATGCTAATGCCTAATGCATATGTTACTTCTCGGTGGTATGAGAGCCAAACACCAACTGGGGAGGCACTGTGGCTGGAACTGCTTTTGCAAGCCCACTGAACCGATTTATTAATGACTAAATTTACTCATGGTGTATTCTGGGGTAATTTTTTTTTTTTTATAGCCATCTTTTGGTTACTATATTACATCTCCGAAGAAAAGGCAACCTGTTGCTTTGCTAAGGCAATCTGATTCATCAGGAGGTGACACCGGCCAAGAGATTTCGCAATTGTCTGAGGTGTTTCCAGGTAATTATAGAACAGAAGGGTCAGGCCTAGACAGTGGTTATAGCAGTAGTTAAGAATTACTTGTATATAGCTATTAAAGACTACTAAGAGTAATCTGTGATAGAAAGACTAGTTTTCATTCACCAAATATATTTTTTGCTGTGAGCACCTCCCCCACCCCCCTTTCCCCCAGAAAAACACAGAACCTGAACACTTACAAGAGAGAACATTCTAATACTAAGTACTGCCCTAAATTGTCTTGGATATTTCAGCATTTCCAGATACTGGATAGCTACCAGAATGTCTTTTGATAATTAAAGTCTATTCAGAGTTTTCCTGTTGAAAAAAGCTGTATAAATGTGTTGCCAAAAAACAAACAAACAAAAACAAACCCCAGAAAATTGGTCTGTTTGCTCATATAGGTATAGAGGATATA
>NW_008824283.1:8058805-8061287 GCF_000699105.1 Pygoscelis adeliae | reverse complement strand
AGCTGACAGCGTGTGCATAAAACATAGTGTACATTATTTCCTGCCATCTTTAAAAATAAATGTTAAACTCCCATGATATCTGCTTAACTTAAAGTAATAATTCAGGAGATTCTGCCGAAATTTTATATGTAAAGATCACAGCACGCATTTTGGTGCATATATATGCCTATCAACTTAATAAGGTATGTTTAGGAAAGGATGTCTGCATTTTAAAGCATCCCTACTGCTCTTGATAGAACTGTGGCAACATCAGTCTTTGTGAACCTGCTTGTACAGTCAGTGCAGTGATTTCAGTACTTTTTTGCATTGGTGAAAAATATCCATCAGGCTTTTATGGAGCCTGCTTCCTTGAAACGGCTTTACAGCTGTAATTTTCCTTATGCTGGGACCTTGCAAATATTTTTAAGGGGTCTCTAATGATGATTTTTTTTTTAAATTTAGTGTTAGCGTGCTTAAATTCACTATACAGTAGTCTGGATTTTTGTCAAAAAAAACCTGCAGGTTTTTTGATATGAGGGTTGCTATAAATGCTAGAGAAAGCAGGTATTTGGGTCACTTTGTGGCCAAGATATTAATAGTTACTGCCATCTGATTTTCAGTAGTACTGGCAATAATAATCTTTATCAGCAATACCAGTATGCAATTCCTGCTTAAGGAGCAGCAGATGGAGAGGAAGTTGAGAGGTCAATAACCTGAGGAGGGCGTTACTTGAAATACAAAGTATATCCAAACCCCAAATATCTACTATAAGAACAGAAGTACAGGAAAAAAGAAAAAAAAGAAAAAACCAACCAACCAACCCCCCCAACCCCAAACAAAAAATGTTTGTTGTTTCATACTTGTTTTCTCACTGATCAGAGCATCCTTTAAAAGTTGGTTTTAGTGTTCTAGGGAGTCCAGATGTTTTCCTTCAAGCAGGATACCATCTGTTGGAAATGGTGTCCTCTAGATCTCATATGAATAATACCTCCTAGTTTGGGTTTGATCTCCTAATCGAGAAGATTATTCGTGGTTTTGATGGTTTCAGAAACATACCTCTCCCTTTTAAACATAACACTTCAAAATCACCAGTTCACTGCTATCTACCTCAGTCAAACCCTGTCTCCAGCGTAAAAAAATTGGCTTTACTCATATTTAACTCTTCTAGTTTTCTACTGGAGAATGTTCATAGTATCTTGCAAACACCATTTTATGAAATGGTGTGTTTAGCTTATGCTAATATGATAAGCTATCTGAAAATAAAATTTGAAGAGTGTGAGCATGGTATTCTTAATGCCAGCTGATTTTGTGTCTTGAATGTAAACTTTGAGTACTGTACAGGAAACAATTGATGCTTGCAGTATTTGGTTTTGTGCTATTATAACAGCTCTTTTTTTCTATAGAGCATTAAGGGAGCATGTGTATCCCAAGAATACAGGTGTTTAGATAATTTACTGTGAATTAATTCCCTGTCTTTTTCTTTGGTCTTAGATGACTTAGAAGCACAAACAAAAGAACATGCAAATTCTGCCAGCTGTGAAGGTGCATGGCATAGGATCGATACTGCAGCTGGAATACATAAGAGCATTGATATAGAAGCTGCTACCAAAAGTAAAGCAAAGGTATTTCTCTTGTATTTTTCTATTAAGTGCAACTATGAACTTGAACAAAATTTGAATAATTCCTACTATTATTGCTGCTTTGAGTACGGCTAAATTTGGACTTTCATATCAGCTCACTGCTTTTTATATTGATCATTTGAGTCCTAGCAGGTGCCACTGTTTGTTAGGATAGTTTCATTAGAATGCCACCATCCTGTAGTGAGTCAGGTGTTACTATCACCATCTCATTTTCCTTTTTCTCCCTACTTCACTTTTGGAGTTGCTTGGTCTGTCAGCCCATAGTTTTTGAGAGATTCCTAGGCTATTGATGTTCTGCAATCACGTTTCTGAATTTCAGCTATGTCTTCCCCTTCTATTTTTTTTTAATGAAACAACTTGTCTTTAGCATGTGAATAAAGTCTTTTACTTGATAAAGTTCAAAAATATTGATGTGGTGTAAGTCTGAAAAAGGTGTATTTTCAATTTGGTAATTCTAGATACCTACCTTCTCTGCCTTAACGTGTCATGTTCTTTTTCTGATCAGGCAGAACACATACAGACCCATTCAGTTACAGAAACAGCCCTTCTCCTACATGATCGCTGAAAGGAATCGGTAGCTAGCAAGAGTGACTTAGTTTAGCTGATCAAATGATGAAGGCTGCAGACTTAAATGCAGAAGGACTGGTTGGATCGCTCATCTGACTGTGTACTGCCATAATTGCTTTTCTTTCTAGTTTATTCTTATCTCTATTGTTCTAGATACAAAATGAGTAATTTGGGGTTTTGATCATGTATATCCAGATTCTAATCTACCTTACCCTCAATTTGTACAAGTTTAGGTCACCCTCAGTCTGATATGGATGCTAAAATGTTCTCAAACACAGACAAATCACAGAATGGTT
>NW_008824283.1:8039510-8058782 GCF_000699105.1 Pygoscelis adeliae | reverse complement strand
ATCATCTAGTCCGTCCCTTCTTGCTCAAAGCCAGGTCAAATAGCGCAGGTTGATCATGGTCCGGTCATGTTTTGAATATTTCCAAGGATGGAGACTCCGTAGTCTCTCTGGGTCCTCTCTGGGCAGCCTGTTCCAGTGTTTGATAATGTTGACATTAAAAATCTATTCCTTATGTTTAAATGGAATTTCCTGTATTAAAAATTGTGCCTGTTGCCTTTCTTCTCACTGGATACCTCAGAGAAGAGTGTGGGTCCATCTTCTTAACTCCTCCCCGCTCCCCCTCCCCTCCCCATCAGGTATTTGTGCACATTGATAAGATTTCCTCCTGAGCCTTTTCTTCTTGAGGCTAAAGAATTCCAGCTTTCTCCTCATATGACAGATGCTCCAAGTTCTTGGCCATCTTTGTGGCCCTTCACTAGACTGCCTCCAGTATGTCCATGTCTTGTCTTGTACTGGGGAGTCCATAACTGGACACAGCACCCCAGATGTGGTCACACCAGTGCTGAGTAGAGGGGAAGGATCACCTCCGTAAGCCTGCTGGCAACTCTTCTTACTGCAGCCCAGGATGCTGTCAGCCTCCTTTGCCACAAGGGCACATTGGTGGTTCATGATCAGCTTCATGTCTGCTAGGCCCCGCAAGTCCTTTTCTGCCAAGCTGCTTTCCAGCTGGTCGGTCCCCAAGCTGTACGGGTGCATGGGGTTATCCAGGTGCTAGTCTTGGCATTTCCCTTTGAACTTTGTGAGATCTTTCTCAGCCCGTTTTTCCAGCCTGTTGAGGTCCCTCTGAACAGCCCACCCTCCTGGTGTATAATGTTGAGGGCCTGAATGACAGCCCACCCTCCTGGTGTATAAACTGGACCTCCCAATTTTGTATGATGGGCAAACTTGCTGAGGGTTCACTCTGCCCCATCATCCATGTCATTAATGAAGGTGTTGAACAGTAGTGGCCCCAGTCTTGATCCCTGGGGTGCTCCACTAGTGAGCGGCTGGCCACCTGCTGGACTTCGTACTGCTGATCACAACCCTTTCACCAGCCAGTTTTCAGTCCAGTCATGGTCCGCTTATCTGCTCCATACTTCATCAGTCTTTTTCTGAGGATGTTACGAAGACATGCATGCATATCTACAGGAGGACAGATGTTTTCTTTTCTTCCTGAATGTATCTGTATCTGAGAGGTGGGTAGGGATTGTGGTCTGGACATGCCTGTCTACTTATTTCATGCCCTTTGCTAAGAATAGCCAACGTTGAAAACTAAAGACGAAATCAGACTTGAGTGATAGAAAAAACTGTAGAAATAGCTTTGTCTTCCCCTTGTACAGAGGCAGATGGTTTAAAGTTAATTGGGAAGATACTGTGTATTTGGTCATAGTAGTTTCTTCTCTGCTGTGTTTGTTCCTGATGGTATTTTACTCCCAGTTCTTCCAACTGAATTAAAACATTTTAGGATTTTAAAAGTTTTACAGGAACTAAGGCTTCCTAGCAGGCAATCCTTATTTAATATTTAAAAAAATTTTGTGGAGTAGACTTAAAAAATCAGTTCAAAGAGAATTATGCCTATTGCAGTATTCCTTCTTGACAGTCAATGAAATATGTGACAACTAGAAATGTTAATATATTACCATATAATGAAATGCAGAATACTTAAAAAAAAAAGACAACCACCAAAACACAAAAAACAAAACACTAAACAAAAATCTCTTGATTTGGTGCTTAGCTCATTTTGGTTTGTTGTAGGATGGAATTCATAAAGACAAGTTTGAAGACGGCTTATCTAATCATTCTGACTCTGATGTCCTGAGTATTAGCACAATTGCCTCTGCTATTGCTAATGCTTCCTCCAGTGCTGATCCTTCCCAGCTAGCTGCTATGATGTTGGCACTCTCTAATAAAAGTAAAAGAACATGTTTCCTTCCTGGAATTGTAAAAGATACGGAACTCTCTGCTAATCAGGTATTATCCAACAATGTGGAAAATACTGCATTTGATATGGAAAAATACCTCAAAAAAACAGATGAGATTGGACATGAAAGTGAATACGAGAGTATTGTGAAACATGAAACATCTGTCCAGAACCTTATGCCTGATACTTTTTTACTGAGTAAAGATAAAAACAAGGATACTCTTGCAGAAGACTTGATAAATAATCATAGCAAGCAGCAAGAAATAGAGAAGCTATTTCTGGATTATTTTAATGAAGAAAATAATATTCAGAATTTCTCTAGTCTATCTGGTGTTCCCAACCATGAAGATGTACCTGCAAATAGTGTTAAATATTCAGAAAAGTTGTCAGATTTAGTAAATAGTAAACACTTACAGTCAGTGAATGCTGATCTTAGATCAGATACGCTCGATACCCAAACCTCACCTACTGGAAATGAAGCACAGACATGTGGAATTCCTTTAGCAGCAAAAATGGAAGTGGCACAGAGAAGTCTGCTTGCTTACCAGACCAACGATCTCACTAGTAGATGTTGTATTGGGGAAGGCACAGAAACAGTAGGTCAAGCAACAAATGCTGTTCCTGAGCCATGTAATGATTTGGTGGAAAGTAGTACAGGAAACACTCCATCACTCAGCAACTTAAAACCTGCCAAGCAATCTAGTAAATATGTCTCAGTAAGTCCTACAAAAGCAAAGCCTACGCAGAACTTGAACAGTGATGAAAAGAAACAAAATGCAAAAATAGAGAAGAGAAACAAAGATACCAGTGCTGCTTGCGGTGGGAATGCAAAACACGTAACTTTTGAGAAGCTCTCCCCAACTTCCCAGAATAGTACTGGTAAGTAAACCTATATAAATGTAACTAGTTGTTGAAAAGGTGTTTCTTGACAGTAGACTTGTTCCCTGTGCTTAAATAAATACTGTTATTAAATTCTGTTTATTTACCAGAGCATAAACGCATTCTACCTGAATGTGACTTGCACCCTCTGGAGGATGAGCAGTATAGCTTCAGACCTTCAACTTCACCACTAATCCACTCTTCTCCTAGTGAGACTTCTGGAACAGCATTTTCAGGGTAAATTTCTTGGTACAAGTTATAAGAATTATTAATGCTTCATGAAGATTTTTGAGGGATCAAGTTTTAGTTTGAATGTTGACCTTGATCTCAGTTTATAGAAAATCTTTATTAGGCTAAGTCTTCATTCTAAGACTAAGCTTTCTGTTTGCTTTTATTACGTGTATGGGGAAGCAGTCTTAAGCAATTGTTAACTTTTTATTTTCCTCACTGGCCTGATGAGACAGAGATGCTGGGTAGGAACATTGCTGTTTCTGCTCAGGATTATCCAGTAATGCAAGAATACAAAATATTCAGCCTGTTAGCTAGTCATAT
Source organism: Pygoscelis adeliae (assembly GCF_000699105.1). Lineage (NCBI taxonomy): Eukaryota > Metazoa > Chordata > Aves > Sphenisciformes > Spheniscidae > Pygoscelis > Pygoscelis adeliae. Next base: position 8,055,451 of record NW_008824283.1, on the reverse strand, counting down.
ATCTCAGATACCTAAAGCTTTGTGTTGATGGAGCTATAAAATCCCATATTTATTAATTGTTGTTCTAGTGTAATTAATCTATTACAAATAAAGCTATTTGGTTGGGGGTTACGATGTTAATTATATGATAACAAAGCTTGACATTGTATAGACCAATGGAGATGTGTTTTTTAAACTTATAAGTATTTCACTCGGTTTGGTTCTCTGATTCATACCACTGCTTGTTGTAAGAGAGGACGGGTAGAAATATTTGTATTGCTTTTCACCACGTTTTGAAACTGCAACTTGCGTCTAAGATTTAAGGCTTTCTTAGCAACTGAAAGGGCAATGTTTTTTAAATGAGCTCCCATAACAATAAGTGTTATATAAACTATAAGATTACAACTAAGTTGATTGTGTAGTCTTAAACATATAAACATGGCAAGTAGCCAATGGCTATATACATTCTTATAAAAAGAGGAGGCAACTGATTTCTTTGCCTTATTTTTTAAGGTCACTGTTTGATATTTAACTACAGTTAGTGTGTTGTACATGATACTAGAATTACAGGCTGTCTGTCGTTTCTCAGAAGTTAAAATGTGCAGAAGTATGTGTATTTTTGCAAGCGTGTTATATAGACATTAAGATTTTCAGTTAAAATTGTCAGTGACTTTACTCGTTTTCATGTTATCTCTTTGTGTTTTACAAAGTGGTGAGAGATCCCGTGTTTTCAGGTGTGTGAAGTGAAGAGAATCTCAGCAGTGAATAGGAAATACTAATGTGTGATGCCTGGGATGTTGAATGATTTCATTTGACATTCTTCCATCTAGTCAGATACAAGTATATTGATGCACCTTTTTTCTTTTAATAAGTTGTTGTGTTGTTTCTGTGACCTTAGCATCTGAGTTCAGTTGTGGAACTCTGATGCTTTGCCTTACAGATTCATATCTAATGAAAATGAGTTTTACATACGTCAAAACTAGAACTTGTAAAGGTTAACTGAGAGATGAATTCTTGTTTCTACTGACTGTACTAAACAGAATGGCTAAGTAAGGGCTAAGTAAGTTGATTTTTAGAATAGTATAGCCAATGCGTAGCATTGATTTTCTTGGGGGCAGCATTAGAAATATATTCTAATACTGATATACTTTGAATCTGTTTTCAGGTCTGAAACTGACTTTACTTGCACATCATGTTATCAGGAATCTTCTTGCAAAGAGAGTGTACTACCTCAGTCAGTTTATTCAAGTCCTAGCATGAGCAGGTTAACATACGTCTCTGCATCTGACAGTACCCTTAAGAACACAGCTGTAATACATAATCCGGAGACATACTGGGTAAGAAAATATTGTGCTGTAAATATGTATTAATTCCCTTTCTTTAAAACAAACAAACAAAACAATACCTCTCCCTCACCCCAAAACCAAACCCTTAAATGGTCAAACTAATTCTAAATTAGAAAAGCCTTAAGGGTTTTGGAACAGTTTAGGACGTGCTGTGCATAGGGAAAAGGTATTCTGCCTCTCCCCCACTCCCCAGTTTCAGAAATTTAAATTCTGAAATAGATTGTGTTAAATGCACAAACCCTAATGAATATAAAAAAGTAAAACATTCAAAGAACTACTAACTTTTTTCAACAGTTAGAGTTGGTGTGTTTTTCTCCTTTGATTCCCTCCCCACCCCCAAATTGCTTGTTAAGTCATTCTGTTCTTGGAATGCAGTGCAGTATTCCAGTAGTAGTTTGTAGGATCTATATCTGCTTTTATCACCCCTGAGGCTCCCTTTCTGCTCCGCTTCAGCTGTTAGGAGAATATTTTTCCTTTTTTTTTTCCTGGAGAAATGTTTATAAATACATATTTTAGCTTTAACTTCTTTTTTCAGGACTGAAGCTATCATTTTCTACCTCTGACAGTCATTCTGATTGTTTCTACTGCTTTAGCAAAGTGTGTACTCTGAGAGTGAAACTTTTGTTCAGACTTGCAGTCTTATGCTGATTAAGATAACTGGCATTCTTTTATCTAAATCCATGGGTTCCTTGGAATCTGGAATCTTTCTGTTATGCCTCCCACCTTCCAAAGTGTGTGGAAATGTGGATGGAACTTTAAAAAACAAACAACAAAAGCTGAAAAACCTCTCTGACTGCATCCATATCTGTGTAAATCTGAGCGGTTACATTTATTTTGTAATACCTTTATTAGCTTGTGGATTCCTCTAACACAGGAAATAGAAATGCTCTCTACTATGCATTTTTTTTTCATTTGCAGAGGGTGAGGCTTTTCAGAACTGGTGGCTAGTGAAAGCTTAGTGAAGCCTTTTCTTCCTCCTATAGGAACACCAGCAGCAATGTTGCTTCATGCTGAAAGCATCAGGAAGAAGGAAGCATGTGTTCTGGCCTATAGCCCATTTTGTTCTAGGTCTAGTTGCTCAAGTTACGCAGGGAATATCTGTTCTTTTCCATCTTGATGTTTCCAGTGGGAATCGCAGTCCTGTAGGAAGGAGCCCAAGGGCAAATTTAGGCGGGCATTTGCTTGCAGTCAGTGCTGGCATAGCATCAGCTCTTGGGTCTGTCTCATGTTTGAAATGCACGTGGTTCCAGATTCCTGTCATCTCATGCAAACGGCTGGCTCTTTACGCTTTGATGTAACTGGCTGCACACTAGTTTGCCTCTCTGTCTTGAAGAGATGTTACTGTTTGAGTAGTATTTGTTCCCCAGGGTAGTTTAGCAAGGAGATCCTCGAGTACTTTGCCGAAGTTTTACATTTGTATTATGAGTACATTTGTAAGTCCCATTTATAAGGCTGCAGTGGTAATTTATTCCTTTGGGTTAGTAATCTTTGACGCTGAGAGAGAGAGACCACTGAGAGAGAAAGAGACGGAGAGATCTTAATTTCATTTGTACTTGTTAAAAGCCACTTTCATGTCCTTTGCCTGAAGCTTCTTACAGACAACAAGAATGTTTGTGTTAGTGTTATCGTCAGATCTGAACACTTCCTATAGCACAATCTGTTTAACCAGTGGTGCCCTCTCCCTTTAATACTGGGGTCAGGTTGTCGAAGGTGCATGATTTTTTTTATTTCTTGTTTGGTTGTTTTGGCTTGGTGAGCCATCTCACCTCAGGCAGCTGCCCTGAATGCCCTTTTTAAAAGATTGTAACTTGCAGCTTACTTTTCTACAACAATCTGAACAGCTACTTTATTGTTCTTTCCCCTTCTTTCAGATGCCTTTCTCTGTGTCCCAAGTCCCGTTTACTTAAGCTGAACAATTGCTTAATACTGTAGATGCTCTTCATCCTTTTGTGTAGCTCTCTTGTTCCTGTGTCAGAGTTCTCTAGGTACATCTGTCCTGAGCTGATGTCTGATTGCTTTGATACCACACTGTCTAGTTTTGGTTTTGAAACTTTTAAAAACTATTTTGAAACTCCGTTTTTGAAAATGGAATCTGTGATCTGGATGTACTTCACAAGAAAAAAATTAACCTTTGTAGCACATCTCAAGAACACTTTAATTTTTCAGATCGGTAGGGGAAATACCTGGAGTTCCATCCACTATATTGTGAAGACTTCCAAGCGTGATGCCAGTTGCGGGAGGGTGGTTCTCCCATGGTCAGTCCTCCTCCACTGATTAGTGCCAGTGCTATTGTTAGTAGCTATGAACAGTGCATGAGAGCGTGTAATCACTTCTGCTCTTGACAGTTAACCCAATAGGAGATTCCTTGAAACACATTTGTGTGTATGCATATTTATGGTTCGTACTTCTTTTTCTCTTGGTTTGATTCCTAAGTACAGAAATCCTAAGACTCTCAGGATAAGGTGCACTCATTCCACCTACACCATGCATACCTGCCAAAATGGAAGGTCTTTGGGCTTGAATGATTTCTTTGTGTAAGTGCACAAAGAAAGTGTTTGTATCAGTGCATTTTCATGCATCTTAAACTAATCCTTTTTGATTAATGATTTGGTTCAGGACCACTCAGCTTTTTAATTTTTTTTCTTAAAAAGCTGGCACATATGTCTTCAGTGGTGTGTTGGGTTTTTATTTTGTTCTCAAAAAATCCGTCTGCTGTGATATTACTGTAACTTACTGCTTCTAGGTCCTTAGCTTTTACTAAGAACCCTAAGTACAGATTTGATACCTAACCACGTCAGCTTTTTGTTAGTGGACTCTAATGCTTGGGGATTCTCATTTCTTATTAGAAGAAACTTAGACCTTAGTAAGCACCTTTGCATTCAAGAAAGTAATAAATAATATGAAGAGAAATAATCTATACCACACTTGGATGCTGCTATTTAGGATTGATTCTATCAAAAATAGGATCGATTAGGATCGATTGTATCAGAAATAGCGTGGCCAGCAGGAGTAGGGAAGCGATCGTCCCCCTATACTCGTCACTGGTGAGGCCGCACCTCGACTACTGTGTTCAGTTTTGGGCCCCTCACTGCAAGAAGGACATTGAGGTGCTGGAGCGTGTCCAGAGAAGGGCAACGAAGCTGGTGAAGGGTCTAGAGCACAAGTCTTCTGAGGAGCGGCTGAAGGAACTGGGACTGTTTAGCCTGGAGAAAAGGAGGCTGAGGGGAGACCTTATCGCTCTCTACAACTACCTGAAAGGAGGTTGTAGCGAGGTGGGTGTCGGTCTCTTTTCCCAAGTAAGAAGCGATAGGACAAGAGGAAATGGCCTCAAGTTGTGCCAGGGGAAGTTTAGATTGGATATTAGGAAAGATTTCTTCACTGAAAGGGTCGTCAAGCATTGGACCAGGCTGCCCAGGGAAGTGGTTGAGTCACCATCCCTGGAGGTATTTAAAAGATGTGTAGATGTGGTGCTTAGGGACGTGGTTTAGTGGTGGACTTGGCAGTGGTAGGTTACCATTGGCCTTGATGATCTCAAAGGTCTTTTCCAACCTAAACAATTCTATGATTCATGCATTTTTAAACATGAAAATCTTCATGGTATTTGATCCAAACACAATAAATAAGAAAATTCACTGCAGGTCTCTGTTTTTTAGAATAATAATGTCTGTGAACCTGTCAGTGAGTTTAGGAATCTGCTCCATTAGGATTTTTTCATAGTACAGTTACTTTCCCACAGAATGACTTTATAAAATCATAGAAAATCAAACAGTTTTGGCCCTGTGGAAGCTCTCTTAGTTGGTGGTAACTTCAGAGAGCAGAGAATTCTTCTGGTGTTAACGCCTAGTGTGGTAGGTTGACCCCAGCTGGTGGCTCACCCCTCCCGACAATTGCTTGCTCACACCCCCACAGTGGGATGGAGGAGAGAATTGGAAGGGCAAAAGGGTGGGATGGGGGACTGGTGGGTTGAGATAAAAACAGTTTAAGTGAAGATGGGGGAGAGAGGGGGAAAGTGATGCAAAAACAGTCACTCGCTACCAGCAGACCAATGCCCAGCCCGTCTCCAAGCTACAGCTACTTTGGAAAAATTCCCCCATGGTTTTATTACTGAGCATGCTATTACATGGCATGGATTCTCTCTTTGGTCAGTTGGGGTCAGCTGTCCTGACCGTGTCCCCTCCCTACCTCTTGCCCACCCCTGGCCTACTCTCTGGAGTGGCAGAGTGAGAAATGGAGTAGGCCTTGACACTGTGCAAGCACTGCTCAGCGATAGCTAAAACACTGGTATGCTATCAACATTGTTTTTTGGTCACAAACCTAAAAATACAGCATCGCAGGGGCTACTGTGAAGAAAATTAACCCCATCCCAGCCAGACCCAGTACACCTAGCTAGAATGTGACTTTAGACAGCAAACAGGTTGAAGTAGCAGGTTTTCTTTTTCAAGGTGAGGAGCCACAGATGTTAGAAAAGCAAAACTTCAGACAGGACTTGACAAACTTGATTATTTATATGGGATGGCAATACCGGTATTAAGGTCTGTCTTGTTTTATGTACCCTATTTGCTTTTCTAAAATTTGTAATACTGCCTATTGTATTTGTTTACTAGACTGAAAATGCTAGTGAACTGAGCACAACAATAATTCGAGCCAGCCCAACTCCTTTGCAGGAACATACAAATGAAAATCTGGAAGACCACTCATGTCAAAGAAATACAAAAGAAGCACTGCTTAGTATTGACCAGAAATCAGAAGAAAATGAACTTGGAGGTCTTAAAAGAAAGCTTGATGAGGTACTGGGTCAAGAACTGTCCAAAGAAGGTTTTCCGAAGAATGAAAAGCAGCTTGCATCTATTCCTTCAAATGTAGCAGCAAATCATAAAGAGCTGGACCATGTTAAATCAGCTTTACCAAGCAAATGCTGCATCTTTCAGCCACTTTCTGTTAATGTTGACACACAAGAAGCGTGCCAGGATCAAACAAGCAAAGCACAGAGACAAGGATTACCATCCTTGAATGTATTACCCATATATCCTGGATTAAGCACTTACATGCCATTCAATCAAAACTCATCTGGTGAACAGTATGTTCCTGTTTCAAGCTTTAAATCCCATGTCACTACCTCTGAGAGTCAAGCAATTTCTTCTTCTGTTCCCACATTGCTCACGGGACGTTCTCTTGCAACGACTCCATTTGCACAACAGCATCTGGGAAATATACCGTCTACTGGAAATACAGTTTTGTCTCAGTTTCATGGCTGCAGCTCTGCAGGTTTTGGTCTTCCAGCAGGGCTTCCTTGTTCCAGTATCCCCGCAGGACATGTTGAGAATCCACTTATGGTAGGAATTCCTCTAGGTCCAAGTATTGGTCCTGGCTCGTTGGGTGCAGCTTCACTTTGTAATCCACACTCTACTTCCTGGAACAAGAATATCTTAAATATAAAATCCTGTACTGGACAACCTCTTGGAGCTGGTAGAAACGAGTGGGAGTTGCCAAAATCACCTGATATTGGTAAGCGTGTGTTTTAGAGTGTGTTTTAAAATGCAGCTGTGGACAAGAATGGCGATAATGATGATGCTAATATAGTACATAAAATTAAGATGACTACTAAGTGTAACCACAATTATTCTTTATGCAAGCTTTGTTATTTTAAAAAAAGGTATTACTAATTTTCCTTATTTAATCATGTTCTCTGAATTCAATGTCTATTATAGTCCCCCTAATAGTCTTAAAAGAAGTTTTTCGTAATCTGGAAGAATTTCAGCATTCTTCTTCAGCATTTAGTGGTTTTGTGTTTGTTTAAAGGATGCAGAACTGTCTTTCATAGGAGGAAGAGAAATCCTAGCTGCAGTTCATGCTAGGCAAGACAAGTCATGCTCTGGAAATTCAGTTGCATTTTATCTGGAAAGTAGATGACATTTCTGTCTCCAGCCTGACTTGGCATTGGCAGTCAGTTAAGCAAAAAAAATCCGAGGAGGAGAGTGGAGGGCTTAAGCTGTTTTCTGGTTATGAAGGGGAAAGAAGCTGCCAAGTGCCTTCTGTACTTTCTGCTATTTCTTTGTATCTTGACTTAGCTCTAAACCTAAGCAATGCAAATGAGTGTTTTATTTTAAAGACTTCTTTTCACCTATGATCTGTTTAGTTTTTTGCTGGCTAGTTTCTGGCTAATTCTTTCAGACAAAGTGACAAGCTAATGGGGTTGAAGGTTTGAATTTGTGACAGTGTATAGGTTATTTTCTGTTTATTGATTGTTCTAAATCATTGATCATTTAGTGCATTTTAAAATAGTAAAATTTGAACAATCTTACTCTTTGCCTGCTTTTAATATACATGTTTCTGAACTCTGAATATCTATGTAGTCTAAGCTTGATTTTTGGCAAACTTGAGTTTTTGAACTTAATTTCCAGTGATGCTAGCCTTGGTTTATATTTTCACCTTCATATCTGTGCTAAATTTTCTTTTTTGGAGGGGAGTAAGAGTGTGTGGCTTTAAAGTAAAGCTTGTTGCTCAAGTAACTAAAACTACTTCAGGTGATTATGTGTGTCTCTAACTGAGAAGTCAAATTTTTAATTTGACATGAGTACCCATTAATGGGTTTCTGGGTGTAATGAAGATTGATCCTCGGCATGCCAGAGAACTCCTACTTTCATTTGAGTTTTGATCTGTCGTTATAATGTTGCAATTCCTCTGAAAGAGTTATTCTGAATATTTTAGAAGTCAGGACTTCCTTGAAGTAAAATACTTGAAGCAGGATTTCTTTTTGATTTGGTGATAACTTTTAATGACTGCACTTCTACAGCAAAAATCTACTCTAGGAGTGCTCAGTATTTTCTGTAGCAAAAAATGCCTGAACACCTTTTTAGGTAACAGTTATACTCTGGTAAAAAAAGATTTTCCTTTTTGTTGGTGTAAATGTTCTAAAGATGATGTAATACTGATACTCTCATTTTCTGAGTTGAGCTAGTACTGATTAAATTGTGAACACTGAGTATTTTATATAAGGTGTATATGTACACTTTGTGGGTTAGTGTCTGCATGGGATGTGGTATTTCCATAAATATTTTTGTTTGTGACAGTAGAACTCCAAGTAAGATGCAAATTAGAAACAATTGATTGAAATTCTGAGTATCAGGCTTGTGGAAAACATTCTTATGAAGACTGTAGGAGTCGAACATTTCCTTGCCATAACAAAGCATTAGTCAAATGTGTTTATAAACTTGACATGGTGGCAGCCTGAGTGCTGATTTGCTTCTGGGTACTTGGAACTAACAGGAGCATATTTTCTTCCAAAGGACATGTGAAAGTACCAGAAGAATTGAAGTTCCCTAATGCCTGTTGCGTGGGAATTGCATCACAGACTGTTCTTAGCATTTTTAATCCAACTGAACGGTGGTTGCAGGTCAGCATTGGAATACTCAGTGTTTCAGTTAATGGGGAAAAGGTAAGAGATTTTTTTAATAAAGCTATAGGAATAATGCTGTAATCTTACCAGATGTCATAGGTAAAATTAGACCCCTCTGTACAGGTTTGTAATTTTTTCCCATTTTATAGTTAATATGCACAAAAGCAGTGCTACCTTCTATCAGCCAGGGCACCTGACTTACTCCAACAAGTAGGCATAGAGAGGTGAATGCCACATGATGGGATTGACTTGTAGAATTGTTTTGTGTCTGTAAACTGTGGTAGGTTTGAATTTATTCCTTATTCATTCCCACCTTTGTATGCAAGAAAAGTCAGCCCTAGAAAAGAAAGCATCCACACTGAGGACTGTTACTGCTAAAATGTTTTGTGCAGTTTGCTCCCATTTTTCTTGAAATCAGGACATCTTGTGTGACAGAGAATGAGAAATATTTGGAGCAGACTTCAAGCTAGATGGGTTGTTCTGTGGGTTATATGTAGCTTGTAGGCCATAGATTGGGCATCTTGCACTTCAATCTTTTAAATTCTATCTACTTCTGTCATCACAGTAGTAGTTCCAGAGATAAAAGATCTCAAGAACATTAGAATGAGTTAGATTAAAGGTACATCGGTATAATTTAATTTCCTTTACTGATGAATACTCTTAGTAGAGAAGAATATAGCACAGAACAAGCATAGTACACTCTGAGCTTCTGGCAGTTTGATGCTTGGGAACTTTTGAGCCAGATGTTATTTCTGTTCTTATTAGTTTTTGGTGGACTGCTCTCTATCTAGTTAATCTTTTGAAATTGTGTAGTGTGGTCCACAGTTCAGTTCAGCTGAGGATTCTATGCACTACTGCTTTTTTTCTTTTTTTAATCTGATTCTTGCTGTTTTTGTCTGATGGTCCTTATTACTGAGAAATAATGGACAGTAATTCACTTTATATATTGCTGCTTGTAAGTCTTATAAATCCTTACCGTATCCCTCCTCAGGTGTATTTTTCCAGCAGATGTAGCACATGTCTTTCCAGGAGTATGACTTCTGGTTTTGTTCTCGTTTTCTCTGAATATTTCCTCTTTAAAAACCACCAAACCACCACACAATTCTGTGTTTGTGTATATATACACACACGTGTATATGAGAGCTAAGAGTTCTTACATATTTTTCTAGTCACTCAGTATCATGGGGCTCTTATGCAGCTCTTCAAACCTGAGATTCTGTTGTACCAGGAGGTGATTTTTTTCATGAAATTACTTTACAGTTGACAGTCCCATTTACAGTTGTTTCCATGAATAAATATATACATTTAATTTGTTTGCTGCACAATATAATTAAAAAATTTTTTTTTTCAGTCAAGTTAACTCTGACATGCACTGAGTATGACTTGCAGTCTGTTGCTCCTGCTTGAAGATTATCTATGAGTATGTTCACAACAGAAACTTTAAGGCATCTGCACTAGGATTTACTGGTGACCTCCATACACTGACCTTTCCGTTACTCTTCCACCATACCTCTTCCTCCCATCTTTGACGGCAGAAACCACCAAGTAGAATTGGCTTTGTTTGTTTTGCTGCTGTCTTTCTCAAAAATCAGGGTTTTACTTATGAATTCACTTTCAAATATAATAAATACTATAATCCCAGTGTTAATCTTACACTAGATGCTGGAAAGAAACCCCAGCAACTTTCAGGCTGACTTACCTAACTCTTTAAAAGAAAATGCCTACAGTTGAGTGAGATGGAAGTGGGACATGAATATGAAGACGCAATAATTAATATTGAGCAAAAATGTATACAAAATGTTTGTGTTGAGCAGTGGTGCCAGATAAATGTGGTATTTTGAAAGAAGCTGTCCTCTGGCAAGAGGCCTGTTGAAAATGACAGAGATTTTGTTTTTCAGATGGATCCTGTGAAATATCAATGTCTGGTTTTCAAGAACAAAACCATCGTAGGATCCTATTCTACCAATGATCTGAAAATACTTTTCTTACCTTGTCATTCGGGGATCTTTCAGTGTATTCTCAACGTTTCATCTTGGCCAGTTTCTGCAGATCCCGAGACAATCGTTCAGGCAGAAGCTTTGGCAAGTAGAGTAGTTCTGACAGCAGTCGCTGAAAATCCTAATTTAGAAGTAAGTAGCTGCTTATTGTGTTGGGTTTTTTTGTAGAATTTTATGAATAGTTTAATGACACTGGAAAAGAATAGGAATGCAAGGTTGTTCCTCAAAGGAGCCTGGGATTTCTTATGTTTGGAGTGGGGAGGGAATATAGGAGAAAGTTATATAAGCTTCTCATAAACAATCCAGGACGTTTTAGCTGTGGAAAAGCACCTAGCTGGAAACGAAGAATTATTATGTAACTGTCTGAAAAGTATAAATTAAAAGGTATTGCTTTTTCATTATTAAAAGAATGGATGAGATCTTAAACCCCTAATGCTTTGTAAGTATCTGCTATGTTGGATACCATTGGGCATTAAAATGTAACAAAAAGCATTTATTACCGATTGTAAGGATTTCTTTATTTTTTACATCAAGTAGGCTTTGTCTTGGTTTCTTATTACTTTCAGCTTATTTACGGTTGTAGGGAATATTTTCTTATTTTGGACTAATTAAAAATTAAAAGTAAGTGGATGTATAAAATACTTCGTCTTGTGTCTTATGAAGAGCAACCAGGTGGGAGACAGTGGGACATTAAGAATTAAATCTGGCTATAGTCCTAAATTTAAGAGTATGGACAGGCAGAAATGTCTGAAGGTGGTGACTGAACAAATTACACTACAGTCTGTGATGTTGCTAATAAAAGGAAAATTTTTAGTCATTAACCACAGCTAACAATTTTTTTGCATTTTAAGGTGGTCTATTAACCTGCTTTGGGCTAAGTATATGTTTTAAAGTAATGATATTCTGGTTGAATCTACATGAATGGATGTGATTTTTTTTTTTTTTATGCTTCTTCCATAAATTTTAATTTAAGTTTCAATGGATTTTTTAATACATAATTCAGCAAAATCAATCATTCTCCATGTTCTTCATGGTATAGTTCATTCAAACTTGCTTCATATTTAAATTAAAATTAAACCCTATCCTATATCTCTGCATGTCTTGTTATATTCCTGAGATTGGAAAAAGTATCAAATAAAAGCTGTATTTTGCTGCAGATCATGACACTTAAGTCTTTTTATGCTAACAAAAAATTAACTATTTCTGAGTTATGTTCTTAACTTTTAACTTGCTAAAATGATATTTTAACTATCTAAAACTGACATTTCTTACTCGCTAGCAGTAATCATAGTTTAAATTTATTTTTATTTTAAATTAGCCAAAATAATTTGGTTGTGTGCTGGGTTTTGGTGGATGAACATGGCACTAAGATTGTCTTAATTGATTGAGGCAAAATATGTGGGAGATAGCCAATTGGATGTAACCCCTTTTAATTTCAAAGGAAGTGTGTTTCTTAGACTCCTCCTACCACCTGGTAGGAGGAGGTGGGAGTCAAAACCTGGTAGGAGGTGGGTATGGTATACAGGTATAGCATTAAGAGGATGGAATAAGTGAATAGCATCTTTACTTTCCTGGTGCTTTCGTATGGTAGTGTGTTTTGGAGGTTTTCCTTCCTTATAAGTTCTGCTTTTTCTTAAAACCAGGTGGAAACAGGAAAAAGAGATTATCTGGATTTTGGTGACTTGACTTCTGGCAGTTGGAAGGCTCTTCCGCTAAAACTTATCAACAAAACCCATGCCTTTGTGCCAATTAGACTTATTATTAATGCTGTAAGTACAGTAAACTTCCTGTATGTGGAAGTTAACTTCTTGTGATACTGAATTTTAATACCAAAACCCTTTGTTATATGTCATTAAGAAACATACCCTGGACACTATATGTAAGATTCCCAAGAAATCTTTGGTTAGTCAGGAAATAAATTTTTTTTGCAGGATGGTAATCTGATTCAGCTATAATGGTGCCAACAAAAATGCTTCTGGGATAGGTTTGGGTTTTTGTTTAGTGGTTTGGTTTTTTTGTTTTGTTTTGTTTGTTCTTTTTTTTCATTTTTAAAGCCCAGCCGTGGACTGCTGCCTCTGTGTTGCCTGATTGGAGAGCAGAGGGCAGCAGATAGCAAAGGGGTTGTATTGCCTAATCCTTCCCTCTGAGAAGATGGAGACGTATTCCACTGTTCAAGTGGAACAACTGACTGTTCAAACAAGCAGCCAGACTTGCTTCATAGCAAGTTTAACATATTCTCTCTTCCTCTGCAGGAGCAAGAGCAGGACTCTTCACTCTGTCCGCTTTGTGTCCCACTAGACAATAATAGACTGTATTACAGGCTACAGTATGCTCCTCTGCATCTCTGTGGCAATGCAGATTTCAGATTTTTGGCTAGGCTGGCTGCTGTTTTGTGCTGTAGGAAGAGCTGGTCTTGTTTCCTTACATGGGGGGACAAGAAAGGACTGGCCTTATGTTAAGATTGGATTAGGTCATCTTGGTGGCTAGTGAGTTTTGGTCTTGAACAGCCAAACTTCTTGAAGGCTTAAACTAACCAGTTCCAGCTTGTCTCCTTTTACTGCAGAAGGGTTTCTGACTATTTTTAGTTTGCTGGACTATCACATACTAACTGAAACTACAGGCTAATCTTGTTTTTTCCAAACTACTTAGATTGTGCAGAACTTGCCTTGTATTTCTCAGCTTTGTCAGCATTATTGTTAGTGACAATAAGAGATTTAGTGCTTTTAATACTTTATTTCTTTGACAGAATGCAGTAGCTTGGCGTTGCTTCACGTTTTCCAAAGAACCAGTTAATCCTTCTAATGAACAATCGCTTCAAATGGATGCAGTTTCTCAGATAGCAGCTCCGTCAGTTGTAAATCATGTGATACATGCAAGCTATGATGGGCAAGTGAGTAGTTTGTAGTTGACTGATTCTTCCTGTTGTTTGCTGTCTGAAATGATGGTTCTGAATATCTGGGTTGACAGTAATGATATTTGGGGAGTCTACCTACTTGAGCGGTAGAGTTTTGTTGATAGTTTTATTTTTTTTTTCTCTTGAGTAATTCTCCCTCCTCCCCCCTCCCTAAAATGAGTCAACCAATTTCTTTTTCAGGATCCTGAAGATTTAACAGTTTGGGTTCTGTTCCATGCACCTAAGAAACAAATTTCTTGTTCAGGTATAGCAATTTGATTTTCATTTCAACTAAACCAAATTTGACTTTTAATGTATGCACATGTTAGAACTGCAGGAACAGCCTGCAAATTTGAAATGAAATGTTCCGTCTTTTGTTTGTGTCCTAATATTTTGGTTATTGCATTCAGTTTTAGTGGAATACTTCTATGTCTTAATCTTTTAGATGTTAACAGGGGTATTTATACTTCAGTATCAAGCTGTACAAAGCGGTTATCTACTGCAAGATGTGTGGAATTTGCTTTACTCCTTTTGCTGAGGGAGTTAAATCATCACTTAAGAAAACTGCGCTGGTTGCAAAATAGATAAGAAATTTGAAGAAGCTTCTTGAGTTTTTCTAGCTTCCTAAATAGGAAATAGTACATCTATCAACTAGTTTGGCTAGTATGTTAAGATGGGTTTTTTTGTTTGCTTTAGGGACAATTTCAGCCACATTTGACAGAAGGGTAAAAATCTTAAATAAGATCCTGTGAGACTTTATTTAAAAGAAAAAAAAGTATTGCCAGGGTAACGGGGAGAGTTTCTTTTAATATCACCAGAACATTAATATGTTAAGATTGGACAGTAGCTGAAGTGACATGCATCCATGGGAATGGCCTTTGCTGCTAGCAGACTTGCTTGCTTTTGTTACTCATGGAATTGTTCCTAGATTCCTTGGGTCCAGCGGATGAATTCTTGGCAAGAGTTGATGTGGAAGTGGATAGTCCAGGACCTAGCAGTGTAATTAAAAGTATTCCTCTCCGAGCAAGAGCTGGAACAGCAAGGATACATGCTCCAAAGGACTTACAGGTTTGCATGTATTTACAAAGTGTGTTTTAATAACAGTTTGCCTCTCCTAGCCTACTTTTTTTGTAATGTTTGGTTTTATTATATATGTATATATACATAAATACATACATACTTCTTTACATTTTCCAGACAATATACCTATCTACTAGTGTGGGTTCAACAGCCAAACAGCAACTGCCGTTGAAAAATGCTGGAAACATTGGTGTGTATTTGAAAGTTAAGGTAGGTTGGCTTCTCCTTCTTGAAATCATGAGTTTTGTGCTGTTAATGTTGTATTGAAACTAGAGCTGAGCCTTGGGATCGTAGTTTTAACTGTGTGGTTTGACAAAATGTTTACAAGTTTATGTAAGGCAATCTGGAGCACAGGTTGCATTTTCCTCTGTCCTTGCAGTTGCGGGCAGTGACATTGGAAGACACAGACGGACCCAGTCTTATTAATACATGGCTCCGTGGCTGGTGCCACTGCCACAGTTTTGGGTTTTTCGATAATGGGATGGCCTACATGGCACCAGGCCTGCTGGCGTCAGATGGGATTCACCTTTCTCAAAGGGGGAAGAGGGTCTTTGCTCACGAGCTAGCCTGGCTCATTGACAGACCTTTAAACTAAACTTGAAGGGGGAGGGAGATAATGTCAGGCTTGCCCGTGACAAGCTGTGGGATGACATGCCAGGGTTAGAGGGACGGGGTGCTAGTGAGGGCCCTCAGCCTGTTGCTCTGAGATGTGCTGGCTACACTGGACCACAGTTGGAGCCTTACAAAGATGAGCCAGGGGCTCCTGAGGTAATAGGAGCCAACAGGGAAACACCGGTGGAATACCTTAAAGGAATTAAGGTGTGTTCCTCTAAAATGGTGACATGGCCAACAGCCCAGCTGAAGTGCCTCTACAGCAATGGAGGCACCATGGGCAACAAACAGCAGGAGTTGGAAGCCACCATGCTGCTAGAAAGCTATGACCTAGTTGCCGTTATTGAAGCTTGGTGGGATGAATCTCATGACTGGAGTGCGGCTATTGAAGGCTACAGGCTGTTCAGAAGGGACAGGTGAGGAGGGAGGGGCAGAAGGGTTGCCCTCTACGTCAAGAAATGGATGGATTGTGAAGAGCTGTCTCTGAAGAATATCCACGAGCAGGTTGAAAGCTTATGGGTAAGAATTAGAGACCAAGGCAACAAAGGGAACCTTGTGGTTGGTGGTTGCTGCAGGCCGCCCAATCAAGGGGAGCCTATTGATGAAGCCTTCTTACTCCAGCTACAGGATGCATCCAG
>NW_008824283.1:7974720-8026698 GCF_000699105.1 Pygoscelis adeliae | reverse complement strand
CCCAGAAGGCCAATCGTATCCTGGGCTGCATCCAAAGAAGCGTGGCCAGCAGGTGGAGGGAGGTGATTCTGCCCCTCTGCTCTGCTCTGGTGAGACCCCACCTGCAGTGCTGCGTCCGGCTCTGGAGCCCCCAGCATAAGAAAGACACAGACCTGTTGGAGCGGGTCCAGAAGAGGGCTACGAAAATGATCAGAGGGATGGAACTCCTCTCCTATGAAGAAAGGCTGAGAGAGTTGGGGTTGTTCAGCCTAGAGAAGAGAAGGCTTCGGGGGAGACCTTATTGCAGCCTATTGGTACTTAAAGGGGGCTTATAAGAAAGATGGCGGCAGACTTTTTAGCAGGGCCTGTTGCGACAGGACAAGGGGGAATGGCTTTAAACTAAAGGAGGGTAGACTTAGACTAGATAGAAGGAAGAAATGTTTTACGCTGAGGGTGGTGAGACACTGGCACAGGTTGCCCAGAGAGGTGGTGGATGCCCCATCCCTGGAAACATTCCAGGTCAGGTTGGACGGGGCTCTGAGCAACCTGATCTAGTGGAAGGTGGTCGTGCCCACGGCAGGGGGGTTGGACTAGATGACCTTTAAAGGTCCCTTCCAACCCAAACCATTCTATGATTCTATAGAGAGAATGAAAGATAGCAAAAGAGATTAGCTCACATTATTGGAAAAAACATTGTTGCTCAGCTTCGGTTGTATTTGTTTTAATAAACATACTTTTATGATTTTTAACAAGTGTATAACAAATACGTAAAAGCAGTGAATCCTGTGCTACACAGCAGGTGTTAATTAGCTAGTGGAGTAAAGCACATTTAGAGCAATGAGGAATATTAGCATTGGGAAACATCTTTATTTTCTAATGAAGCTGCATTAGGTTTTGGTGGACATCTTGGCAACTCAAGTATGAAGCGAGCTCTTTTCAGATATATGATCTCTTTAATTTTCTTGAGAATCCATGGAAAGTATTGTCCTGGACTGAAAGGTGACTAGCATTTCAAAGTCAACAGAAGGAGCAGTTGGTCCCCTTTTAAATTTAAAAAAATAGTATTAAAAAATTGAGAGTTGTGAGCCCATCATTTCTTGGAGCACAAGCTGTGGAAATAGGGTGTGTGACTTGTATTGCAAATGCCACATTAACGTGATGATACTGGATACTAATTGATACCAGCAATGGTTGGTACCACTGCTGAGACTAGTGATGTTACTTGACTAGTGGTGTACCATTGCCATGTTGTGTTTACTGTTAAATTCTTTAAATCTCTTTGTGGCCCCTTCAGTGTTGTATCAGTGTTGTATACACAGTTGATGTCTTAAGATCCCTCTTTTAGAGGTATTTGTGCTGTAGTGTCGAACTTTTTAGAAGAGTTTAACTAATGCAGGGTTATGGGAGAGTTCTGAAGGTGCCAGGTGCATTTGAATTGTCTGAACTGTATGTACAACAGATGTACAACCAAATTGTATTATATGTTGTAGAAATGTTTACTCCCTTAAAATAAGTAACCAACCCTCACTTTTCCCCTTCCCCTTCTTCAGACTTCAAATCAGAACAGCTGCTTTGCTGTTGAACCCGAGGATCTTTTCCTTCTTCCTGGAGAAGAACGAGAAGTGACTGTCCTGTTTTTTCCCAAAACCATAACGACTACAGAAAGGTAAGAACTGATTTTATGCTGCCTGTTTTAAACAGAGCTACTTTTGACCTTAAGGTCATGAACAAATTGAAAGTTTTACCTCTAAGGGAAACTTTGACTTCAGTTGTTTTTGTGAGAGTCCTCATTCATTACGAAGTAGATTTTTGCTAGGGTTCACCTGTTCCATAGATTCCCTGCCGCTTTTGCTGTACATAGCTTAATGAGTAGCTAATATTTCCGATCACAGATCAACAGGTGTCCTAAGACTTGTTTAGCGTAAATAAACGGAGTAAGTCCCTGAAGCCCTTTGTGTGGTACTTGTTTATAAAGTACAGCAAAGCTTTAAAATACTTATCTTCAGCAGCCCCTTCAGTTGCTTCCCTCTTCTTCACTCCGCTGAGACAAGGGAAATGTTATTTCTATTTTACATACGAAAAAACTCAAGCAGAGATCAGGATCAAAAGTATTCATTAATTTTGCCTGCCATAATCAAATAAAAATTCGGCTGTAAATCCTGTACAACAGTAATGTACGTTCCATTTGCAGATGTAAACATTCATATTTTTGCACATTAACACCTGTCGAACCTCATTCTGCAAAATAGACTTGATTGGTAAAAAATGATCATTCTGGTGTCATTTAAGAATTTTTTGGCAATGGCAGGGGTCAGACTCGTTTCTCCAGAGCAGCTTTTCCTCTTTTGTTACATGTTTTCCAGTTTCTGCTATAATAGAGCAAGAATGGACAAAGGAGTCTGTCCAAAATATGTTCAGCTTCACTATCTAGCTTAACTGGGCCTACCCAGTGCATTAAATTAGACAATGAGAAGTTCTGCGCTAATGGCAGTGTGATCCTAATGGATAGGCACGCAAAGTGATTAATCTTTGCTTTCCTGTGGCTTTATGCATAACTGCTTTGCTTTACAGGCTCAAGGTACTCAGTAGGGTTGGAAACTTTGCAGTCCACTTGCAAATGCTGCCAAAAGATTAATAAACTAACTAAAGCAGTAACAAGAGTTCATGTTCCCTACTGATGGGATGCTGGGCTCTGTCAGTAGGCATCACAGGAATTCAATGACAGCTAGAGTGGAGGTTCTTGAGTTTCATTCCTGGCTCTAAGTGGATCTGTGCTATAGCAAATGCTTCAGCCTATTCTTTAAAAGCTTGATTTCCTTCCTGCCCTATGCCTTTTTTTCTAGGTTGTTTTTTTCTGTTTTGTTTTTCTGATTGTTTTTTCTCTCATTCCCTGTATTGTTGGTTAGATACTTCCAATCTCCATTTCCTTCCCTATGTACTTTAGCCTTTTGTTTTATTTCTCTGTTGGCTTCTGTCCCCCTTAATTAGACAGCACTTTCTTTTTTGTGGTTCCTCTTCTGTTTGGTTTTTTTTGTGTGTGTCTAGTTTCTTCTCTGTTTTCTTTGCTAGTTAGGTCCAGCTTTCCTATTCAGTATTAGCCCATTTCTTTCTACTTCATTATTTGAATCGGTACTCCTGATGCTCTCTCGTTCATCTATTTCTCTGCTCTGCCTGAAGAAGGCAGTAGTCATCTGCACTGTGCTTGTGTCCTATAGGGTAGAGGCCATATCATGAAAAGCCAGCTGTAGGTGATCTGGTTCCCTGCCTGTGGGCCCAGTGTTCTTTCTCACAGCAATCCCAGGAAACAAAGTGAGGAAGAAATCTTGGGTTTGTGGCTTAGAACACTACCGTTGTTAACAGGACTCAGTTTAATTTTAACACTCCTGGGTATCTCACACTTGTAAAACTTAATTGAAGTTTCACAGGTATTTCAAAAGGCATCTCTTTAATGTATGTAGAAATAGCCAGACTTTGTATCTCTCCGAAATTAGTCTGTCAAAATGATCAGAAGTTAGCATGGGCAAAAAATAATTTGCCTAGCTGTAGTCTCTGAAATATCTACCTGAACCATTTCCAGATGAAATACTTCAGAAGATTGCTTGAGTTACATGTGGCCTGCATACTTACAAACCAAAGGATTTAAATCTTGCTATGCCTAAAGCTGGCCTTTGTCATAAAATAAAAAAAAGTATTTGTATTCTCCCCTTAAGAAGGTAGTTTAAAAAGGCCTATCTATAATTTTTTTGTTCAGTTATGTTGTGTTTTCATCAGCTAATCTTGTTCTGTGGTGGGATTTAAATTTATTTATTTATTTCTGAAGTACTTTGAAAATCCTTGTGCTGCCATCTGGGCCTCAGTATGAAGTGGTGATAAAAGGTGAGGTGGAGTCTGAGGAAAACAGACCTGTGTCTACAGCTGCTGGCTGCTCAAACATCCCACCCATTCTGTCCAACAAGCAGTTCATTGCCTGGGGAGGAGTAACACTTGGAGCATCAGTGTAAGTATAAGCTGGGCAGCCGTTCATATAGAATATAATGTTAAGTATTTTATATTGCACTTATTTGAAGTAAAACTTCCTTACTGTCCCTATTCATGTTAATAATCCACAGGTGATAAACTAAGCTGTTTTGTGACTCAAGTGAGAGAAGCAGTATATTACAATTATTTTTTTTTTTTGTGCAAGAAATTTTTGGAAACAAACTGTGATCTTCTTTGAGCTTTTTGTATTCTTCAGGACTCTTTAGCTATCGTTACAATAATATCTGATTCTGTAAGATTAGTGTGTTATTTAAGTAGAAATGTAGTGGAAAGTATTTTCCAAGGAAGTTGATGGAAAAATTCTGTTTGTTCTTTTGACACCTACCTCTTGCTAGAAATAAATCTCTATGCTTGTTTTTCTTCAATTCATCCATTAAGACTAGAAGAATCCAGTCTGGTAATGGAGTTTGACCATCCAAATAGCACAGGCTGTTGAACTTCCCTGAATTAATTTATTTGAATTTGAATGTGTTCCAATGTGAAAACTTTTAGTGATGGAGAATCCATTGTATCCCGAATTATGATTACTTTATCCTTCAGACTAGTTCTTGTCTGAACTTTCTTAGTTTCAAGTTTACAGCCTCAGTTTTCCATGATTTAGTGAAACTGTTCATAATTGTCTAGATATACTTTGCTTCTTTTGTATGTAAAAGCTGCAAGTTTCGCAGATCTCTGGACTTTTAGTAAGTATTACTTTAGGGACTAATCCACTGTTTTAATACTGAACTTTTTGAGTAATCTAATAATATTCCTGGTTGTTTAAATGTGATCCATGTTTGTAGCCAAGAACCGTTTCTGATAGCTATATTCCTGTTTTTCTGTTTTGTTAAGATAGTTTATTTCTAACATAGTAGTTTTGGCTGTTTGGTGTTTGGGAATAACTTTCTCTTCCCTGTATGCTGCTACCATTTTATTTTCTGTTCCTCCTAAAAACAGTTTTGATTCACCATTGGTTTTAGGAAGCTGAAATTATTCTTAAAATTTTTGTTCCAACAGAGTACAAAACAGTGTCTGCCACTGAAAACTGGGGAGAGGCTTTGCTCTCTCTCCATTCTCCTCTTTGATTCTAACTGCATGATCCTTCCTTTGTTTTTACCAGTTTTAGGGCTTGTCACATCCTTCTGTGATTTTTTTTTTTTTTTTTGACTTGTTAAAATGACAAAGACACTCACTGTTCTTGCTGGAGAGGTTTCCTTCCTCTGACAAGGAAGGATCTGAGCACCAGAAGCCTGGTCAATGCCAGGATATATCAGAGAAAAAAAATTTACTTTTTGGTCAACCTGATGCTGCCAAGTGGCCATAATTTTCTGTGGTACTATCATGTTGAAAAGTACATGAAAAGGAAAAGTTACCCTTAGCTTAGTTCTTTACAACTGTTCCAGTGAATCTGGGCCAGACTACTCACAAGATTCTGTTTCTGCATAACTAAGTGGCTCTGGATAATCTAATTATAACTGTGTCTTAAAGTGGTTTTTTAAGGAATTTTTATATTGATGTGACTGCCGCTTGCTTTAAGAAGTTTAAGCTGTTAAGTACAATACTGGAACTTCAGAAAAGCTGTATATATATATATTTTGAGGTTGTTTTGCTGTATGAGGATTGATGTGTAATGTATAATATTGTAAGATCTGTAGGTTTGAGAATACAGAAGTAACTTTCTAGCTAATGTATTCTGTTGTAGCAAGTGGTGATTTTTTTTTTTTTACGAAATGACTTTAAAATTGACTCTCCCATTTTCAGTGTTTCCATGAATACACATATGCAGTTAATTTACATTTGCTGTAAAATATAATTAAACTTTGTATTTTTCAGCCAGCAGAAGTTAACTCTAAGAAATGACTCTCCATCTGTGACCCAGCATTTAAGACTGTTGATAAGAGGCCAGGATCAAGACTGCTTTCAGGTAACTGTCATGAAAATTTTTCTTTAGTGTTTATGACAACTATCAGGATACGTTTAATAAAAATGTCTTTGTCCTGAAGGGTTGTTCCTTTATAAATGTCAGTGACTAAGCAGGCTGTGTGAGTATTTGCTCTGAGACTGCCAGGATGGACATGGTAGGAGAACTTAAGCTACACAGGCACCTTACGAACCTGAGCTGAAACTATAACAGTGCTGCAACAAATTGGAACTCAGTTTACAGCTCTTGACCCTGTAGCACAACAGAGTCAATACCTGGTGGAGTAAACAGTCAGTGGCACTTCTTGCAGGAGGGATTCCAGGCCTCACTCTAAGGGGCTTAGTGTACATGAGGGAATTAGCTTTCAGGAATTACCATAACTAGAGGGCTTTTTTTTGTTACATAGTCCACATACATTTATATCCCCTTTTTAAACTCAGAATTTCAGATCTGATAATCTAAAATCTTCAACTGAGAGGGAATTAATGTAGTGCTGGTTAAGTTCAGCCTCACTGTATTGTGGGTTGAAAGCAAAAAAACTCTGGTCTAAACTGAGAGGCATCGATATGCTCATTGTGGGAATATAAAGAATCTTGAACTTGGTCTTTTCTGTTGCATATTAAGTATTGCAACCTTAAATATGTGCCATTGTCAACTGAGTTAAGCCAGGTTTTGAAGAAGTTAATTTTGGATTACTAGTGAAGTCACTCTTATTACTATATGTTTTTCCTATTGTAGTCACTCACTTCTGATGTCTTCATTTTTATAGCTGCAAAGTATATTCGGATCAGAAGAACGCTTAAGTAGTAATTGGGAACTCAAAATCCGTCCCAAAGAAGATACTAACATATACTTGATGTTTGCACCTACTCGTATAACTTGCTTCTTTGCAAAGCTGGAAATCAAACAGCTGGGGATTCGATCACAGCCAGGAATTAAGTTTACTGTAAGAGTCCCAACCTAACTTGTAATAATTTTAAACATACGTTTTTCATAATTATTTTAAATCTAGCACTGAATAGCTGTTTCTATTGAAAAGTTGAAACTTTTCAAGATATTCACTATGCAGATCTGTATACTTGTTAAAGGTTGTGTGGGCATTAAATTTTACGGTTTGAACATGAGCCTCAATTTTGCATGCTCTTTTTCCCCTTGTGAAGGAAGAAGACAGATTTTTATGTACTATATTAAAAGTAGCCCAAGATTTTAACTCTAGAACTGTCAAAAAATCTGAATGTGTCTTGTTTTATAGGTAGGCCTTAAATTAATTTTCAGTAAAACTTGAAACAGGTTGAATAAACTTAGGCTTTTTCATTTCTTGCAAAGTCTTTTCAGTTCACGTTTTAAGCATTTTCATTTGTCTTTCTGTAACTCTTTATATAGCTTACCATAGTTGTACAGAAGTTTTAGTAAGAAGCTTGCTTTCATTTGAAATACTATTTTTTTGTGATTCCTTCCTCCCCCTTTCCCCCCATGCCCCTAGATACCGTTATCTGGATATGGAGGAACAAGCCATATAACTTTAGAAAATGTTAAAAAGCTGTCAGATAGTTACATGGTAACACTGGATGGATTATTGCCTGCAAGATTAAGGAAAGCTTCCTTCCACATAAGAAATACAGGTTCTCGGGCTGCCTATGTTAAAGCACTGTGCTTTGCAAACCTACGGACAAAAAGAGTTATGGATCCTCAGGTAATGATGGTATCTCCAGAGAAGTTTGTACTAAGAGAAGGAACACATGAAGTAAGTATAATACCTGATTTTGAACAAGTTTTATTAATTTAAATTAAAATAAATGTGATCAATGAGAATGTTTCTGACTAGTTCTTTATTAAAATCTCACTTAACTTGTCTAAAATCCTGTTTCACTTATATTGCAGTAATTTGTGGACTCATATTCCAAACACTAGTACTAACAATAAGATGGGTTTTTTTTCCTGAGTATGTTGTCTATTTATTTTATCAGGTGATTACTATAACATGGAATCCAATGGAAAAGGAAAAGAACTTCCATAAAACAAACACATTGGTATCAACAGTATGTTTTTTTTGTGGAGATGAAGTTTCTAGGCAGCAGTATCGTAGGTAAGATGTACTTTGCTATTGTAACAGAGACAGATGTTTAATAAAAAGTTAAACTAGAGTTGTGTGCTACCACGAGTATGGTTTTAACATGCTTCCAAAACCAGCAAGAACAAACCAAAAGACAGTGATGATATGGAGAGATCTAGTAAGTCTTACATCTGGTTTTGTTTATTTGTGGTTTTGTTTACATACTGTAGCTACAATCCTAATTAAGGATTTTATTTGCTTTCTACATTCTTGAATTTGAGTGTGTTTGGGTTTTGGGGAAAATTTTTGCTTATTTGACTCGGAAGAGAGTCGTGTTCTATCTTGGTATCTCTCTTTCCAATACGTATGTAGATTTAAAGAAAAGGCTTATGAAAGGAGTAGTACTGAAATTCAGTACTATTAAGTTTTGAACGAGATTTGCATCTTGGTTTGCTGAATTCTGTTGATGAAGACAGTGTTTGAGTAGATGTGTATGTGAGAGAAATAACATCCACATATGCTTGTAACACACTAAGGAAATTTGTAGAATATATCTTACCGAGCTTAGAAGCTATGTTATTCTGCATTTCAATTTACATAACTCAAATGCACAAAAATGGCATACTCTGCTTTTAATGACATAAGTGGCACTTTTGACTTGTGCTGTGTATGGTGTATAGTAATAATGCAAAACGTTAAGAATAGGCAGAGCACTAAGGTGCTGATGATCATCATTCACTGCAAAATTTCAGAATGGCAGTATTTCACTATTACTTTTAAATATGATTGCCTGAAACTTCATGAAAGTCATTGTATTTTTTTAATCCAAATAAAGTATTAAACATAGCTGAATTTAACCGTATGACCTTGAATAAAAAAGCTCATGGAATAGCTGCATTTGTGACCTTCTTGATAGAAAATCGGCTTACCTTAGAAGATGCTTGTTACTGATTTTTGTATGAACTCTTTTGTCTGAGGCAATGCTGTCTACCAATGAATCCTCCTCAAAGGGCAAAAATACTTAGGGAAAAGCTTTGATCTACTGATCAACAGAAAACCCATTAAGAAGCTTGATGCACCTATATAGGTAGTGTTGGAAACTTTTATTCAGACTCTGGACATTGGTATGTGAGTTAAATTATTTGTTGCTGATTTTGTTAGTCAGCAGGCATGGCATTTCGTTCTTGAACATGGTGGTCTAGTTGGCTTTTTCTTGGTGGGAGCTTCTCTGAAGTCTCCCTTGATAATTTGAAAGAGATGCTTATTTCTTGAAATGACTGAGTACTGTAAGCCAGTCAAACCCCATTCTGTAATTGTGTACTAGAATGAGAACATGATTTGGGACTTAGGGGCAGGAAGGTGAAATGAGTAATCTGCCTAGACTGCCAACTTGTGGCTCAAGTTCTTTACTCCAAAAATATACATAGTCAGCAGCCTGGTAAGTAGGTTAGACCTGAGAGTTAGTAGTGCTGAGGTATTCTTTCCACCTCCACGGCTCTGACCCTATCTGAGTGCCAGGTTTCCTCTTACTGACCTGTAGCTTCCCATTTTTCCAAGGACTATTTATATCCCTATGCCTCCCAGTCTTTTCTGTCTTGTTGGCAGTCATGCTCCTTGGCTCCATGTTCCTGCTGTTGGCTGGCACCTGCTGCCACTCTGCCATTGACTAGTCAATTTTTCCCCTCAAAAGGCTTTCACTCATGACCAAAATAGCATTCTCCTGCTTCCTGTGGTGATTGAAAAAATCACTCAGCTGCCTGATGTACTTATCAGAAATCTAGGTAGGTGTGACTGACAGCAGAGAACAAGTATCTTGGAAAGACAAGTGTATGGTAGCCATTATTTCAGTGATTCCTTTTACTGTGCAGCAATAAAACAGGTATTCCTTTAACCATTTTAAGATTATGAAAAGATTTCTATTCTAAATGAATGCTCACAGATTTGAGCTTGGTGTATTCGAGAAATAATGAAGTCAAACTTATGCTGCATTCTTACCAATCTTATCAATCTTTTCAAATTGTTGTTTCTAATACTTTGTGTAATTTAATGACTCTTGTTTCTTTATCTCTTTAACAGAGCTATGATGTATAAACCTGAGGTAGAAAACCACATAATCCCAGAAAACAGCTTATTGAGAAACATTGTATTTGATGAAGAATTTCAAGGGGAGCAGCTTGTGACAGAAGGTAAACCTATGACTTGTTAAAAGAAAGATGTAATACTTGTTTTTGGATGGGAAAATGTGCTTTTAGGGTTGAATACTAGTTATTTTTCCACTGTTTCTTTTTTCATAAATGTAGAAGCAAAATTCTCAATTTGGACAGATGTACTGGGTTTGTGTGGCAAGGTTTTGGTGGTGGTGGTGGGGTGTGGCTACAGGAGTGGCTTTTGTGAGAAGCTGATAGAAGCTTCTCCCATGTCTGATAAAGCCAATGCCAGCCGGCTCCAAGATGGACCCACTGCTGGTCAAGGCCGAGCCCATCAGCGATGGTGATAGAGCCTCTGTGATAACATATTTAAGAAGGGGAAAACAAACCTGCACAACTGCAGCCGGAGAGAGGAGTGAGAATATGTGAGAGAAACAACTCTGCAGCCACCAAAGTCAGTGAAGAACGAGGCGCAGGAGGTGCTCCAGGCGCCAGAGCAGAGATTCCCCTGCAGCCTGTGGTGAAGACCATGGTGAGGCAGGCTGTCCACCTGCAGCCCATGGAGGTCCAGGGTGGAGCAGATATCCACCTGGAGCCCGTGGAGGACCTCACACCAGAGCAGGTGGATGTGCCCAAAGGAAGCTGTGACCCCATGGGAAGCCCACGCTGGAGCAGGCTCCTGGCAGGACCTGTGGCCCCGTGGAGAGAGGAGCCCACGCTGGTGGGCTTTGTTGGCAGGACTTGTGACCCCATGGGGGACCCATGCTGGAGCAGTCTGTTCCTGAAGGACTGCACCCCATGGAATGGACCCACGCTGGAGCAGTTTGTGAAGAACTGCAGCCTGTGGGAAGGACTCACGTTGGAGAAGTTCATGGAGGACTGTCTCCCGTGGGAGGGTCCCCATGCTAGAGCAGGGGAAGACTGTGAGGAGGAAGGAGTGGCAGAGACGTGTGATGCACTGACTGCAACCCCCACTCCCTGTCCCTCTGCCCCACTGGTGGGGAAGGGGTAGAGAAAATCGGGAGTGAAGTTGAGCCCGGGAAGAAGGGAGGGGTGGGGGGAAGGTGTTTTAAGATTTAGATTTTATTTCTCATTACCCTACCAGATTTTATTTCTCATTACCATTTGATTTGCAATAAATTAAATTAATCTTTCCCCAAGTCGACTCTGTTTTGCCTGTGACGGTAATTGGTGAATGATCTCTCCCTGTCCTTACCTCGACCCACGAGCCTTTCATTATATTTCTCTCTCCCCTGTCCAGCTGAGGAGGGGAGCGATCGAGCGGCTTTGGTGGGCATCTGGCATCCAGCCAGGGTCAACCCAACACAATGGAACTTGGCTTTCTTTCATTCAATACCTGTCTATCTAAACAATTTACTGTACTTTTCTCCTAGCAAAATGAAACCCCAGTCTATGAATGTTATAGCATTAAAAATGCTCAGTTTATTTGGAGAATATTTGCCTTATTTTTAATAATTGAGAGATTCAGTTTCTCGTACACAGATATATCTTATATTTGAAAATTGAGTGGCATACAAGTTTGCTGACATTAAAATATATAATTCCCCTTCCTAAATTAAATAACTTCATATTTTTTTGTAGTTGTGTAAGGAAGCAATTTATTAAAGAATGCAGTATATTGTGAAGGTGTCCTTAAAAGAAAA
This sequence comes from Pygoscelis adeliae, assembly GCF_000699105.1. Classification (NCBI taxonomy): domain Eukaryota; kingdom Metazoa; phylum Chordata; class Aves; order Sphenisciformes; family Spheniscidae; genus Pygoscelis; species Pygoscelis adeliae. The sequence goes on along the minus strand of NW_008824283.1, from coordinate 8,014,917 downwards.
ACAAAAACAACACCCCCCACCCCCAAACCACCAAAATACCAAATAAACCAACACTACCTGCCCCCCGGCCCCCACCTAACTGTTCAATCCCATAAGTGTCATGAACAATTTTACTGTCAAACACTATTTCTTGAGCTAGTTATATTCACATATGGAAAGATTTTACTGTTCTAAGGCTACTACACCTGAATAAATGTTGTAGACTGATTCTTTCCCCATCTTTCCCTGTAGATTGTATGTTGTCTTTACTTGGGAAAGTAAAGATTGTTGATCGTTCATCTTGGTTGAGGTGAAATCCTAGTGAAGATAAGATACTTTGGTTCTGGAGTATGCTCTGAAGTTGTTAAGCCAGTGTTAGAACCTAGACATCCTTGATTATCTCTTATTGCCTTATTGCTAGAGTTTTGCTAATGGTAGCTTAATTTTTTTTTTCCCCTGTAGAAAACAAGGCCTACCTCTTGCATCTTAATGTTTTTCTGTCTCTTTTTGAGAGCATACTTTCCTGAATTTGTGAAATATAGCTTATTGTTTCCTATTTGGTCACAATTGTTTTATTTACTCAAACTTATTTATCTTGGACATAAAAGATCCTTGCCCTCTTACGTACTACTTTCTGTACTCAATCAATAAATTTGAGGTGAAGACCATTGTTATAAAAAAGCTAGGAGACAGATTTGTATAACACTGCAAATATGCCTTCAAGGAGGGGTGCTGGAAGAGTAGCTCTTAGAAAAGTAAATTAGGTTATTCTTACTTGTTTTAACAATGATACAAACTTCAAGCCCTTCCTTACCCTCTTGTCACCCAGTGATGTCCAGTGTGAATAGTTCAATCTTATTTTACACAGATTAGTGTTCACTGACTTTTCAGTGGGAATATCCACAGTTTTTTTTGTTACATGTTCTCATAAGTCAAATACTTTGCAGGAACTAATAGTAGTACCTAGAATTAAGAAATCTGATTTTTTTTTTCCTCATTTCGTGTAAGATGCTATCTTTTAGGTGAAAAGTAAGTTATTTTTTCAACATCTAAATTTTTTTTTTTACTTTTTGGCCTTTTAAACAAAAGACTGTTAAAGAGATGATGCTGAAAAAAAGCTCAAAGAATAGAATGTCTTGGCTATAAGGATTGCTTTTCATGTGAAGTTGGATCCCTAGAGTGTTTTGGTCTCCATTCCTCATTGCCTTAATCCACAGAGGTATTTGAAAAACCTATTAAGAAATTACATACTAACGTTAGTGTTTGAAATAGTGTGGTGACAGTTTTTCACCAATCTGCTCACTTGATGCATCAGTGTGTTATGGTCCAGGGACCAGCAGCTGGGGGGATCCCCGTTGTACGTGTGTATGTTCCCAGTAATGAGCCTTCATCCTGATCAGCCAGAGAGGGGAACAGGATGAGGCCATCGGTGCTATTTGTGTTTGTGTGAGTGCTGAGTGTTTCTGTCTGTGTGGCTGGCTCTGTGTGTGCGTATGTGTGTGGGGTGCGTGGGGGTGCTTCCTGGGAGCACATGCTCAGCCTTGCTTCTGGTTGGACCTGTGGCAGCCCTCACCTCTATCAGGCTACCAGATGCAGTTACTCCCTAACACTAATGTGGTTTGCTGCACTAACAGAACATCTTTTACATACTGAATGTTTCTAATTGCTAAGGTATGCTTCAGTTACTAATTGAACAGAGACAGTGGTTGTTGATATTTAACATCTAGCAACTTTTTATTCTAAAGCAGTCTGAAACGTTTTGTGACTGCTGTACTTGGGTCGTCAAAAGGAATTTGGTTTCCAATGCATATTAGCATTTTGTCTGCATGTGGATGTATTGTTAAAGAGGAGGGAAGGAATTCTCATCAAATATTCTTCACAAGATCCTCTTGCGCATTTCTAGGTATCATATGATGTACTTCACTGTATTTTATAGGATCAGCCTTTGTATAAAACGGTTTCTGTCTGTTGTGATTGTGAAGATGGCACCATCATGCTGTTTGCATGCAGTGATTTGGGTCTGACACTTGGGTCTGGAATTGTGTGCACTGTGGCCTTGGCATTCAAAGTTATCTTAATGATATCATAAACTGGCCATTTCGGTATTTTTAAGTTGGTGAAAATGAGATAGGCGGTAAGAGTTAAATATTTGAATGGGATATTTGAAAATTGGAATTTCCTGAACTGAATGGAATTCAGTTGGGGGATGGGGGAGGGAATAAAAGAAACTTAGAGTAGAAATAATGGTCATCTTAAAGAAAACACATTTTCATACTCAATTTTGTTATAGATATGACAGAATAAATAAATAATTTCTTCCAAAAAACACATTCTGCTAGACTTCCTTTTGCAAAACTTAGCTTTGTTAACAAGTTTCTGATGGCATGTAGATTCTAACTAAAAAACACTGCTACAACAGATGCTGCTCTCTTATCTGTAGCTGAGTTGTAGAAGCTATATATAAATGTTAATAATTGTCCCTGGTATCTACTACACAGCAAATAAAATAATGGTTGGATCAAATGTATCCTGTGTGAGAAGTATTCACTTCTTCATGCTGTCTATTCAACATGAAATGGCTCAAAGCAAAGGAGAAAACTTTGACTTATTAAACATTTTGATGAAACAGTTTATTATTTTTAAATCATACTCTTACATTCCTGGTATAATGAATTAAATAATGAAGTGTTAGATTGACTAGACTGAGTAATTGAAAAATAACTTCTCTGAAGTTGAATCTCTTTCTGTGAAGCCTTAGGTATGTATTAGTCTTATTTGTCAGGGTAAAAAAAGTAAAACTTACCTTTAATTTGGCGTAGAATCAGATTAGTGTGTACTATTTGTATAAAGGTGGAAAATATCTTATAATTAAAAAGTTAAAATTGGTGTGTCTTTAGATTTATATGTTACATCTCACGCTAATGTTGATTTACGCCTGATAACTGAACTTGTAGTAAGTAATTTATTGAATCATCGAGGATATGTTAGCCAACAGATTATTAACTAGATCTATATCCTAAATCTCTGTTGTGTGATTTCTGAGTATTATAGATTTGTTCTTATTAGAATTGCTCTATTACTCTCATTTTTAGTATGTGATATCCCACGGGGGACAAACGATATCCATCTTTTCTACGCAAATATGCGAAAGGTTATCCTTTCTGTGGTTGGATATTCCACTTTTGATCGGGATGGATTTCAGCAGTCTCCTGGACGTCATTTGGAATCGGACAGGTAATGTAACTATAAGGCTACCTGTCAAATAAGGCCTAACTGAAGTGCATCTCCTTTCATCGAAAATTTTAATGTCAGTGATGAAAATTGACTTGATTTACAACTGAAAGAGCTGGCTCTAATGAGAATGACTCCAGTGAATATCTAGATGGCTCCTCTCACTTTTTCTCTATATAGTCTGTTTAAACTGTTATGATAACTTTCAAACTATTCCCTCAACTGACACCATTAACTTTATCTGCAACTTCCTATTCTTCATCTGAAGAAACTGGTTTTTTTCCCATAGGCACTTCAAAAGTGCATTTGTTGTTGTAGTCCTAACAGGACTATAACCATTTCGTTCCTTGTAATGAATTTTTGACGTCTGGGATGGCAATAGAGACATCTTAGGAAGACTTAGCGGCCTTTTCCTTGTCCAGCCCGTATGCCAGCATTTCAATGTAGTGTGTACTATACTCATCAAAAGAATGATCAGTGCTGAGGCTACCCCCACCCCCATCACTCCTTCGAATGAAGTGGTCCATTACTGGGAGGATTTCTTTGGAGGAGGCAAAGACCTGGTCTTAAAATGGACCCTTAAAATGGACCTGTCACTTTTATTTAGACAGGTTGCTGTAGCATTTGGAGCCCTGAAAAGGGAAAGAAATGTCCAAACCCTATACAAGTCCTACTTAATAAGATAGCGTAACATAAAAACAAATTAAAGATGGGTTAACTTTAACACTATAAGGAATATATTTGCATAGGTTGTTTCTTGAGTCTTCATGTTTTTTCTTCTCAAGATCCTGTTACATAGGTGAAGAAAGGGTCCTACCTAGTCCTGTTGTGTTTAACATCTACATGCGTAGATGTTGTCTTGGAATTCCTTGTACCTGTTGAACTCTAGATGCTGAACACTTTGGGACACTTGACAGATTTGTTGGCTGGCAAGGTGTTTGTCAGGCATAGTGGGATTGCGAAGCTAGAGGTTGGAAACAAATATCTGCAGCAGCAAGCAGGACATTTCTCTTATTTGGTGGCTGTTGTTTGTTTTTTCCACTCGATAGCCTTATCAGTTCTTCTAGACTTGAATTTATTCCCTGGCTAAGCATCATGAGGATCTTCATTTTCTGAGTAGACTGTAATTCTTAGAAGAGATCTGAGCGTGTTAACTACTAATCTGACTGTTAGTAAATTCCATGTCAAGGAATTATGTGAATCAGTTGCCTTCCTGGTTCCATAGCTATCTTAAGGGATGAATTCTCACAGTTATTAGTTCAGCTGTCCTGAGCTGAGTCAGGATTCTCAGAAGCCTTAAAAGTAGGAGTAGAAATAATAGGAAGAAGAGCTGTATGTTTGCACAGCTGTATGTTTGTTTTGTATGGAGCAAAAGTTATCTATTTTTTCTTTAATTGTTGATTTCTGCTTTTATTTTAGTATTTAAAATCAAACTTGTTGTGAGTTAAGCTTTTAACTTAAGAAAATATGCTGAATCCTAAAATAACAACTTCCTAGCTTTCATATATGAGCTTATCTGCTGTGTATTTTGCAAGCAAAGATGTGAAATGCTAGGCTATGAAGATGATGAAGGGATTGGAGCATCTGTCTTGCAAGGAGGGACTAAGAGCTGGGTTTGAAGGCTTCAGCAGGGGGAGGATCTTATCGATGTGTATAAATACCTGATAGGGAAGTAGAGAAGAGGAAGGCAGAGTCTTCCCAGTGGTGTCCAGTGACAGGACAAGAGACAATGGACACAAACTGAAATGCAAGAAACTCAATTTAAGCATGAGAAAAAAACTTTTTTTTTTTTTTTCTGGTGAGGGTGGTCAGAAACTGGAACAGGTTGCCCAGAGAGGCTGTAAAGTCTGTGGAGAAATTCAAAACCTGACTGGACAGTGTCCAGAATAACCTGCTGTAGCTGACCCTTCATTGAGCAGGGGTGTTGCACTAGGTGATCTCCAGAGGTCCCTCCTGACCTCCAGCATTCTGTGAAACACAACTTGCATTGCCTTATTTCTCTCTGCAGTACTTTCTTAATCTGAATAAAATATGTATAGAGAAAGCATTTTGCTTTATTATCACCTGAAGATAATTATTTATTTTAGTACCTTCCATTCTAAATGGTACCTTCTACTTCTAAACATTCTGTGAAAAAGCTGTGTCATGATATAGCTGCTGAATTAATTTTTTCTTAATAATGGAGAATTGAATTAAATTGAAGGCCCATGTAAAGAACACTGTATTTCAGTATTAAATTTTGATAAATACTAAAAGTAGGCTATTATAATTACTCATAAGTTATTTTTATTACTATTTTTGCTTAATGCAATCTTATTTTCAGATTTGAGAATGCTGTCAGACATATCAATGCAACTTTGGATGTTCTTCCTGTTAAAGGACCTCAGGGTCCTCCAGTACCTGTAAAAACTGATGACCTGGTTCAGAATAAATCAGACACTCAACAGACTTGGGCTGTTAAACCTGAGTACTTGACTTTGATGTCTCCTTCTATTAGTGAGTATTTTTTGAAGTTAATAAAATAACCATTCTAGTATTAAAATAACTGTACTGTATACTATGTTTGTAATTATATTGTGATTGTAAATGTGGCTTGGCAAATAATATTGCTGCAGTAGTTTTACATCTAAACAGTAAACTTGGTTTGAACACAGTTTTGGTTAAATTGTCAGAGATAGTGTGCCCTGTGTGTGTAGATATAACATGCCCTACATACCTATGAAGATTTTAAAGCATTGTGAAGGTAAAAATAGGGCAGAGAATGCTTTATCTTAATTGATGCATCTCTGAATGTTGGGCACTTTTGTGAATTTTTGTACATATTAGCTTCTTATAGCTTTTTTTTAAATATTACAGGTGGAACAGCAGATACTGGACATGTACAAATTGTCAACAATTCTAATAGGATGTTGGCATTTGAGCTTTCATGGCCAGCTCACTGCCTTACTATAACCCCACAGCATGGAGTTATTGAACCAGAGTAAGTTTCTTTTCATGTGTGAAAGTGTGGTGAGGCTTTGGAGGAATTTATTTTTAGTTAGTTTAGGAATTTAGTTAATTTAGGAATTTTAGTTAGTTTTTAGGAATTTATTTTAGTTTGGTTAGACGATACCCTGGAACTAGCTATTTTAGTTAGTTCCAAGGTATAATCTTTTTGTCAGCTAACACACAAATCTAGCTTTTATATTTTAGGACCTTATCCTTTTGTAGTTCTGTATAGAGGGAATGTTCTTCTGTCACCTACAAAGTTAGCTGGAGGCCAAGAATTTTCTGTGCCTGGAAATACTATTATTATTGCATAATTTTCCAAGAACTGGATGGTCAACAAAGCTGAAGCTTTAAAAATTTCCTTTCACAATAGTTTTTTGTTTAAAAATGACCTGTGTGTTTAAAAACAAAAAGGAGTTCTCCCCTGCCCCCCACAGCAAACAAACAAAACCGAAAATAACAGTTCTTACAGAATGCTTCTCTTCTGGGGACTTAGCATTTTCTTTTGCAAATGTGCTGATATTCATCAGAAGTTGATTGTGTTTTGTTTTTGTTTTGGGGTTGTTTTTGTATTCTGACAAAATTGTTTTTTGCCACTCAACCTTTGGCTTCTCAATACATGTAGGTATGAAAAGAATGACAAGCCAGTGTCAGGTCACCTGTCTTAATTAGCAGTATTTTGGAACAGTAGTCTTAATATCACTGCACGTGTGTGTGAGACTTCTCACAAATGTCAGCAGAGTCTTTCACAATAAAATGCTTGAAAGTTGTGACCAGCTCTTACTTCTAAATTTATGGGTTTTTTATGGTCAGTTCAGAAAGGCTTTTAAGATGCTGTTATTTAACTATTCTCATCTTCCAAAAAAAAAAAAAAGTCTCATGTTCCACAAAAAAATAGGTTTTGCTTTCTGAGTTTTATTTAAGTAGTTGCTTTAACTGTGTAGATGTTTGCCTGAACAGGTACTTTCTTTTCAGTCCTGCATCACTGTGCAAGTTGTGATACATTTAAACACTTAATTCCGCGTTCATGTGTATGTAAATTCTTGGATATACTGCTGGGGAATTTTCATCACTAGTGAGAACAAAATAAAGAGGATTCTCTGGAAGGGCTAGGATATCTGCCACTCCTTGCAGATTCAGTCAGTGCCAAGAACAGTGGTTTCAAAAAGAGATAACAATGAACAACTTTCCAGAAGCTGTGAAAGTAAGGACATCTCAAGTGTCTCATACCCTAGACTCAGGACTGTCTGTGGAATGATTTCTTAAAAAGGGGGAATTGAAGGGCTTCTGCAAGCAATTTTCTTGCACTGCATAATTTTAAAATGTGTTCCCTTCACTGGAAAACAATGAGCTGAAACCTCACATGTTGGATCCAAGTAAGTAGTCTGGATCAAGAACAGAGGCCTGCAAGTAGGAAACAGATCCATGAGAACAGCTGACTTAAGCACAGCAAGGAGTGCTTGCCCAGTTTTCTACTTTTTATGACCATCTCCCTGCAGTGCCAAGAGCAGTCATCCTGTCAGGACAGGAGCCAGCCAGAATCTTTCATACTACGCACTGCGATGGCTGGAGCTGACAGAATTCTTGAACTGATTTAGGCCACGAAAAGAGAAGGTCTGATTTCTCAGTGATGGTGAAAGAAGGTCCTAAGATCAAGGACTGTGTCATGCTAGAGCAAGCAGAGCACTCCCTGTTTCATTTTGACTAAACCCCTTAAGTTGCATGGAATGAGCTAAAGGCAACCTCTAACCTGCCTGAATGTGGAATAATAAAGTCCTGAGTCCCTACTGAATTTGGTAGAATTCCAAGAGATTTTCTCGTGGAGGTGAATTGAAACTAGCCTCTGGCATGTTGCTGTGCCTCAGTGTTGGGAGTATTGGTAAGTGCTGTGAAAGGAATTGCACTTTTGGAGCAGGGACTGTTGGAATCTCCAAAGGCTGCAAGAGCCACCTTTGGAAAGTGTTTCTTCCCTAGGCTCTGCTCCTTTCCGTGGCAATGAAGGTACTGAGAGGTAGTGTCTTTAGGTTGAATATGACTTTTCTGAGAGACATGTGGTTTGTGACTCCACGCAAGTTGGATTTGCATGAGAAGTTTGCAGTAAATGTCTTCCACAAGCTGGTAGGAGCAAAGACAGTGGAATGGTTTGTGGTAACAGATAGTGTGTGTACTTAGTAAATCACACTCTCACGAACGCAGCTCGTACATGAGAGAGAGAACCATGAGTGAAAAGATTCTGAAAACTGCTGAGATTCAAAAAACCCCCCACAATTCTTTAAGGAAATATCAGTATCCTGATTTAATATTGTAAGGCCATTAACATCTGTTAGTTGAAGTTTGTAGAGATGGTCATTTTGTGACAAGGATTATGGAACTGACTTTCCTATGGGGACTGATCTTGTTCCTACACTGAACTTTTCAAATGCAAAGTGCTGTGCTAATGACCTGTTAAGCTAATTCTTCAGGTGTAGCTTGAGTGCTTTTGCTAACATACAACCAATGACCTTTACTTCAGTGATTTTGTACTCATTTTTTAAATACTTCAGTGCTTTCTCCCCTCCTTTAAATGTCTCTAGTATAGAACATGGAACATTGTAAATCAGAATTTATGGTCTCACTGGTCAAATTACTGTGTGATGCCATAGCTGCTTCAAGTGAGTTTAGACTCTTCAGTGTCCCCTACTAGAAAGCACTGATAACATTGAAAGGCTTTTCTTTTTTCCCAAGATCAGTTCTGCATAGGAGGAAGGAAAGCAAGCTGCTTTTCTAAAACTAGAATTAGTTTAAAAGATTCTTGAAATGCAATTTGTGTGCGGTATACTTTGTTTGAACAGTACAATTCCCTTGTTGACTAGTATTGAAGCTTATTTTTTCCTGAAACATGTAGTTACATGTCTGCTTTACATGGCCTGACCAGTTGTATATGTTAACAACAGATAAGACTTACTTTTTCCCTATGACCCCTTATACAATCATCAATGACAAGTTTATTAAATGTGTTAGTGTTAAGTTTCTGACAACTAAAGCTTGATAATGTATTGGATATCTGAATACCTTAAATTTAACTATCTCTAGATCATCTTTACTTACCTGCTATCTTAAAAGTACATCTTTTCTTTGGGGGGCCTAGTGAGATCTGTGGTAGATACTCATTCTAATGTGAGGATCATGCTAATTTTTTTTTCTTTTATTAGGAGCAGTACACTAATTCTGGTGAGTCCTAATCCATCACTTGCCACAAAGCTTTCATTAATTCCTTGGAGTGGCCTAATCTATATCCATTGTGATAACGGACAAAAGGTATGTGGCTTACTTGAGAGTTGAGATTGCAACTGTTTATTTTACTTTGTTGGATAAGGTCTAGTAACATTGCTAAAACTTTTCAGGTATGAGACAGCAGTTCTGTCAACTTCCATTATTCTCTCTAATTTGTAAAGTTCTCTCTAAAAAAAAAAGAATAAATGTGGTTGAGATGCTGTTCTGCAAACTGAGATTCTTAGTTCATTAATCTCTGAAGAAAAAATACTATGATGTGAACGCTTAGACTGAATTGCCAACAAAATTGCATCTGTACACCCACCACTGTTTTACGCATAATTTTCTAAAATGCTAAATATATATATGTACACATGCATATATAAAAGTAGCCTATGTAATATTTTAAAAGAAGTTAAAGGAGGTTATTGGACAAGTCACCATAGCTCCTTTTGAGCTCCCTTAAGGTAAACTTAACCTTCTGGCCAACAAGTCTGTGATAAAGAATGTCTAGAACAGGTTCTTGCTCTTCATGCATTTTAATCCAAGACTTTTCCCTGATTAAATTAAGGCATATGAATAAAATTTATGAAGCCAGCAGTTTCTTCTTTCATCAGTGTAAAAGCAGAAAGACTCCTTGGTAATCTCCCCCCCCAAAATAGACACCTGTCTTTTATTTTTACAGTCAGTATGTATTTTGGGTTAATTGTAACATTGCATGAAGAGAGAAGTAAAAGACACTGAAAGGATAAAATGGCATATCTACTTTCCTTCTCGATGGAGGAAGGTGAGGTATGATACAGAATTGGAAACTGTCTTAAAAAAAAACCCAAACAAACAGGGAGGTTGTTGAAAAGAGTGAGTTGAGAAGGAAATGGAGACTGTGCACGTATTGAACTATATTATGTTCTACAGTACGAGAAAAGGATTTAAGAGAAGAAACCTACTAGGACAAAAGTAGAGAATGTAGCAAAACCAATCAAATTGTAAGAGATCTGGTAGTTGATAATGCTTTTGCCATTTCTTTGCTACCTAGCCAATTAAGCAAAAAGTATGCTAAGTTTTTACTAGCATTAACTGAAGTTTTTTTAGAAGTGCTAGTTATGTAGCAGAAGTGAACACAAAGCTCGTTCTGTGAGGCAGCCCTGTTCCCGTTCTCTGCAAGCAGAGAATATTGTAGGAGTTGTCAATTAAATTTAAGTAGATTAAATTTATTTCTATTTAATTAAAATGTCTAGATAACAAATTTCCAGTAAATTTTCCTGTTCTCCTAAATTAAACTTGTCCTAAAATCTTTGAACTTTGTGAACTGAAGTTAGAGAATACCTGGTGATTTAATGTATGAGACTCTTCCTTTGTTGGAACATAAAGCTGAAAGGAAATAGAGCTGAATAGTTTGACTTGTTAATATATCAGTATTCACTATCTAAATCTTTCTTTTTCTCCAAATTGTGCAAAAGTTTATTAAAGTGCAAATTCGAGAGGCAGTCGCACAGAGTGTGTCTGGAGCAGACTTTCCATCTAGAAAACGTGATATATTTACTCCGCAGTCTGAAAGTCCTACTGTTCATGTGGCAAAGCCTCTCTCAGTGCTCCCTCTAACAAAAATGGAAATAAAGAACAGAACCATTGTTTTCCCTAAAACAAGACCTGGCCAAAGCTCAGGTAATATTGCTTACTTAGTAAATGCAACATCTGTAGTATCTTGTGTTCAGAGGTTTTGTTTACTGTATTGCATGTTTGGGAACTTGAATGCCTTGACTTCGTTTTTGTTCTTTTAGCCTGATAAGTGCAGTTGACCAGTTCCCCTCTTCTGACTGTAGTTTGAAATGTTACTCCTTGTGATGGAACTTTTTTCAGAAGTCTTTTTTGTTTGTTTGCTTGGTTGGGTTTTTTTTCTTTCTTCTTATGCAGCATAGCCACACTTTTTCCCACAGACAGGTTTGCATACAGACAGGTAAGTTGCCAATTTTTTAAGCAACTATGATGAATGCAACCATACTGTGCCTGGGCAAAGAGGGCACTATGAGGTTACTGTCTTTTGTTGATGTTCTTTTGGGTCAATGCACTTTTGCAGTAGACTCATTCTCCTCATCTGTGTAGATGTCCCTAAGATGTGAGATAAATCTATCTGCGTGTAGCAGAGAAATAAATGTTCTACATAGTAGTTACAATGTTACATGTAGTTCTGACATAGAAATATCAGCTATGACTCTGGCTATCCTTGTCTTGTACTTAATGATTGAGGAGGACACTGCTGATAATGGAGTCTCAAATCCTCAGTCTGTACTTCTGATGCCGGTAATACTTAAAATTCTCCAAATCACTGTATGAAACTGTCATTCTGTTATCTAAATACCAGATTTTTTGGTAGTGCTTAGTTTTCTTTTCTAGGTAATGAGATTTTTTTTTTTAATGATTCACTGATGCTACATATTTATTTAACAGACTAGAACTTTCAAGGCTTAATTTCTCAATCATATCTGGTTTTTTTGCCACACTTATGAAAGAGGAATATAATATAATACTCCTTTCCTATTTTTATAAATGTCCCACATAATATATATGTAGCTAAACTTCCTGAAGTGCTACTCTAGACCGAGATGATCTTATAAATGTCCTGTTGATTCTTGGCAAGAGGCACATTTCAAGGTGTGAAACATGCTTATTGATACTGTCAAAGTTGGGATTTTCTGATAACGTCAGTAGTTATTCTCCTTTCTGCAAGTCAAGCATAAGCTTTTCTGTTGAGGCTTCATTTTTTTATATAGATACACACACACATAATATACGTTCTATATATATGTGTGTGTATATATGTATGCTGAGTAACAAATCCATACCAGGATGAGAACAGATTTTATTTGATGCAACTTTATTTGATTGGTCCCAAACTAGAATACTGTCAGTGTTTTTCCCTGAACAGTCAAATAGTATCTTGGGAGGGAGTTGGGTATCTTGTGGGTTTTTCTGATATTTTTTTTGTATACTGATATGTGAAGGTATCTGCCAAAAAATCTGAATGCAATAAACTGAGACAGATGGAGGTCACATAGATCTTTCTGCTGTTTGTCATGTTCTGGATTTATAAGAAGCTGACTTCCTACTACCAGCAATACATTCACATAGCATTCTTTGATATGCTTCAGGTTCTTTTAGAGGATTATCTGTTATTGTTTTAGGGTTATTGGGGGTGAGATTTAGGTCTCACTTTGTTTCTTGTAAGCATCTTTAATATGATTCTTCACTAGAAGACTTTACTTCCAAACTTCTTTTGTGTAAGCTTTCAAGAATTTTATGACAGTGTGCTTTGTTTGAGTCTGCTCTTGAAGTTGGCATCATGAGAACTGTTTCCATTAAACTTCTGTGTGTCTTGAAACATAGTTTCTGTTTAAACTCTTTCCACTAAAGATAGTTGAGCACTGGAACAAAGGCATTTAATGTATTAGTCTGATATTTCTCTTCCAGAGAGTTACCTGGAAATGGAGAATAAAGGGGATGAAAACGTGAAGTGGCATTTGTCATCTTTTGCACCACCCTATGTTAAAGTGAGTGAATGCTTGCGTTGGTAGTTTTATGCAAGTATCTTGTTTTTTTCCCTTCTCTCTTCCTGCTGCGCTCTCCTTTTCCCTCCATACTCTCAAGAAAGAATATATATTTGAGCATGAACTCAGTTACAAAGTTTCTTTTTGCTTCTGTCCATATCAGGGAAATGTTTTACTCCTTCCCCCTCCCCCCCCCCCCCCCCCCTTTTTTTCGTCTCTTATGTGCTCCCTGACTGTGAATCGGTGCTCTGTGGGACAATTTTTCGTTCACTTACTGGCTTATAGAGTTTGCTTGTGCTTATCCAGTATCATTGTCCAGACTGCATTAAGTAGTCAAGCATACATTAAAGATGTGTGTCCCTTTTGGCTCCAGAACGTTAGACTTGCCTTCTTTTGAGACTTGTGCTGCTGGAATTACACTGTACATGGTATCTCTGATGGTAATTTGAGTTAGGTCAAGGATATTTGAATTACACTGCTGTCACCTGTGCAACTACTGTAGCTGTACCATTGGTATTTGTAAATGCTTCCCTATTTTTTTGATAGTCTGAAATGCTGTGATGGTCACTTGGATTTTATGCTAGAATTATTATGGTCTGTTGTCGTGAAATGATGAAAAATGGTTATGTAGCGCTCTTCGCTGTAGCCCAGAAGACTGAGTATGCCATGTTCCAGCCAGTGCACCACCTCTAAACTGGAAGTCAGTAGTCATGGTGACTGCATAGATGTTGTAGTAGTTTTAGTCTTTATTCATTTGCTTTTGGGGAGTCAATATTATTTGTTCACTTGAAAGCAGCTTGATTGGGTGTATTTTCTTCAGTCCTTTGCAAGGGTGGTGTGTGGGTGGGTATATTGTGTGGTGTTTTGTTGTTTGGTGGGATTTTTTTGTTTTTTTTTTTTTCCTTCTGAATCTGACTCATAACTTTATTTGCAGGATGTGGATGGAACTGGTTGTGTTTATAGGGTTACTTACTCCGCTTTCAGATGTTCCCGTGTTTCAGGTACTCTTGAAGCTCATGGAGATGAGAAGGTAAATTGACAGTTACACTAATATGCTTGAAATATTTATATTTCAGTTGTATAATAGGAACTTACATGAGAAATTCTCTGAAATAACAGTTGAATTTTTGAAGCTGGTCATACTTTATCTGATAATGATAAAATGTTGGCCTTCCAAAATCTGGGTTCTGGGGTGTATCAGGTAGTCAGTATCTACTTAACACAGCTGTTACAATGTCAGCTGAGTTGATCCTGAGAATTCATATAATCTGTAGTTTGACTTTAACATGGTGTTTTTTTTGTGTGGGGGGGGGGGGGGGGGGTTTGGATAAATTATTCTAGAACAGAAAATTGTTTTTAAATATTTTGTAAAAATCCACAAGAAAATCACAAATAATACTGGGTTCTTATGAAACTGGTGTGAGAACCAGTTTCCCTTCCTTAGAAGCAGTCTTGTCATACTTGTTCAAGAACAGTTGTCTGTTCCTGGTTTCAGTTGACTTACAATTTTATCTCCTGGCCAGTAGAGGGTTTCATAACCACAATTATAAAGCACATCCAAGGACATACTGAATGGGTTTCTATGGGGCTGTTGTCCCTCACCTTCTCCCTCAACGCTACTTCAATTCTATCTGTTCATCTTCTTGAACACCTATCTTTTAATCATTATGGATTATTATGGCATTCCTTAACTACATTATTCCTGTGATGATGCAATTTGTAATCTACAAGACATAAAAAACTTACTCCTGTCCAGTTTCATAGTTATTTCATAATATTGAAAAACATTATTTGAATTTAAACAATTGTCTTTGCCTTAGCAATCCTAGTTCAGGCCTATTTGAATAACATTACATTATTGGCATGTCAGGCTGTTGGCTGGAGCTGATAAGGTACCGTGCTATCACAATTTGCTGTTTTTTTTTGCAGTGGGTATGATAATATTTGGCTATTAGATATAGTTGTAGTGATCTACTCTAATCTGCTGCTCCCCTTCTCTTTCTTCCCCCAACCTCAACTCTGAAAACAATGCAAGATTACTCTTGAATTAACCTGGTACAGCACTATACAGAGACAAGCCTTTGTCACATAGGTGACCCTTAAGGATGATCGAATGTATAGCTTGCAAGTTGGTTTAAATTTCAGGCCTTCTAGTAATTGTAGCACAGTGTGCTTACTGACTTGGAGCTGGAGGAATACAATTGTTCATGGCTTAGCTGGCAGATGAAAGAAGGTATTGCTGTCTTTCAGCTGCGCATATTTCCCCTCTTGGTCCCCTTCTCCTCCATTTTACTAATAGAAATAATTGTGCAAGTACTTACTGACTTTGCTTAAAGCAGATTAGCTGAACTCAAATTTTGTTCGAGATTGCTTGCACAACCTATTTCATCAGAACTTTCTCTCTTGTGGGCAAAAGAGGATGAGCTGTATTGTTTTCTGCAAGATCATCTGTGTGTGGAATGTATGTTCTGTAGTGTATAAATTTTGTGCTGGCTTAACTGTAACTTTGTGTAGGTAAAATTGTGAAGATGTATAGATTATTTTAATAAGCTTCTGCAAAATTTTTCTCTTGTTTTGGTAGGTTGCTGTAATCTTTTTACCTAGAGATAAAGGGGATTATTCCCAGTTCTGGGACCTTGAGTGTCACCCAGTTGAAAAACCTAGTTGGAAACACAAATTAAGATTTCAGCTTTCTGGAGCAGTGAGTATATAAATGCTATAAATGCTGTCCTGAGCACAAATTTTTGATAACATCTTAATTTTACTCTACAGTACTCTTTCTCATATGCACTGGCGTATTCTGGGAAAAAAAAACTGATATTTTTGTCGGACTATACCGTACTGTTTTTCTTATGTTACAAAAATACCTTTTTCATCTTGCTTATGTGATAATGCATTATCTTTTGCCATTTAAGACGTAAAATTTTATTTTGCTCAGGGAAAGTAGAGACAAACTTGCCTTCTGTGGGAATTGTTTCTGTAGATGCAGATTTGTTTGTATCAGAAACTAAGTGGATTGGTTTTATTTTTGTAAATAAATAGCAAAGTAACTGACCTTTGCTATATTAAGTAACTTAATGCAATATCGGAATTTTCAAATATCTTTATTGGAGATATGGATATGTCTCTGATAGAATCTGTTTGAGTATTTTATCAGAATAACAACGTAGGCAGGGGTGATTTTTGAGATTTGTACATAGAAGCGATTGGATTTGAGCTCTCCCTTGCTCCCCTATTGTTCCTCAGCTCTAACTTCATGGTGAGGCTTGGAAGGCAGGGTTTGGGAGTTAGAACAAATTTTCTGTGCTCTGTCTCTTTACCTTGCTTTTAATCCCTACCTCACCATCCATACAAGAGGAGTCTACATAGGACAGAGAATCTATTATTATTAGGAAGAATTAGGAAGAATTAATTCTAATGATTAATTAAATGAGCTGAATGTGAAGAGCTTTGTACGTTCAGCATTGCATGATTGCTATATATGCTCTGCTGTCCTCTCCAGAGAGTTTGACTTGATTTTTCTAAGAAGCCCAGATAAAGATTTGGTATCTTTCTTTAGAGTACCAAACAGTACTTTCTGTTTTTGTAGTAGGAACCTTACTTACCCTTCTTGTTGGGGTACCTTACCTTTTATTTTGTAGGGTCCTTGCTCTTCCCAGTAGTTAATTGTGTTGAAAAAGGGACTTGTTAAAAAAGTATATGTTAAATGACTTCTAATTTTGGTGTGAAGACTTGAGACCTGTATAATGTTTGGTTTGGGAGGGTTTTTTATTCAGCTTTCATCTAATTCTTTGAACATAATTTTCCTTAAAATGAGGAAAATGTCTATGTCATTTGTCTGTTTAAAGCTAGTTGAAACTGAGAGAAGATGAATTCTTTACCAGAAATCTAGAGTTTTGAAGAATTCTTTTAAAACATGACTAGTTGTCAGAGTTGTGTAAATCTTTGAGCAGCACAACTTGATATTAATGTTTTTGAACTACTGTGTCAGATTTGTTCCTCTTGATTTTTTTCAAAGCTGTTAACAATTAGATCATTCCAGCATCTCTTTGTGCATGTGGGAAGAAATTTGTAGAAAATACTTGAAATATGTCATGATCATTTTGAAAGATTTGAAAGGGAAATACTTTATCAACTAGGGTAAGGAACTATACATTTGTTTGGAAGAGGGGTCAACACAGAACCTTTGCTTAGATTGTTACAGCTTTTCAATCAGATCCACTTTTAGTCGAGAAGACAAGTCAATTACAACCTGTTATGTCCTAGGGATCAAGAGTTTAGATTGTGTTACTACAACTTTGAAAAGGACTTGGATCCTGCTGGGTTTGCTGAGACAGAGAGGGTTACGGCTCTGGTTAATGTGACTTTTGATAGAATGAAGTGGGAAGACTGACTGACTGTCATTCAGAGTGACTGAGTGGTATTTTTTTATAGCACCGCTTCAAAAGAAATGAGAAATTTGGAAGAGCTCAGGAAAGAACTGAAAGAACAAGGTGAAGTTAGGAAAATCAGTGGCATTTACCACTTTCATTTTTTCCTGAAAAAACAATTAACTGTGACTTTGATTACGCTCTGCATGCGTTTGCAGTCCCCACCACTGGAAACCATAGTCAGGAGCTCAGAAGATCATGTCTCCAAAACTGATCCCAGAGACAAAGAAAAGGAGGGATTCTACATGTGCTTTGCAGCCCCAGCCTTTCAATACCCAAACTTACTTTTTTCTTTTCCTGAGAAACATTTGTTAGGCTGCTATCAGGTATTGTTCTAAGATCATTGAGCTAAGAGTATCGCCATTGTGCACAGAAGTCTTGGATTGGTATTTCGGTCTAATTATTGGTCCCTTCTGGGTGAAACGGGGAACTAGCAAGAACCTGCCAGAAGGCTGAGGCAGCACCTAAGTTCTGATTGCTCCTTTAGCATGTAGAAAGTTGAGGACTGCATAAAGTATCTCTGCTGCTGTTTGAAGATAATACAAATGTTAAGTGCATACCATTTCTTAATTTACATTGTTTATGTACTTTAGCTGTGTAACCATGTAACTTTTTAGTCTATCACTTTGCAGCAAACTGAGCTGAACTTCTTAATACTTAACACAAAACATACTGCCAACTAAGAATTCTGATTTGATTATTATTATTATCAGCAGTACAAAGCTTCGTCTTCTTTGGGTATCCCAGAAACGAGAAGAGGAAAAATCTTTTTAAACTCTGTGAGCAAAATAATTCAAATTTTAAAGCTAAACAAATTTCTATGCTCCTGAGGTTGCTTTGGAACAACAGCACTCAATTGTAATGATTTGGACAGTGTTAACATACTGCTTTCATTTGAAACAGGAAAAGTCAGTATGGGCTATGGTAAAGCATGCAGTACTTCAAGATGGACTTATAAAGACTGGGGGAACTTCTGACGTTTTCCATAATGTGCCTTATTCTCATGCAGTAAACTTGCCTTATTGATAAATTAGAATTTGAATGATAATACTGAGGCATGACACCCATCATTTTTCACTACATGAAAAATTAAAAGCTCTTGAAACAAGACACATGTACAAATCCTTTCTTGTTTTTATGTATTGGGTTCTACTGTGGTTCATGGGTTATTTGCAACTGAAAAATATTCTTTAAAATTAAGGTGTTGGGGTTTTTTTTGGCTTCTGCTATTTCTGACAGACTGATTAGCAGCTCTTTCAGTGGAAGAAATGAATGTCTAAAAGACAAGTTTGTCATAGCAGCTCTATTGAAGATGAATCTATTTTTTTTACTCTTCTCTGCGTAAGGGAATCAACTGCTTGTCTAAAACGTCAGCACCATTTCAAAAATTGAGATAATGTTGTACAACCCTAAGTGTAGGAGGTTCTTTTGGTTCTTTAACTTTGTTCAAGATGTTGTGACCCAAGGAGCTCCAAACAGTATCTGGCTAGATTTGTTAAACAAGGCAGAGTTTGAAATTGGCTATTCGGCAAAGTATTCCCTTAGGGTGATCTGGTCTCCTTGTGTTAGAGTACACCGAATGGGGGACCTGACGGTGGTAAATATTTTGGCCTAATTTCTGAATGTAATAATTACCATATAATGCATTATCAGATTATGTTTCTCTGGAGAGATATTTCTTTGAGAAGGATGTATTGTTCGTAATACCAAATTATTACAAAGCTTTTTGCTGTTGTGAGAATTCAAACTGTAATGATGACTTATGCCTTCTTTCTTTCTGAGCAGTTGTTCAGCTGACTGCTGTTCTTGAGGCATATGGGCAGAATATCTGCAGAGGAATTGTTTTTTGTTTTGGCTTTTAGTAAAATCTTCATTGCTAGCAGCCTTCTCAAGATTCCACCTGCACTGCTAATTTGTTGTGAACTGGCTTGTAACAAATAAAGTATTCATAAGACACAGAAGCCTGCTAAAGTATTCCTCCTAAATCATTGCTTTTCTCTCAATGATCCAGACTCTACTGTTTCTGAAAGATTATACTTTAAATAAGTCTTGGGTTGGGTAAGGGAAATGACTAATTGAATACTTAAATACTTTTGAATGCAAAGTTTAAAGGCATCTCTATTTTTGCCAATAGGGTACTAAAACAGAAAATGAAACTTCAATTATGAAAGCTTCTGCAAGTGCCCTCACAAAAACTGAGCTTCCAGTTATACCAGAAATGAAGGTTTACTCTGAAGCATGTACAATTAAAGCAGGGTATGTATGGACAAAACTTGAAATGAGAGAGTCTGCAACTGGGTAAAGGTGGGGGGAGTAACCCCACAACCAAAACCTTTTTTATTGTTAGGACAGCTATGTGGTGGAATAGGCTGCGCAGAGAGGCTGTGCAGTCTCTGTCCTTGAAGGTTTTTGGGATCTGACTGGACAAAGTCCTGAGCAGCCAGGTCTGACCTCACAGCTGATCCTGATCGGAGCAAGAGGTTGAACTAGAGACCTCCTGAGTCTCTTCTGACCTGAATTATCCTATGATTCTATGTTAAAGAGAAAACAGCTGCAAAAAACAGACTTGCCAAACCTCTTTATGGCTTTGTATTGTTAAATCTCCCATGCTTTTTCTTTTCAGTTGGGTTTCTGAGTTGCCTAACCATGATTTGCTGTTGTAAATGAACTGGTATCAGCAGTAGAATCTTGTGTATGCTTTTTGTATACTCCCCTTTTGGAGAGTCCATAGAACTGTAGAGTCACTTCTGGGAAGACCACTGTACTGCATGTCTTAACCTTGGTGTTCTTCAGTCTTAAGTTGATTTCCAGTTCTTTTACTATGGGATAATGTGAATATGGCAGAGGAGTAAAATGTTTTGGTTAAACATGTCATCTATGAGAAGAGTCTAGTTCTCTAGTAAAGCATATGGGGGAAAAATTCAGATTGTGAAAGTGTGTATAAGTAAATGCACGTATATTTATGCCACAGTGATGCTTTCATTATTCTTTCTGACTAAAATGTATTGCCTATAAAATTTAAGGTGAGAGAGTCGATGCCTTCAGGATCTTTCAATTTTTCCTGATTTAGTCTCAGAAAATACACCTGTTATCTTGAAATATGCAATCAATATATCCAGACTATATAAGTAGGAAGTCTTAATATCTTAAATCCCTTTTTTCAAATCAGACAAAATGAGATAACTCGAGGGGTATATGCACCAGAAGACCTGTATGCTTTTCCTCCAACTAGAGTTGGTGAATCCTGCACATTAAAGGTCAACTTGCGGAATAATTCCTTTACAACACATTTGGTAAGTTTGACAGACTTTATTTTAAATACATTTTCATAAGTACTTCCAACAGTTCAACTGCACTGTTTTTTTACTCTTGACAGAAGATTGTGATAGTACAAGTCTTAGTTTGTTAGTTTCAAAAGTCAATATTATATCTGAAAAATTTTGCTCTCCTGTAATTTTTCTCTTTTCTGACTGAATGACTGAGTGTATTTGTAATATATTTGCAACTGGAAAAATAATAGATTATAGTTTGCATACATTTGTTATTATCCTGATTTATTTATTTTATTTTTTAACTTCATTAAAATATTGAGATGTGAATTTTTCTTACTATGCACAAATGTGGGCCTGCTTTATTTTTAAACCCTGGGTCTGTGTAAAGCTGTATTTGTAAGTGACCTGATTTGTCTTAAGCATGTCATAAATTAATATGATAGGCTTAGATATAGTGCGCTTTTAAGCATTTTGTATTAAATTGCAGCTGAAATTTGTAAGTCCTGGAGAGCCTTTCTACATCAAGCACTCGAAATACTTGCTAAGGTGAGTAATGCATATGCTAACATTCTCTCCTAACAAAAAAATTAAACAAGTAATTTAGTAAGATAAATATCTTCTCTATATGTACGGTGCTAAAATGTAGATATAAATATCCAACATTCTGGCTGTCTAGTTAAAGGTTTGGGGTTTTGTGTGTGTGTGTGTGGTTTTGGTGTGGTTTTTTTTTTTTTTTTTTTTTTGCTAAGCTATACTCTGTAATCTTGGTTCGAAGCAGAATGAGCCCACACAGTTATTTCTGCATCTGCCAACTTCTTCCCTGCAAATTGTTTCTAACAGTGCTGCTGCTTTTAATGCTAAGCCTAATGCTTCATTTAACCATTTGGCATGCTGTGCACAATCAAGTCATTCCTTCCATTTATACTTTCTGCACAACAGACCAAGCAAATTGCTTTCATCATGCTTGTAATTTGACAAACCTGCAGAGCTGCATCGAAGATTCTCTGCAAATACAAGGTTTGAACAGCCAGTGGAATTGCCTGGTCATACCAAGTATTTCAGCATATTACTTGCATAAAAGGAATTTTCAAGTTGGTGATAACAATCCCTCAAAATAAACCCAGTCATCTTTAGAGTTCATTGCAACAAGTATTTGACAGTCCTATTAGTCATCTCTTCAAGAAGTATAGCATCTCACGTGCTTCTCTGTAACAGTGGGATTGTCAGGAAGACAGAAATGCAACCATTTCATTAGAAGTCATACAGTATACATTCCCAGTGTTTAAACAGGTCCCCGTTTTAAAGGTGAGGAAACTAAGGATATACAGAACAGAAATTGTGAGCAAAATCATAAATGGAACTAGATACTCTGGCTCCTAATCTTGTTTTGTGTCTGCCAATGATACTTAGCATTCATTATAAAGACAGGGCTGTGGTGGTGTTAGCTACCGGTATTCAAGGTATTCTTAAGGCCGCTTTTCAGTGCCAAGTGTTATAACTCCGTTTAAGGCATGTGTTCCAGTGTTTCTAATTAACTGGCATCTTTTTATTAAATATGTCACATCAGGTGGCACAGAAGGGTGTTTTATGGAGGCAGTGACCAAGATAAAATCTATCCAAATAAAGATTACTAGCTAGATCTGTCTGAGGCTGTACAGCTGCAGACAAAGGACAGGATGACTTGATTGTTCCTGGAAAGAAAGATGAGTAGCTTCACTGGAAGACACTTAAATATTTCAAAAATATTCTTGAGGAATGCTGTAAAAGCTATTTGGTATATGTTCTGTGAGAGATAATAAACTCCTATTGCTTTATCCACAGTAGAGTTAACAAGTTTAAAATTCAGTCTACCATTTCTAAAGGTTATTAATGGAATATACTGCACTTTCTAATAACATTCTACAACCTTTTTTTCTAGTAAGTTTGGCTGTTTTTTTCTCCAGTTGTAAATATTGGCCTTTCCTAGCCTTTTTAAAATTCATTTACCTGAAGTCAACATAGCTCTCTGAAGAAGCTCTCCCATTTAAGAGCATAAAGCACAGAAGAATTACTTGACTTGGATAGATGCTTTTAAAAAAGTGTTAAAAGAACTTACTTAAATGGCTTTTATTTGAGAACAGCATCAAGGAGAGTTTCAAGAAAGCCAATGTTAACTGTTTCCATCTAAACTAGGTTAACCGGACATCTTACAAAGTAATGTTCAAAAGTAATTGGATAAGAAAACTGTTTGCAGGAACTTGGAATATTAGTCTGTAAATAAGAGTGTAAAAATAGAAAGTACCACCTACCTACATTTTTTGGACCAAAAAAGTGTCGTGTAGTAAACACGGTCTGTTGCATGCTCTTCACTTTGAGGGCCAAATTTGAAAGCAATCCTGTGTAATCAAGTTTTAAATCCAGATGATGGAATTGCAAGTTTGTATTTGTACTTAGCATCAAGAGTCTGACCTTCAGAAGTTGGTATAGTGGCTTGCCAGTTCTTGTTCAATTGGTTATGTGATCACAAGTACCAATACGTAGCACTGCTTGTTCCTTTACTACAGTTTGCTCAGTTGAAAATAGTAATGGGCTTTATCCAAATACAGTATCTTGCAACCAAAACTGGGGGGGAAGGAATTTTAGTAATCTTCACCAAATATCTTAAAGCGTATATTTTGTTTTTTAACCACAGAGATGTCGTTTAGCTAATATTATAAGTCCTGCAAAGAATGGGTGGGAACGAATCCTATCTGGAATTTGCATTTAAAAGAGGAGTTCTGTTTGTTGACAGAGTAGATCTTTTAATTTTTTCTACTGCAGAGAGAGTACTTTTAACAAGATGACTCTGAAGTGATAAAAACTTATGGGTGAAACATTAAAAAACACTTGACTTTTTAAAAACCTTTGGCTAAGTTCTGTTTCTGGAAGGACTACCAGGTTATACCTACCTAAAAAACGTTTGAAAACCGAGGCGTTTCTATTGTATTGCCTTCAGAAGCCATCTGAAGTAAGTTGATTACAGGGTAGTATATATTTCAGATATTACTAAAAGGTAAAACTGTTTTTTTTGCTTGACTATTTGTTTTTGTTTCCGGTAGCCACCATTCTGGGTGTCAGGAGTCACTATTAATTGACGATAGATCTGGTTACTATGGCTTAGATGCAGCTTACCCATACTGCTCCTTTTAAACTTACCTATTGCTGCTATTGTGTTTAGAAGACTACAGTATTAGTTTGTCTATGAAGTAGGCTTCAGACATACCTGGCTTCTTAGAAATACCACTTGAAACTGATGCAACAACCTGTAAAGGCCATATAGTATTCATAGACTAATTGAGTTGCAGGCACAGTGAAAAGTTTGAAGTAAAGTAAAACTTTTCAATAAGAAAAAAACAGTTAATTGCAGGGGAATTCTGGTTGTCCTGACACTATTCTTCTTGACTAGTTTCTGGCTACTGTACTTCAGAAAAATCCTCCAGGTTGCTTCATTTATAAGAACATTTATGCTATGTAGTAGCTGGAGTCTGAACTTTCCCGTTTTGTTAGTTGAAGAAAATGAAAATAGTATCTTTCCCTTTGGATTAGGAAGTGTAAGGATTCAAGTGTGTTGAGCCTTATCCCGATTGTGAGAAATCGACTGACTGCTACAAAACAAACTCTAAGTAATGTCTGACTAATTCTGCTTTTGGAGAAGAACAATAATGTGTATAGCACCAACCAAATGGACACCTGAATTTAGAGGTCAAATGGAACTGAATATAGCTGTCATACGCTAAGAAAGTGTGCTCTGCCTCAGTATCACTGAGGTCATATAGTATGTGTTCTGGAAACTAATATTTGACAGCCAGATCTGGCTATCTCTTTAAAAGAGTGATACATAACTCACTGCTAAGTTTTTGATAATATAAGTTTGAGTTTGGTTATATTGTTCTTTCTGAGTGTTAGGATATGTAAGGAAGCATACATATATTATTTTGGAGATGATGATATAGACTTGTGCATCCCTCCTGACTTTCTGCTGAGTTTACTTTTATTTTTGTAAACTCTCAGGTGGCCTGGTTGTATGCAGCTTCACACTCTATTCTTACTAAAATTTGTGTTTTCTAATATAATGCATCTTTTACAGATTAAATAATCATACTGATGTTCTTCATTTATAAAATGGATTTTTAAAAACAAAGCTGAGTAAATATCTTCATCCCATATATTATAGATAGATAAGAGACAGAGCGTGCCAGGTTTGTTATATAACACTCGGCAATCAAGTATGAGACATGAAACCCTGATCTGGCTGTACTCCTTTGCTGTATTGTTGATTGTAGTTCAGTACTACATAATTAGTGCTTTGTTTTTGTATTAGCCCAATTAAAAAAATACAGTAACATACCAGTCTTTATTCTGAAAGTTACTTGATTGACCAGGATCTGTTTTAAAAAAAAAGAAAAGAAAAAGAATCAAAATACATTTGCCAGTTTAACTACTTTAGCACTAAGGATGATACTAAACAAATGAGGCTGGGATCAGGCTTATATGCAGGGCCAATATTATGATTTCCAAATGTAGGAGAAGGGTAAGAGCACAGACTGATTATGATAGGTTGGATTAGTGTAGAGGAAAGGAATATGAAAAGGTAGGAACGAAATAAGAAAAAGTAGGGAAAATAATCACATGCCAGAGGACATTGGATAATACGAAATACTGTTAAGGGGAGAAAACTGAAGCTGCAATAAAAGAAAACAAAGCAGTCCTTTCTTTCTTTGTCTTACTAAGTGATGTTGTTCATTTTTCCTTATTCCAATACGTTCCTTCTCAGCACAGCCAGAGCCCAGCTCCGAAGTTGGAAACGTCCAGCGACTGCTCCCACACAGTAACAGTGCCTGTTACTGTTACCTGTCTGTTAGTGCTGGATATTTCCATTGGATGCCATGGAATCCAATAGACTGCCACTCAGCATTTCCAGCTTGTTGCTTGTTGTATAGCTTATGTTTTTTTAAAGCGTTCACTCTAGGCTTTTGACAATTAAGACAGCCACCCATTACATTTGGTATGTTTTTATGCAATCTGAATAGAGGAGGAATTATATAACCTAAAAAGGTGTAATGTAAAATCTTTAAAACACTCTTTGAGGATGGGTATATTGACTTGCAATGATTAGCAAAATATTTCTTAATGTGGAGACAATTAGAAGTAATTGAAATTATTTTACTAGGTTCAAATTGGTGGAATTTCCAAAAGAATTGGAAATTTTAGTGTGCTTGTCGCATGACTTCTGAAGGGATGAAATGTAGTAACTTTGCTCTAAATATAGCTTATGCACTGTCAATATTATTGCAAAGAGGCAGACCAAACTTATCTAGGTAAACTAGCAGCAATACAGTATTGCAGTACTTTGTATAATCAGTAGGAAAGAATGACCCTAACAATCAAAGTCCCTCTGAAGAATAATAGATAATCAAATCTATAAAAATAAACTTGATGATCCAGTGCACATCCAATATACTATTTTGGTGAAAATCAAAACTAGACAAGAATTTCTCTATCTGGTGGGATTTACTTGTTTATTAACAATGAATATGCACATAATTGCCTTTTTACAGATCCCATCATTACATCAACGTGCCAGTCCAGTTCAAGCCAAAGGCAGAAGGAAAATTTGAAGGTTTCTTCGTTGTGCTGACGACCAAATATGGCTCAGTTAATATTCGGCTATGTGGTAAAGCTATTGCAAAAAAATAGTCAGAACAGTTTTATAACTGTTTATAATAATTTATAACAGTTTATGTAATTTAAAATATTTGAAGATTTGCTACTACATTTCTGTACTAACGTCGTCCTTGTTTTGCCCTGTGATGCTGCTTTGATGGAAAGTCTTCTGTAAGATGAATTATGGTGCTTGTTTTACAAATCTGTTTTCAAAGTAAAAACACTGAGAAATAACATTGTATGTTTTAAAGTTATCATGTTCTAATTTATGTTTCTGCACTTTTGTTGAAAAGGGAAGTTTTCTATTTTTGCATTTATTAGGAATATCTAGATACTGATATATTTTATTTTAAGCATTGTAAATACAGAAATAAAATCTATGTGTTAACAGTTGATTCTACCTGATTTCTGTCTTTGGTTAGAGGATTCCTTGGTGTAGGTAAGGGATCAAGCTGCCTGCTCTTAGGCAATGCTAGTTTTTCGGGGGCTGTTGGGGAGCAGGGGGAGGGATTGCAGTACAGAAGCTGGCCTGTTAATATCATGTCTCCATCTGGTAAAGCTGGGACCGGATTGATAATCTGACAATCAGCCCTTAACTTTTTACACAGTTCAGTCGCAGGCATAAGCATTGTTTTTAACTCTAACAATGTGAAAACAGTGTAAATTAAACATAAGCAATACTGCCTTCAGCCCTCCAGAACAATTAATCTAACCCAGTATTCTGCCTTTTAACAGCGGTGAAAAGATGTTGCTTTGAGACATGACATAAGCCTGGCTGCTGCCTTCAGTTCGCTTCGCTTGCATTTCCTCAGCATCTGCAGTCATTGGATTAGGAATGGGAGGTAGATTCCCACCTATCCCTTTTTTTTCCATTTATGGACCTGTTTGTGAATTTATCTATTTACCTTTTTGAACCCTTTTGACACCTTGTTTCCACAACTTCGTGTGGCAGCAAGCTCTAAAAGTTCACTGTGTGCTCTTTCAAAAAAAGTTATTTTTTTGTGTGCTAAACTGGCTTCTTTCTAATTTTGTTGCGTGCTCTCCATATTGTAGGATTCAATGAACAAGTTCCACAATCAGCTTACGCACTGTTACCATGTCCTTTGTAGCCTTTGGCTCTGTCTGCTATTTTATTTCTGTAGCATGGAGCTGTATGTCTGAAGTTGCCTTAAGCTAGAAATGCAGCTTTTTGACAGCGTAGTTCTGTCATAGCTTATGTACATTATTCCTTTCTTCAGGTTTGTAGAAATGTGAGTGAAATTCCTTTCAATATGAGATTGATTGTTTAACTGCATTTTCAAACAACTGAAATTTGAAAAAACTGGGAAGAAAAACCTGAAGTACCCAGTGCACTGCCTTTGATACACACCACCAGTATTATGTTAAAGTATATTAAAGCTGCTGTTTCTTTATAAAACCTCGTTTCTCAACAGTCTGGAAACAAGGAAGGGAAGATTTACTAAAAGAAATTAAACTAGACATCAGAAGTCTTGCCACCTCCTTATTCTTCCATCAACACGTAAGCTCCAGTTTGCTAGATACTGCGACCATGTTCCTCTTGCCCTCTCTCTGCCAGATGTTACTTGCATGTTTCCCTAGCTGATGCCTGCGTACTTCTCCTGAATACAGAATTGGAATGGAAGGAATCTTCTGTCTGTTGCCTTACCTCAACAGGCTTGGCTGCTTCATTTGAGAAAGACCTTAGTGTCCAAAAGCCTATGTTGGTTCAGTTTTAGAAGCACAATCAGAAGTCTCTTCCAGAGCTGGAAAAAAGACCAAGCTCAATGTCACTATCTTCAAAGCCTTTGCATTTCCTAGTTGAATATCTTCCAGCTGCCCTCTGTTCTAAAGTTGTCCTTGCCTCTTGCTAGTCTAGAATAATCCTTGTGAGATGCAGGTAGTATGGACTTCAGGTCATTAGCTCCAGCTGTTCTACAGATTCTCTTCTGTTGTTTCATGTTACATGTTAATGTAGCTAAAGTCTTAATTATTGAAGAGAAGGCTTGTGATTTGTTGTTGATGGAAGTCACGTTCACCATACATTTACAACTGTAGCAGCTGTTCTTGACTATCCATTTAAACCTGACATTTTAATAAGCTCTGCAGTTTACTCTTACATGCTCAACTTTATGGTAGGTTTTCTGAACTAGTTTCTGGAGGGATTGATTAACCTTTACCTTTTTCTCAAGGACCTTGGTTTCTCAGTAGAAACTGTCTTTAGATGACTGTCTGTTAATAAGGAAACTGGATGACTGAGGAGGAAGGATCACTATCTGTTAATAAGAGCTATGTGATTTTGTACGTTTTGCTATCCATTGGGACGTTTTTAGTAGTTATTTCCACAAGGTTAGATGACAGTCCCTCCTGTGTTAAGATTCTTCATAACACTGGTTTCCATAAGGATAAAATAACTTAGAACACATCCAAAATTTTCGTCAAAGATTGATTGTGATATCGGTTTATTCCAGATTATTTTACCTCTAAATTTCAATCTTATAGAATTAAATCTTCATTACTTTGATGCTGGACCAGCCTCTGTTCCTTCTATGTTAATAAGACAAGCCTCTTTTAAAAAGATGCCTTGTTTCTGTCTGCGCCAAAGGTGTTGAAATGGCTGTCAGTATTGTCACAGAGAATTTCCCCCTAAATAGTGGTCTTTGTAAAAGAGCACCTTTGAATTGCAATAAGAAACCCCAGTTTTGGATAATTGTTTATTTGGTCTAAATTCAGAATTGTCTTTGTGTGCTGTTCCTGTGATAGGGCTGCTGTCTGGAACTCTGTTCGCACTTCTGTTATGGGCTTTTTTGGAATTCTTGAGATGAGAGAGAAGAACTGGGAGGAATGCTTATGTATTCTTTCCTATGTCGCCACCTGGATTGGACGTAAGGGAGGAAAAGGGCGCAGAATGTGCTGCTATGGATACTCTCTGCTGAATTGTGCTTGTGTGTGTGTGTGTGTGTATACATGTGTAAATATATATATGGGTGAAACATGTTTTGAAGAATGAGTATGAGCAAATAACCTGCCCTCGTTATCCAAGGGAGTTCTGGTTTGCAGGTGATGCTAAATATTTTGGCATCTATTTGCAGCCCATTTTGCTTGATTCACTTCTAGTAACAATGGTTTTCTTTGCAGTGTGAAGAGGAAGCTACAGGCTGGTAAATCCATGACCAGATTCTGTGCTGGAGAACATCCCTAGAGCACTTGTCGCAGCAGTTGTTTTGGCTGTTTGAATTATATTGCTATACTTGTATTCATAAGACAAATCAAAATGATTCCAGGTGATTCCTAAGAAGGATAGGTAATCTTCTAATATTTTAGCTGTTCTACTCCTTAGGCTCTTGTTTCACAAATGTTTAACAGAAGTTTCTATTAGTACTACGTGATGTGTGATTAACCTACCTGCTGAAGGATAAGTTGTGCATGACTTTTTTCTTTTTTTTCTTTTTTTTTTACCCCTCCAATTTAAGTATCCCCATACTATTTTGGTATGGTTACAACAGTCATTGGATGTATTGGCAATAATTATCATCTCTAGACATAGACCTTGTCATATACAGGTAAAGTAAATGACCTCTAGGAAAAGATATGCTCTAGTGTGTGCAAGGCAAACTTGAAGACAGAATTTTTTTTTTTGTGAGGCAGAGAAGGTGAGGAAGAGGAAAGGAGTACTTCAGTGGAAGCCCAAGTCTTTGGTAGACAGCCAATTCATCAGTTCTGGGGATGTTTTTCCCTAGTAATGAAGATGCATATTGTGCTGGAGCATAACCAATGTATTCCTACTTGCAAAGTGAGAACATCAGTGGGACTTCAAAAGTCTTGAGGAAGTCACTTCAAACTGCTTCTATTCCTAGTCCATAAAATGAGACTGCTTCTTTTCCCTGTGGTTGCCTAACTATGTAGTAAACTTTTGTAGGCGAGATGATCTTGCTTTGAGTTGTTCAGTGCTTACTATGAAGAAGCCCTGATCTCTGGCTCTACATCTTTTAGGGATACAGAAAAATAGAACAATTCTGACCAATTCTGAAAGACTTCAAATTGGATCAAGAGTTTAAACCATGATACTTTTGATAAAAGAATCAGAATTAGCTTTGGGTATAATTCTTCTCTCATTTTGGTCATTGTCAGTTTTGAAACTTTCTTCAATTTTCTCCTGTTGTTGGATGCAATCCTTTGTCTCGGGCTGGGAAGACTGGCTCAAACATCCCAGGCAGGCAAACTTAAAAAAAAAACCAAACAAAAAAAACCCCAAAACCCAAACCATGTCTCTTTAATTATAGTAATCTTACTTGTTGGTTTTAAGACCAGTCAGAGAGAAAATTCAGAAATCAATTATTTTTAAAAATTCATTAAGTGTCTAACACTGAGGATGTCTTTGTATCTGCTCAACCTAATTGGGATATTAGTAATCATAATTATTCAACAGCTTTGTAAAGCTTTCACATCATTGACTACAAATGAAGTTATAATACATTCCGTACACGTGCTTCAGTGTGTTTTGGAGATTGTTGCCCTGGCATCTGAAACTAATTAGTGTTCAGAAAACCTAGTAAAGGTGCATATCAAGGCTTGGCTGTCTAGAAGATTATTTTGATTATATAAAAGGTTAAAATGGTAAAGAGAATTTTGTGAGGGTTTTTTGGTGTATAAAGTTGCTGAGGGCAGTGGTGGCTTTTTGAAGTAGAGTATTAAAGACTTTTGGCCTTTGCTGTGGTAGGAATGCCTGTTAGGTGAAATGCTGGTATATTCTTGCTCCATGATTTGTGGAGGAGTTGGGGGGCTACAGGGCTATCAGAGTTCACTACGAGGTTAGTAGGTAATATATCACATATGAAGTATGTTAGCTTTCTGTGTTGTAGCATCTTTGGAAATAAGAAAAGGCATTTTAGGAACAAAAGTCCTTGGAAGCTAATGAAAGAGTGGGCATTTGACATAAGATCAGTTGTCCCTGGGACTGTAATTGAATATCCTGACTTTTATTCACAGCTATCTTGTTCTAACTTTTTTTTCCCCAAAACTAGATAATAGACGTTCATGCCTTACTGCTTTCATTGTATAGCATAGATTGAGAGTATGCATGTCATAATCAGTAAGACAGACATGAAATATTTGTGTGAAGAATTCACCTGCCTGCAGTGATGCCTCATATTCAGTAAGAAAGATGACTTAATATTTTTTTTAAGTGGCAATGTTTGCATCCTACCAATTTTCTCACCAAATTTACCAGTTAAGTAGAATATTGATTCCAGCTTCCCATTTGAAAATTTGAGTTGGCATTAACAGTAGAACAGATTTTTCTCAATGTGCTTATTAACATTAATGAATTTTTTCCTTTACAACACTGCATTAGTTCACTGATGCATCATGTAACATGGAATCTGCGTTACAGGTTCCAAGGCAGTGGTAACTTAAAGTACAGAATAAACAAGTGTTGCAAGCTGGAACATGACAGATTAAAAAGAGGGTTTTCTTTAAACATTTTATTCATTTACTCAAACCGCTCCTTAAACCTTTCAAACTTAATGTAATGTTGTGCTGAATCTGTAGTAACAGCATGAACATCTTACTTGCAGCATAAGAAAGTTAAGATAAGAAAATGACCAATTCAGCTTTCAATAACATACAGTTTGACCACAAAGCTTTCCTAAGCATATCCTTCAAGCTCACATTTCATTTTTGCTGTACGATTGTCTGAGGAAACTCTTACACAAGCAGTTTTTAGATGTAAAATCAGATGGATATAAAGCACTTATGTTAATTTTCTGTAAATATTATCTGATTATCTCTGAAAACTGGATGCCTGAGTGGCACATTTTGGCTGTAGACCTGTAGACGTTCCAATTTGAAAATGGTGGTTTTCTCTTCTCTCTGACTCTGGGAATGGGTAATTTCTGAAGCTGCTCAAGAGCTCAGAAAGATGCAACTAAATTGTCTGCTCTAAATATTCAGTATCTTTAGAAAAATCTGCTTCATCCCTATTCCCAGAACTCTCATCCTTCTTTTTGTGGGGAAAAAAAGGAAGTCAGTGCTGACAAGATGAAGCTTTTAATGTAGAAATACCACTTAAAAACCTGGAATTTTTTAAGTATAAGACACTTTGTAAAGCACTCTACCTTAATATTTTTCCTGATTAGTGTATTCATTACTGCTGTTGTATTAGCCAATTATTTGTAATACTACTTCATGCCTTTATGGCTCAAAATGCTGAATTGTGAAATAGTTTGTGCTTGATCCCAATGGCAGCTTGTTGTCTGGGAATGACATTTTCAGGTATAGCTTTCCTCACAGGCTCTCATCTATTGCCACCTGCCTAAATCTGACAGTTGAGCACCAGCTGGGAGTTATGACCCGGAGAAGCATAAAAGGGCTGGAGAGAGACAAAATGATCCATCAAGTCCTACTTGTAAGTCAGGTCTCCCAACGTGCATTTTCTACTCTATAAATTCAAAATTAAAATACTAATGGGCGTTCTTTTGTATTCATCCGACAATTGGTTCATTAGGTAGGTATGTACAAAGAGGCTCTGCTTGTCAATGCTGTTTGGCTCTAAAAGGAGGAAAAATCGGTAGGGGTTAGGCTAGTCGTGAAATGCCCCCACCCCTTTTTTACCTTCCTTCCATGTTTGTTCTATGAGGCTGGCGGTAGGTAATACTCATCCTGCATAGAGCTGGTTTTCATTGTGAGTATTCTGTCACTAGTCACAGCTGTCAGGTATGTCAGTCATGTAGTATTGTGGTGGTGTCAGAGACATAATCAGAGAGATTAGGTGGACACAAAGAGCTCTGAATGAGGTGGTAATTGCGTTCAGGGGGAAAAGAGAGTTAAAGAAAGAAACTTTCCTTTCTCACAAGATCCATTAAAGAGGTGACAGCTAATATATTAAAGCTGGAACAAGATAATTGTGGTAAGAATCTTTGTGTGTTCTCCCTAAAATGCAGTGTGCTCACAATAAATATTCAAATGCTTATTTTGTGTTGTGAATACCAGATAACCATTTACAGTGAAATGCAACCTCTTTCAAAAAGTTTAAATTCATTGCCAAGAATGTTCTAGGAACAGTTATAAAACTCAAAAGGAATATTGGTGCTATACTGAATCACAAAAATGCCATCTTATGAAAGCTTCTTTGCAGGGATTTTCTTCAAATTGGTCTAAGTGATGGAAAAGAAATACTGAGATGCCAGCCGTGGGCCGTATGCAGCCGTGGGCTGTGCTCTTCCAGACTTTACTCTTTGAGTAGTACTTTGAATAGTACCTCTCCCCCTCCCTTCTTTTTTTCTTTTCCTTTTTTTTTTTTAAACAGTGAGACTACTTGAGTATCTGTTTACATTATTGTGCTGTATTAATGCCATGCTTCAGAATTGCTACTTACCTTTAGGATCCAGGAAAGAATTCCCCTTCCCTTCCCTTCCCTTCCCTTCCCTTCCCTTCCCTTCCCTTCCCTTCCCTTCCCTTTTTTTGGCTTTGTTTTGTTTTTTCTCTGTTCTGATTTCCCTCCCTACATTCTTCTGAAGCACTTAAGATTGCTACAAGTGTACACACAAGGTTGGCAGAGTATACTGGTGCTTTCTTTGGCAATAAATCTTTTAAGCACCTGGTCAGTATATCTTGCTTCCTGTCACTAGATTTGGGGTCAGGTCCTCTGTCCCCTCCAGTCCAAATAGGCAGGGATAAACATTTTGGTTTCCTCCTCATGCTTTGAACCTTTTCCTTTGTACCTCTGGGAGCTCTTTAAAATCTCGGCTATTGCAAGGACTCAGGAAACCATTGATCTCTGCTCTCTCCTGCTCTTATGCTAGGTCTCACATATTATAGATTTTGGTCATTTAATGTGGGCCAATGGATTCCTAGCCAAATAGGGTGCTAGGAAAAAACTTAAACAGCTTTTGGAGTATTACATATTAACAGAAGAGATGTTACATAGACCTTCCTGAGTTAGGCATTAATTCCATGGCTGGTTGCGATTGTGGAAAAATAAGCTTTCGTGACCAACCCCACATTCTTTATCATCCCAGTGAACAGCTACATTGATTCCCTGGCATTGCACAGCTGCTGATGTACTGAATGGTTAATCTGAAATCAACAGCACTGCTGAGTATTCTTCACTATCAATGAGTACAAAATTTATAAGTAATGAGTATAAAAACTAAAACCAACTACTAGTGGCAACATCAGTCCCACAACAAATTTAATATTAAACATCATCCATCTGTTGCACCACTTGCCATCAGAAAACGTGAAAAACACAGTTTCATTTCTGTTCATTAACTTTTTGCAGTCAACACTGAAATTCTAGTAAGATAGAAGTAAAAATCCAGTCTGGCAATCTTTCCTCACAGATCTCTCACAGGCTTCAATGACAACTGTGTATGTACAAGAAATGCCATATTAGACCCTATCGTGATACATTTTTGATGTCTCCCTTAACATTCAGAACAATACTTTTCCATTTTCTTTCACAGCTCCAAGTTCTAGTAAACCTTACAATGTAAAACGAGAAATTGGTGATAGCGAGATAACAGTGTTAGTCAGAAAATCTTGTTTGACTGATTCTTCATCTAAATGAAAGTAGTTTCACATTTCTCATGGTATTTATGGATGGCAGTGGAGCTTTTCCAAGTGTTCTTTTTTTGCTGGCTATTCTGATTGATACTGAAATGGGTTGAGAAGAGTCACCTCCAAAGACAGGGAAAGATTTGACACATTTCAATTGTAACAATCCTGCAAGTGCTTTTAGGATAGTTGAGCCACCATGTGTTGGTATAATGGATTGATCAGTTTGATTCTTTTGATACAGGTAAATCACTTTAATGCAGGTTAATTCAGGCTGTGTTTACAGAGGTTACTCTGATCCCTTTTTCAGGCTACTATGTGTTTTCAAAGAAACAATACCCAAAAAACTTTAGAGAATAAAAACCCATTCCTCCCTATTTACAGAACAGTATTTTTTTCTTTCAAGCTGGAAGCCTACAAAATAAGTCTTACGTTTTCATCATAATCCTTTATGAGTTTTAAATCTATTTTTTAAGTTGGCAATTTTAAATGGTTCCTGGTGAGTAGAGCCCTGGTGAGCTTCAAAACCACACACAGTTTCAATGAAGCTGTGTGAACCTGCTTCAGAATCTCTGCAAGTTTTCCAAGCTTTTATGCTCTCGTATGGTTTACAGACAAAAACCTACAGGGGTCCCATTTAAAGCCTCCTAGCAGCTAAAAGATAGAGAAAAAATGGCTTTTAAAAAACCTGAAGTACCCTCTTATGAGTGCATTAAAAGCAATTTTGTTTGCTTTCCACTTTCAAAATGCTTCAAGCCGCCAAAGACGCGATGTTAGAAAATGACTCATGAGTACTAGAGAGAAACATGCTTTGAAAGTTTGTTCATAGTAAAGGATGATAGCTAGGCAAGTGGGGTTTCTGTATTCAGAAAGAAATATCTTTCTGATATCTTTTTTTTTTTTCTTTTTCAATAATCTGTTAAGATGTTCTTCACCTTTATCTTCCAGGTTTTCAGCAATTGTGTGAAAATCAGCTCAGAACTTCTGTTTGTTTGTTCCTGTGGATGCTATCAGCGTTTGGAGACCAGGGCCTCCACGGAGAGGGAAGGGAATGCCAAAGCAACGAAGGCTCATAATTTAACCCACTGGCATGTGTAAGATCCAAAGAGTAGGAAAAATTTTCTTCCTTTCAGGTAAATCAGGATGTGTCACCCTGTTGATTCTCTGAGAGTATGTCCTGTAGGGTTTAGGAGCTTTTAGTATTGGGTTGTGGTTTTTTTTGAATTTTCATTGCAGTGTTTGGTATTGGAGTGGTTTCTTGATTTATTTTCTCTACGGGAAACATTGGGTGCAAAGGCAAAGCATTAACATGTCCTCCTCACTTGATATCGATACAGCTCCTCATGGTTTTCTTTCTCTCTTCCAGTGTAAATAAAGACAACAGTGTGGAGTAGACTTTCAAAATTCAAGGATATTTGGATCTTTTGTCCTGTTCTAAGCCTCTCTTGAACAAACATGTTTTCCTTTCTAAATTGTTTTGCTGAATGTTAGGGACAGAAGATTCATTTAATAGAATGTAGAGATGACCTGACAAAACAAATTTTAGTGAAATGTTAAAGTTTATTTTCTAATTATTTAAACAGATGGTACCTATAAGAATCTCTCACAAAACCATGCCTTTTGAAGGCTTACCTTGCGTACTTTATGGTTTCTTCTATGGAATTAAACAGGAATTGTGCATTAGGATCAGAGGGGCATTTCCCATAGTATGGTGCAATCTCATTTTTATTGCAAGTAGAAATTTTACAGATGTAGATTATATAAATATATATGTTGTCATTATCTGAGTATAATTCTACAATATAGTTAAAAACCTTTTTTTATTTTGTAGTTGATTGTACTGGCAATTCAAAAAAGTTTTTCTTCTAAATATTTGATATGAAAAACCATGGAGGAAATGGACTAACAGCATTAACTTTTAATGTTTTTAGTTTTAAATTTTTAAACTTCACACATCCACCAGCCCCTTAGCTTTCTTTCTAGAGAGTCAAAAAGAAGAAAGGAAAATTTTGATGCACTTAGTTGTTGACAATAACTGAAAATTGAATAAATATTACAAGAATTAAGGAACTAAAAGAATTAAATGAAAAGACAGAAGTGGTAGTACAAAGTATCTAAGCTGTATTGTCCTTGTGACAAAACAGAAAGCAAGATGTGTGTGAACAGGATGTGAACATAACCTAAGATCATGAGATAAAGATTCTTACCTGGTTTTAATTGTGAAAACACGACCATGAGCTTAAAAGCTGTCTCTGAAAGAATGCTGGCTTACAGGCTAGCAACCTATTGTGTAGTTGAATAGTAATTTAAGAGGTTTGGTATTTTTAGTAATCAAGTAAATTAAATCATGGGATGGAATTTTCAGAGCATTTGCATACCTAGAACAACAGTTGGTGCTTACTCTTGCCATTTAGTTGCATAAACAATTTAATGTCGGCAAATGATGTACTTCCCCAAAACTCTTTTGCTGCCCCTTCACACCTGCATAGCTTTTCCTGGGTTCAAACAATATGTGTTAGGCAGCTGGTGTATGTTAGGAAGTCATTTCAAAGGCTCTTCCATATGCTACGTATTTCTTGCATAGTCTCTATAGTTTCTGTGTAGCTCTCTCCCTTGTGGTCACCCCTGGAGACCTCAGAGGAACTACTGTCACAGCTCCAGGCATCTCTGTGTGGCCTATAGGAACTAGTCTGTTATGACTTTCAGTACTGCTGTAAACAAAAAAAGATGTCTGTGAGTTTAAAAAAGCCTGACACACTCCAAAACAAATGAACAAAAAACCCCCAGAGAAGAACTGAGGCTCTTTCCCGGAACTGCTATAATAATACAGAATTACTCAAAAGAAGAACAATCACTAGCATTACCAGAAATGAAACCAGCTATGCTGCTGCAGTCTAGTAGTTACCCTCTTAGGAAGGATCTAGGTAAGATACTTCTGCACTGCTTCAGTAAGGAGGTTATCATGGATCTTATTTTATGGCATGGAGGTTCTTATCCAGTCTTTTGTAGAAAGACTTAATTTTATTTTGTGTAATCGCAAAAGCACATTTATGAGTGTAGAATGAAATAGAAATTCATATACTGAAATGAAGCTTGCATTTGGAATGTTAAAAATAATTTAAAACAGTTTTTTATTTTGGTGCAGTAGAGAATGAGACAAACAGGTGAAAAATGTTAACTTATTGAAGGTAAGCAAGTTGCGAGGTCTTTTAAAGGTTTTGGGAAGAGACTTTGGATACTTTGACACTTGTGTGTTGTTTGTGGATTAAGTAGAAGATGTTAGCTTTAGCAACACGGATGAGTAATATACTAAAATAATTTTCCTTGATTGTAGCAATGTATAGAAAATAAGCTGCCTTTTAGAAGACAAAATTGTAGTTTAATGAAGTCATGGGCAGAAGTTACTATGGATCTTGCTACACTTGCAGAAGAGGTAACTGCCCCTCAGCTGCTTGTCACCATCTTTTCAGCTGGTGATTGTCATCGTCTCAGATCTGTTCGTTGTGTGTGTTGTCATTTTCTAACTTGTCTGTCAAAATGAGTTAGGTTAGAAAGACAGTTTTTTTTTTTTTTTTTTTCAAGTTAACTTAGTTCACTTTGAAGGCAACAGATTGTGGAACATTTGTAATAAGAGCCCCTCCAGCAGATAATCTGTAGCAGAGAGGTGATGACAGGCGGCTGGAGGTTGTAACCTCTTCTGAGCCGGAGGAGTTTAAGACACATCAGTTATTCCAAAACTTGGGCAGAAGCAAGCATATCTGCTGCAGGGGTGGGGGTCTTGGAGACACCCCTCACCCTGGAAAGCTGCTTCTGGCATTTCCACACCCAGGAGCCACCCATGCTGCTGATCTGCTCCCTTCTATAGGCATGTGACTTAGAGGAGGGTGTCAGTATTTAGAGCCTGTTTGGGTCAGAAAGACATGCTGGAGTGGAAAGCAGGCTAGCTTGGAACAGTGATGCTAAGTATGAGGATGCCTTTGTCAACTTGACTGAAGTCCAACCCACCTACAGGTGCCATTTTTTCTGAACTTCATGAGATTGGGTTGAAGCCCAGATGCTCTTGTCCCCTAACTGCGACAAAAGGGGGAACAGCAGCTGCAGCAGTGACAGCAGGGAGACTGTGGTCTGTTAATGCCCTGGAGTGCACTGCAGTTCTTGAAAACCTGCTTCCTCAGTAATCCAATTTATATATGCTGAAGTGATAACATGATGGTTGACCTAAGATGCTTTTTTGTTAATTTGGTAACGTGGGAGTTGCATGATAATTGCTTTGGGGAACAGTGGGCTTCATACGTTGCACTTTTGATGGGTAAAGCCCACACTGCTTGCTTAGGCAGATTCTTGTCATGTGAAAGACTTGTGTCGGAGAGAAGAGGTGCACCTCTGCACCGCCAATACTTGCTGGCCAGAGGTTGGTCCCTTTTCGACCTGGACAAAATACTCTTTTTTTAGTCACTTTGACACATCAAAACAAATATCCAAGAAAAAAGCCTGCTATCACTTGGCCAGGTCTGTGAAAAAGATGGTATCTTACTTCTTAAACAGGGAGGGAAGCAGCCTGTGGGGAGATTAGCTTTTTATGAGCAGCAGTTTTCAACAGATCTGTAGGCAGTGCAGAAATAAGTCACATGTCCCACCTGAAACAACAAAGCCATTGCAGGTCAGCGTGCTGAAGCATTTGTTCTTCTAGATGCGTGAGTTGAGGTATTATTAGTATGGGAGGCAGTACTGCCTCTCTGCAGAGGAAGAACTCCACAGTGCTTAGCCCAGTTAATGTGTGTATCTCAGGATATGAAACATCATAAATACTGATATCTAAAGGAGGCAAATTTTGGTTCCCCTTGCCAAGAATTTGACCTACTTGATTATCCAGGGATAGGATGAGGTCCATTTTCTGTGTTAATATGCTAGTCCTAAGATCTAGCAGGTCAGGCTAATACATGGTCCCTCAAATGGATCTTCGTATTTGAAGATTGTTGTGGTTTAACCTCAGCCGGCAACTAAGCACCACACAGCCGCTTGCTCGCTCTCCCCTGGTGGGATGGGGGAGAAAATCGGAAAAGTGAGGAAACTTGTGGATTGAGATAAGGACAGTTTAATAATTGAAATAAAATAAAATGGTAGTAATAATAATAACAACAACAACAATAATAAAAGAATATACAAAGCAAGTGATACACAATATAATTGCTCACCACCCACCAACCGATGCCCAGCCAGTCCCCAAGCAGCGGCCCGCCCGGCCCGCCCTTCCCCAGCCTTCTA